>NW_027590415.1:0-364000 GCF_964213995.1 Mustelus asterias
AGATCTACGAAGTGTCTGAGAGACTGGGAGAAAATTAATAATTCCCCAATGACAGGGTGAACAAAACACAGAGTGATACAGAATGAATTATTCACTCGTATACATCCACAGAGATTGCCAGATAGACAATGAATTCCACACTCAAATACTGCACCACACACTAAGTGCGACAGAATGGTTATCAAACCCATACGCACAGAATAGTTGCAGCACAGGAAAAGATCATCCGGCACTTTGTGTCTGGGAGTTGGCTTTTCTATAGAAGCTCAGTTATCCCAGCCCACATCATGAAAGCAAGGCAGCAAAACTTGAAGAAGACACAATATATGTCGTTAAGTAATTTGTGGAGAGTGCGTAAGGAGCTTGCAGATAGCTACAGACAGGTTTTGTACATGGACAGAAACCTGCGAACTGGAATATAATGTGCAGTTATTCACTTTGGCAGGAAGATAACAAA
Organism: Mustelus asterias; assembly: GCF_964213995.1. Taxonomy (NCBI): domain Eukaryota; kingdom Metazoa; phylum Chordata; class Chondrichthyes; order Carcharhiniformes; family Triakidae; genus Mustelus; species Mustelus asterias. The sequence continues at coordinate 458 of NW_027590415.1, forward strand.
ATCAGATTAATTCTCAAATATAGAACGGCTGCAGATTTCCAAGTTGCAGAGGGATCTCGGTGCTCGAGTGCACGAGTCAGAAATAATTAGTATGCATGTTCAGCAAGGAATAAAAAAGGTTAATGGAATATTTGCTTTGTTACAGCATTTAAGCGTCTGAGAAAAGAATGTCATGCTTCAGTTGTACAGGTCATGAGTGAAGTATCTCGAATATTGTCTGAAGTTTTGGTGTCCATATTTAATGAAGGGTGGAAATGTGCTGGAAACGGTCCAGAAGAGAATTACCAGTTTGATATCATGAATAGTTCGACAGTGCAGAGAAGATTTACTAGGTTGATCAGAGGAAAGGTTACGCATACTGGCTGGGCGTCTTTGTACCAGAGATACTCCGAGTGGGAGGTACCTTGTTCAAAGCATCTCAGGTATTGAATGGTCTTCACAAGTTGCACGTGGAAGTGATGTCTCTACTTGTGAGTGAATCCAGAACAACAGGCACTGAAAGAAAACTGAGCTTCTTCTTTTCGGATGGCAAATTCTGTTCTCTCGGAGCATTGAGCGACTTTGCAAATCTGCCTCAGAAGGCGGTGGAGGCGGGGATATTGAATATTTTTTAAGCCGGAGGTACATAGATTCTTGTTTGGCAACAGAACCGAAGGTTATCGGGAATAGATGGAAATGTGGAAATCGAAACACACGCAGATCAGTCATGATCTCAGTGAATGGCGGGGCAGTCTTGTGGGGCCGAATGGCCTACTTTTGCTCCTATTTCCTCTGTTGATGTGTATGTCGCCTGGTTGTAAATTGCCCTTGAACAGGATTGCTGAAATGCACCAATACTCACGGTTCACTCGGAGCACCGGAATGAAAGTTAAATATGGAAAAATTTAAATCAGACTGTGCGATTCCAGTGCTGTCAGACTGGATGGTTGCTTCCCGAGTTTTGCAGAGTTATTCTCTCTGCAATGAGTTCTCGGGAGCTCAACACTGCTTCGGCTTTCGCTCATTGTCGCCATCTTCATTGCAAGGAATTATCTTTCTTAAAAAAACCTTTCTGGGCTCGTCCGGGATTGGAACCCGGGACTTCTCGCATTCTAATGCAATTCCCAAAGTGAAAATCATACCCCGAGACCAACGAGCCACCCGCTTTAGCCCAGCTCAATAAAAACAACTTTTTTATGTATCCCAAAGTTTATCAACCATCTTTACATAACGCAATTCTTTATCAATCACCTTTTCACAATGCAGCAGAGATGTTAATGAACGATGTTCCATTTCAAAGTCTGTTCTGGTGAAGATCAGAAGCAGTGATATCAATTTTCACCACTCGCCAAGTCAGCCTGTGGTTGTGACTCGCCAGTCCCGTGGGTAATGCCATTCTGCCAATCAGTGAGTTCAGTTGGCATTTTAGGAGATATTCGAAGTCATCCTGACTTCATCAGTGGCCTCATGGTTGAGGTGTGAGTGATGTGAATCATGATGTGATTGAATGAGTGTCTGTTTCAGTCTTTCCGCGGGGAGTTTTCATGCTGAGGAGAAACATGTGGGACATGTTCTGGGAATGTTTCACACCAATCAATTCCTAACATTCCCTGACCTGTTGGGATAGAAATTTCCTGCGTTTGCAGCAGCTACATTTGAAACATGTTCCATCTGGCTGGACATCCAGTAGCGATTGTGGGGGGAACTTTCCTCCCCAATTCTTATGGAAAATAAATCAAATGGAAGGAGACGGTTTCCAAGTTTCTGAGAAGTTGACGAAATGGTCGAGTGGTTTTGGTGGTGGTCTGTTTATAGATTGTATTCTGCACGGGTGGGTGCAAAACCCACTCTCATCATTAATCGACGGAACGTTTCATACATTGCTTCTCTGTATTTGAACACACTTAGCTGTGTTCTTCCACACTTTCTCTGAACTGATATGATTTGAATCAATGTCGCTGAGAGAAACTACAATTCCGACATTGAACATTTGGTTGAATACTCAGGGTTTAAGACAAAGAGGATCATGTTTCCCTTTGAATCTGCTGTGTTTTCTTCATTTTCTATTACTCTGTCATGGTCTGCAAAGATAGTTCGTCTGCTTTGAGCGGAACATATATTGATTGGCTCAGCTCCTTGCATGTCACAGGCTCGTTGGTCCAGTTGTATCATTCTCGCTTTGGGGGATTCATAGAAGACAGGAACAGGAAGAGGCCATTTGGTCCTTCAAGCCTACTCCACCATTCATTACGATCATGGCTGATTGTTCAACTCAATAGCCTCATCCTGCTTTTTACCCATAACCATTGATCCCTTTCGCCTCAAGTGCTATATCTAGCCGCCTCTTGAATACATTCAATGTTTTGGCATCAACTACCAGCTGTAATAATGAATTCCACAGGCTCACCACTCTTTGGGTGAAGAAATGTCTCCTCACCTCCGTCCTATACAGTCTACCCTGAACCTTCAGACTGTGACCCCTGGTTCTGGACTCCCCCAGCATCGGGAACATCCTCCATGCATCTTCCCTGTCCAGTCCTGTTAGAATTTTACTTCTCTGTGAGAACCCCCTCATTCGCCTGAACGCCAGCGAAAATAATCCTAATCTAGTCAATCTCTCCATTTCGCTATCTTCGGAATCAGCGTGGGAAACGTTCGCTGCACTCCCTCGAGAACAAGAACAAAACTGCACATAATACTCGAGGTGTGGCCTCACCAAGGCCCTATATAATTGCATCAACACATCCTTGCTCCTGTATTCGAAACTTCTCGTAATGAAGACTAACATACCGTTTTCCTTCTTAACCGCCTGCTGCACCTGCCTGCTTACCTTCAGTGATTGGTGCACAAGGACACCCACCTCCCGCTGCATACCCCCCGCTCCGAATTTACAGCCATTCAGGTAGTAATCTGCCTTCTTGTTTTGCTTCCAAAGTGAATACCCCCACACTTAGCCAAATTCTACTGCATCTGCCATTGATGAGCCCATTCACCCAACCTGACCATATCGCTCTGAAGGATCTCTGCATCCTCGTCACAATTCACCCTCCCACCCAAATTGGTAGCATCTGCATACTTTGAGATGTCACATTTTGTTCCCTCATCCAAATCATTAAAATATATTGTGAAGAGCTGGAGTGCCAGCACCGATCCCTGTGGCACACCACTGGTTACTGCCTCCCAAGTTGAAAAGAACCCATTAATTCCTACTCTTTGTTTCCTCTCTGCCAACCAATTTTCTATCTATCTCAATGCACTTCCCCTAATCCCATTGCTTTAACCTTGCACGATAATCTCTTGTGTGGGACTTTGTCAAACGCTTTCTGATCGTCCAAATATACCAGATCAACTGGTATCCCTTTGTCAAGTGCACTAGTTACATCTTCACAAATTCCAGCAGATTTGTGAAGCATGATTTCCCCTTCTTAAATCCATGCTGACTCTGTCTGATCCTGCCACTGCTTTCTCAATGCTCTGCGATAAATCCTTGAGAATGGATTCGAGAATTTTCCCTCCTATTGATGTTGAGCTTACTGGTCTACAATTCCCTGTTTTCTCTCGAGCTCCCTTTTGGAATATTGGAATCTGCAGGGACTGTTCAAAAGTCTATAGAATCCTGGAAGATGACAATGCATCCAGTATTTCTGGAGCCACTTCCTTAAGTACTCTGGGATGTTGATTATCAGACCCTGGGGATTTATCCGCCTTTAGCCCCTTCAACTTTCCCAGTACCATTTCTCTACTAATATTAATCTCCCTCAGTTCTTCCCCTTCACTAAATCTTGTCAGTGGTAGGGAATTCTTTGGAGAGGACTCTTCGAGACAGGATTTACTCCAACTTGGAAATAAGTGGACGTAATAGCCAGAGGCAGCATGGTTTTGCTAACTTGGTCGAGTTTTTCGAGGAAGTGATGAAGATGATTGATGAGGGTAGGGCAGTGGATGTTGTCTACATAGACTTCAATAAGGCCTATGACAATATTCCCCGTGGCAGACTGTTGCAGAAGGTGATTGCGCTTGAGATCAGAGGTGAGCTGGCATTGTGGATACACAACTGACTCGATCATTGAAGACAGAGCGTAGAAGTGGAAGAGTGCATTTCTGAATGGAGGGCTGTGACAAGTGGTGTTCCTCAAGGAACAGTCTTGGGACCTTAGCTGTTTGTAATACATATATAAATGATCTGGAGGAAAATGTAATTGGTTTGATTCGTAGGTTTGCGGAAGACACTATGTTTGGTGGATTTGTGGATAGCAGTGAAGACCATCAGAGGATACGGCAGGATATATATCGGTTGGAAACTTGGGCGGAGAGATGACAGATGGAGTTTAATCCGGAGAAATGTGATGTACTGCATTTTGGAAGGTCTAATACAGATAGGAAATATACAGTAAAGGGCAGAACCCTGAAGAGTATTGATAGGCAGAGGGATATGGGTGTACAGGTACTGCAAGTGGCAACGCAGATGGAGAAGTTCGTCAAGAAGGCATACGGCATGCTTGTCTTCATCGGCCAGAGCATTGAGTTTACAAATTGGCAAGTCATGTTGCAGCTTTATAGAAACATAGTTAGGCCGCACTTGGAATATAGTATTCAATTCTGGTCGCCATACTACCAGACGGACGTGGAGGCTTTGGAGAGGGTACAGAAATGATTTACCAGGATGTTGTCTGGTATGAACGGCATTCGCTATGAGGAGAGGTCGGGGAAACTTGGTTTTCTCACTGGAACGACGGAGGTTGAGGGGCGACCTGATTCAAGTCTACAAGATTTTGAGTGGCATGGACAGAGTGGATAGTGAGAAGCTTTTTCCCCAGGGTGGAAGAGTCAATTACTAGGGGGCGTAGGTTTAAGGTGCGTGGGCAAGGTTTGCAGGGGCAAGGTTTTAAGGTGCGTGGGCAAGGTTTAAAGGCGCAATACGAGGCAAGATTTCTACACAGAGGTTGGTGGGTGCCTGGAACTCACTGCCGGGGGAGGCAGTGGAAGCAGGGACAATAGTGACTTTGAAGCAACGTCTTGACAAATACGTGAATAGGATGGGAAAAGAGGGATACGGTCCCCGGAAGGGTAGGGGGTTTTAGGTCAGTTGGGCAGCATGGTCGGTGCAGACGTGGAGGGCCGAATGGCCTGTTCCTGTGCTGTAATTTTCTTTGTTCATTCATCGACATTCCAGGCATTTGATTTGTGACCTCTTTTGCGAAGACAGAACCAAAGTATGTATTCAGTTTCTCGGCCATTTCTTTGTCTCCTATTATACATTCCCCGCCTTCTGTCTCTCGGGGACCTACATTCACCAACCCCGTTCTCTTCACGTATCCATAAAAACTCTTAGTGTCAGTCTTTATGTTCCTTGCAATATTACTTTCGTACAGTATTTTGGCCTTCTTAATCAATCCCTTGGTTATTCTTTGGTGAATTCTAAACTGCTTCCAATCCTCAGATCTACTATTTCTCTTGGTCAACCTGTATGCTTCTTCCTCAGATCGGATGTTCTCTCTAAGTTCCTTTGTAAACCATGGATTGGACCTCTTCGCCATTTTTCTTTTGTGCCAGACCCGAATAAACAGTTGCTGCAGTGTCCCCATGCATTCCTTGAATGTTTGCCTTTGCCTATCCATTGTCATCCCTTTCAGAACTCTCCCCAATCTATCATGGCCAACTCACGGCTTATATCCTCATAGTTTCCTTCATGTACATTCAACACCACAGTCTCCGAATCAACTGCTCCACTTTCCATCTTGTTAAAAAAAATCTTTTTATCGTTGCTCATCCGCAAAGGTTCTCGTACAGCTCGATTTGCAATGATTCCCTTCTCAATACACAGTACCCAGTGGAAGATGGCCTGCTCTCTGGTCGGTTCTCTACATATTGTTCAAGAAAACCGTCCTGTATACACTCCAGGAATTCCTCCTCGATGGCATTGTGGTTAATTTGATTTGTCCAATCTTTGTGCAGATTAAAATCACCCATTATCACCGATATTCCCATTTCACATGCATCTCTAATTTCGTGTTTAATGCCATTCCCAACATCACTTCCTCAGTTTGGGGGGTCTATATATGACACCCACTGATGTTTTTTTGTCACTTGGTATTTCTCAAGTCTACCCATACAGGCTCCACATTGTCAGAGCTAATATCATTTTTCACTGTTGTGTTTATTTCTTCTTTAATCACCCACCACTCTTCCTTTATGACTATCCTTCCTCAATATTGAATACCCTGGGACATTCCATTCCCACCCTTGGTCACCCTGCAGTTGCACAGTGGCAGAGTGGTTAGCACTGTTGCCTCACGTTGCCATGGAACCGGGCTTGATTTCTGGCTTGGGTCACTGTCTGTGTGGAGTTTGCACGTTCTCCCCGTGTCTGCATGGATTTCTTCCAGGTGCTCCGGTTTCCTCCCACAGTCTGAAAGACATGCTGGTAAGGTGCATTGACCCGGAAAGGCGCTGGAGTGTGGCGACTCGAGAAATTTCACAGTAACTTCATTGCAATGTTAATGTGAACCTTACTTCTGACGAATATATAAATGTAAACTTTAAGCCATGTCTCCATAGAGAATGAGTGTGAGAGAGGTCATGGGTTCAAATCCCGGACGAGCCCGCAAATGTTGCCAGTTTTGGTCCCAACTGCTGATTGTTTATTTGAAGAAAAACTTTACGTTTCAAACAGCGAGGTTCCATTTTTTGAGTTTAGGATTTGGAACATGCAACACATTGCAGCATCTTTCTCAAAGCTGCAGTTGTGGATAATTTTTAAAAAATGTTTTCCCCCGTAATCGAAGTGTAAAGTTATCCCAATGAACCAATCGGGGCTGTCCATTGTTTCTCGTCTCAGGGAACTGGCTGTTTGTGTTCAGTTGTATTTTTGTCAGAAAGAAATTTCAATCTGACAAAACAGGGGCGGGCGGTGGGGGCGGGGGGGAGGGGGGCACAATTTGGTTTTGAATTGATTGTATTTTAACTGTGCTTACGGTGTTTTACTGGGCAGGAAGTGAATCCTTTTGATGTTGTTTGCTATTCCAGTCCAGAAGTAATGAACACAATTAGGTTTTAGAGAGGTTGCCTGCAATGAATTAGACACTAAGACCGGGTGATCTGCATCCAAAGATACTGAAGGAAATGACAGTTTCGATGTTTCCCACTTCTGCGACTATCCCAGGCAGAGCAATCCAAGCTCCCACCGTCCTCTGGATGAAAAACTACTGTTCCCTCAAATCCAATATATGCTTTTTGCGCCTCACCTTAATATTTTGTCCCCTTGTTGTCAACCCTATAAGGAAGGGGAACAATTGGTTGCTACCCACCCTGTCCATACGCCTCATAACCTTATACACCTCAGTCAGATTTTCTCTCAGCCTTCTCTGCTCTAAAGTAAACAACCCGAACCTATCCAATCTTTCTTCATTGCTTAAATTCTCCAAACCAGGCAACAACCTGGTGAATAGCCTTTAAACGTTTTCCGGTGCAATCATGTCCTTACTATGGCGATGTGACCAGTAATGCACACAGTCCTACAGCTGTGGCCTCACGAAAGTGTTATCCAGCTCCAACTGAACCTTCCTGCTCTTACAATCATGCATTAATACTCAATTCCTCACGCTCCATGAATCTTCACAACTCACAGATCAAAAGGCTTTTCCGATATCGAAAATGACTATTTACGGCAGCTGAAGCTTTTCCTTGTATTTTCAGGGATCTGGGAATCAGTGGACTATCCAAAAATAGAACTGAAACGCATATATAATCACAGTATTGATTGACATTATGCTAACATCAGGTTAGCAATTGGTGCGGTGACCCGTTGCCCTAATTGGTAAGGCGTCTCGCTTCCGTTTTTCTAGTGATGGTTTGCAGGTTCGAGTCCAGTCGCGATCGCATGTGTCAGGAATCTGGTGAAATTCCCAGGGAACTCAGTAACTCCCCGTCAGCTGAAACCCACCTTTTCTTCCATGCGTTGCCGGGCTTTTTCTCAGAATGTATTGCCTTGTTATTTTGTCCATTTAGTTCTCAGAGATGTCAGTATTTCCGCCCCAACAGCACCACAATATCTGCTTGATCTGGATACATTATTGATGTTCCTAAGTATAACAAAATTTTTGTTTCAATCGATTGATTGAAATTCTGTGGAGGGAATTCTAATCTCCTCAGGAAGAGGTGTAATAATGAGCTCAATGAACTGTTTTGTTACAGGGATGAAAGGTTATGTCACTGGGCTGGTAATCCAGAGAACCGCACTAAACTTTGGGGACACGGAGGAAATCCCACCACGGTAGCTGATGAAATTTAATTCACTGATTTAATACATAGAAACATGGATATAAAATGGAAATAGGAGTACTCCATTCGGCCGAAATCAGTCTGCAATTGTAAGCTAGTTTCAATAAACGGCGGCCTTGAAATTCCCGTCGATTGTTTTCCCACAGAAATCATCTTCACAGAACAACAGAGAACATTTGACACAACAGGAGACAATCTTTACAGAATAGAGACGGATCATATTTACAAAACAGGGAACACAATTACACAACAGGGAAGAATTTGACACAATCATAGTGAAGATCTGTCAACGGCAGAGTCCCAGTTCCACAACAGAGAGAACATTACACAGCAGAGAGCACAGTTACACAACAGGAAATACGTTTCAAAACAAGGCCGGTATTTGTATAATAGATAACATCTTTTCACAACTCATCAGATTTTCCACCTCAGTAACTTGCTGGTTTGCTCGGCATCTTTTCTTTCTGTCATTGTGTGTGTATGTGTCCTGATAGTCTCCCACTGCTCTTCGGTGTGTCTTTATCTGTCTGATACATTCGGGGTTATGTTACGTGTTATTGCCCAGCTCGGGTGAGCTTCCCAACACGTGGGTATTGCTTGAAATAAAAAGAGACAGTTAATCGTTCCCTGGCTTCCCCGCAACAGTAATAGGTAGGAAAATTTAAATCGCCGGAGCTGAGTGGCGCAGCGGAAGCGTCATGGCCCCGAGCTACAAAGGTGAATGGATCAACACCAACTTCTTGCTGTCATATTCTCACTCACATTAAATGGAAACATTCGGCTGCTGCCCAATGGGATACCTGTATTTTCCAGACAGTTCATTTGCTTCATCATCTTGACCTCCATTACCGTGGGCAGCACAGCGCATTTGTGCAAGTGTAGTTCAGTTGACAGGGCAGCTTATTAAACCAAACACTCGGGACCAACTCCTGTATTTGTTGAGGTCATTCATGAGGGTCTTCTCAGCCTTGCTCCTCGCCTGAGGTGTGAATCCTCCGGTTAAATCACCACCAATCAGCTCCCCCCTTTGATGCCCCGTGAAACACCTAGGACTGTGGATCTTGCTTGACTTTTACAAGCAATGGACGACTCACAGCCCTAACACATCTTCAGATATAAAACTGTGCAAAAACCAACTGAGCATGCGAACAGGCAACATCCCTAATATAGCATTTCCGTCATAGTTTCGAAACTTGTCATTTCTGGAACAATCGGAAAAAACAAACTTTAACCAGATCCAAAATACAAAGTCCGACGCAGGAAAACTCCGTGAACCCGATGTGATTTGAACACGCAACCTTTTTGCTTTGGGAGTTAGACGCGCTACCGTTGCGCCAAAACATCACACCCCTTGCTGCTTTTTACACCTGGGTAATGTTCGCTGAATTCAAAATCAAACAGGGACCAGAGAGGGGAACTGTCTTTCTCTTTACTTTCTGTGGATTTACATCGAAAGGAAGAGTAACAGCGAACAGAGATTAACGAGAGAGCAGAAACACAACATTATCCTATTGGAGAAATGTGTTCTTTGTTACGGCTGCTAAAATCACAAGAGATGGCGTTTGGTGCATGTGGCGAGGTGGCCGAGCGGTGAAAACGATGGACTGCTAACCCATTGCCTTCTGCACAATCCCAATCTCATCGGTGGTGTATTTGCTTTGCTTCCTTATTGAGGGTGAGCTGATGATTCGTTTAGTGTTTTGTAGTTCACGGGACCAAGATGAATTTTGGACACACATGCTTGAGAGATGAGTGTCCAGCACAATTCCATATTCCCATGATTCTAATCCTATGAGAAACTCGATCTGACAATCGATCGAAATCAGGACACCAGCTTTGGGCATGATTTTGTCACAATGAAAACATGTGGTTTCAGAAGCTCCAAAGCAGACGCCAGCTTCATTTGCGGCAATTGGGGCAGATTTTGTCTTTCCAGAATCGTCATCCATGAAAATTTCTTCTGTATTAGCTGGATTAGCCATGCTAAATTGGCACTTAGTGTCAGGTGGATTAGCACGGTACATATGTGAGGTTACGGGGATACGTCCTGGGTGGGATTATTCTCGGTGCAGGATTGATGGGCCGAATGTTCTCCTTCCACACTGTGGGGATTCTATGAAGTTCGAGGCGGCAGTTTCACTTCTCTGAGAACACTGACACAGCAGTTCCTTATTTCTTCAAATTTTACCCGAAAACCTGACTCCGATGAGATTCAGATCCACAACCTTTGAACATCTCACAAGACAATGACGAGCAGTCCAACATGCCATTCCTTGCGCCACAGAGACATAGCTGCAGCAATCATTCCCCATTCCCATATGGGAATTTCTGACGTCGTCGAACAGACAGTTCAAAAGTTCAGCAATTGGAGAGTGACTGCATTTCAAAAATACTTTAACGTCATTAAAATATTTTGGAACGTCCTGTGGTTGTGAAAAGAGCTACAGAAATTCCAGTAGAACTCCGACGGGGCACAGACAGGTTGGTGGAATGGAGGTCATGTGGCAGATGAAGAATTAATTGATTCATTTTGGAGGAAAGAGACAATATAAAATAAAGGATATCATTCCAAAAGTGTGTGCAGGAACAGCGGGAAATGGGTGGACATGTGTATAAACCATTGAAGGTGGTAAGAGCCGTTAATGAAACATACAGTATCTTGGGCTTTATAACCGAAAGCAAGAAGTTAATACAAATTTACTGCAAAGAAAATGCAGATGTATTATGGAATAGCACATTAGATATTCTCAGCCTTGCCGCTCGCCTGCGGCGTGGCAATCCTGAGGCTAAATCAACACCAGTAAGCTCTGCCTGTTGACATTGGGAACAGCTGATGGTCATTTGAGATTATGGTGACTTTACCTGTTTGTCTGTATCATATTCAGACTGTGTTTTGCATTGTCTGCTGCTGTCGGAGAATTGGGATCTTTCTGATTCTATTGGTAGAACTGTACGTGTATAAACGATTTGTTCTGGCATCAGCTCCCGGAACTGTAAATTAGTTTGGAATTTATCCTGCATTTGCAATCTCTGGGATTGTAAACGAGTTGATGGATCTCCTGATTCTGAATCTTCAATGTATTTTTTTCAGCGTCGCTGATTGGGCCAGCAATTTTTTACTTATTATTTCATGGGACGTGGGTGCCGCTGGGTGACCAGCATTTATTGACCAACTCTAGTTGCCCGCGGGCAATTGAGAGTCAACCACATTGCTGTGGCTCTGGAGTCAGATGTAGAACAGACCGGGGAAAAACGGCAAGTTTCGGTCCCTGGAGGACCAGATAGATTCTAACGACAATCGACAAAAGTTTCATGGTCATCAGGAGATTCTTAATTCCAGATCGTTTTTTTTTATTGAATTGGAATTCCACAAGCTGCCGTGGTGGGATTCAAATCAGGGCCCCCAGAATACAGCTAAGTTTCAGATTTCAGCGACCATGCCACAAGGCCAAGGCCGCCAAATTTGTTTTGAATTGAGTGGCTTGGGAGGCCACCTACGAGGGCAGCCACATTGCTGTGGGTCGGGATTTAACTGTAAGTCGGGCCAGGTAAGAATTTCTTCCCTGAAGAACGTTAGTGATAGAGCTGTTTTTTTAACGAAAATCGATTCAAGGTCATTAATTCCAGATATTTTTATTGATTTCGAATTTCGCCATCTGACGTGGCAGGAGATGTGTGAGAGTTGGTCTATGAGTGGTTGCATCAGTGTGTGTGTGTGTGATAGAGATTCATTGATTTTCAGTCTGTGAGTGTGAATTAACCCCTTGTATCCATACACTGACACTATGATCCTCTTGTCCTTATGAATTCCTAACAGATAATTATAACACTGAGACCCTGGTGGGCGGGTGGAGGGTGGGCTGAGGATTGAAGGCAATGCCACAGGGTGCTGAACGTTAAAGCATGTGTGTAGGAAAGTGAAGAATGAACTGGCTTGTGAGAAGATCACAGAAAAGCTGTGTCTGGTGCTGCGCCCTCGAGACAAGTCAGTGAAGGAAATCCTGTCGTGACAGCGCAAAATCTGAAAGGGGAAATGCTGGAAATAATCAGCAGCTCCGAAAGCAGCTGTGGAGAGATACTCCTGTCGCCAGGATGTAACTCTCCAGTTGGATACTTCACATTGCTCAGATCTTACACTCTCAACACCTTCGTGTAAGGAGCAGGTCGGGCGGGAATTGGGTATTTGTTGATTTGAGGAAACAGCGCAATGCAGCAATGAGAAGCTCCTCACCCGCCGGCGGCTTGGGGAAGGATGGGACTCAGGCACAGAACATTGGCTGGGGTTGAAAAATGCAAAAGTACATCGAGATTCAAATGTCATGAAGATCAAGCCGCTGGGCTCAGGTCGCAGTCTCCTCTGGAGGTGAAGGTCCAAATCCCACTCCTGACATCGATTCTTTTTCCTGCGCCAGGCAGGATTCAAACCCATGAAATCACTCACCTGGAAGAACAAGGACAACAGACGCAGAGAAACGACCACCTGCAAGTTCGACTCCGAGAGACACACCATCCTGACTTGAAAATATATCGCCGTTTCTGTGCCTGGTTTACAATCCTGGAACTCCTTTCCTAACAACACTGTGTGTTGCATGGATTGCAGTGGTTCAAGAAAGAATTCACCGCCAAATTCTCAAAGATAGTTAATTTTGGACAATAAATGTTTCCTGGGTCAGTGACACACAGATCCCGTATAATTTAAAATCTAAAAAAAAATCACCTCGTGTCACAGTAGGAACGCATCTGATTTCAGAGCAGAAAACAGTATGTGTGAATCACATCCTGAACACGGCTGCTTCTATACCAGATGTGTGTTTGAAGACAGTAAATGGAACCAGCTCATGATAAGCCGCTCAATGTTTAGCTGACGAGTTTCACTGAGTGATGAGTGTGATTACGTCCGATGCGTTTGTTCAATGTCGGGAAAGGTAAGTCTGAAAGATTTACCGGGAAATCGGTGCACTCTCGATGGACCACTGTAGGATTCAATTACTTTTCTTTCATGAATGTTCCCGAGATCCGGATGGATTGCTAAATTAACCCTAATGTCAGGGGGATGAGCAGGGTAAATATGTGGGGATATGGGGCAAGAGCCTGGGTTGGACTGCCGTCGGTGCAGGCTCGATGGGCCGAATGGCCTCCTTCTGCATTGTCGGGATAATATGATTCTCTCACCCTGCCACTTCCCACTTCTCCCCTCCCTCCCGACAGCATTGTGCATGTACCTACTGACTGCAGCAGCTGAGGCAAACAGCTCAGCGCCACCTTTCCCAGGGCAATTATGGATGGGCAATAAATCCTGGCCTAGCCAGTGACGCCCAAATCTCATGAATGAACACAACAAAAATTTTGAGCAAAGAGGTTCCTTCTCATCTCCGTGTGAAATGGGAGATATTTATTTTTTATGCTCTGTTTTTCTAGTCATACTGCCGGTGTAATTCTGAGCACATTCAGGATTGTTTGGTAAGTGCAGTCGCATCGCAGAATTACATTGTGGAGTAATGAGCTGCCTGGTCGGTTTTGTCCTCATGGTTTACTGCATCCACTTACCTAAGGGCTGCCCAGGATACACAGTCACTGTTGGAATAATTTCAAAAGAGTCTGTCTCTGGTACAATTCTGTGTCTGAGTTTAATTGGGAGTAATTCCGAGTGTGTCACTTATATAGATTTATCGATCAGATGCAACTTTAAGTGCTCTGCTGTTGTTTGTGGAACACAAAGTTCATTCTGTACCTGTCAGTGGAATTAATTCTCTATGTTAGTCTCTGATGCTGTTTGAAATGATAGGTTTCATTTGATATTTTTCAGTCACGTCTCACTCTCTTATCTTCCATTAGTAAGCTTTTCTCTCTGTGTGTCTTGGGCTCTTTCTAAATCTCTCAGTGACACTCCTGATGTGTCAGATTTATTCCCAATCACTCAGACTCAGCTCATGTGAGCGAGTGCAGCAAACAGGCTGTATTTTTCAGCTCCTGACACTGAACCTGTGTTTGAGAATTATTCTCTCATTTGTCAGTCTCTAAGTCTGCTCTATTGTGGGATTGACACTGTGATCATCTGATAGTGGGTGAGAATCTGGACTGGGATTTATGGATCCTCCTGTCAGTGGTACTGACTTGGGGGTGACATGGCCACAACATCTGTCTCTCCTGCTCTGTTTGATTGATGGATTGAAAATGGTCGTCTCTGTAACTATTTCTGCTGTCTGAGACTGTGGAACTGATGAGCTGTCTGTGTCTCTGAGCTCTGTCAGTGACAATGCACGGACTGTGTGTGAGAAGAAGCAGGCGACACTCTTCCCTGGAACTTCTGGAGGAAGCATCACATTTATTTTCGTTCCTACAAATATTTGTCTGTTGAAACAAAATACATTTTGTAATCAAATACAGATTCCGTCAGCTTGATCTCCATTCATATACGCTGTGAGCCGTTTGCGAGCCGACAGCAAAAGTCAGGCTCGGATTGGGCACTCTCACGTTAACCCCAATTTGAACCAATCGGAGAGCCAGAAAGATGGAATTGGAAGTTTGATTGGCTTATATCTTTAAAAAAGATGTCACGCTCACCTCCCACCACTGGTGTCGCTGTCTCGCCCTCTCTCGCTCTGTCACTCGCCTCCCACCGCTGGTGTCGCTGTAGCTTCCCCTCTCGCTTTCTCACTCTGTCCTCCCGCCGTTGGTGTCGCTGCCGATCTGCCTCTCGCTCCGTCGCTCCCTCTTCCCACCAATCGTGTCGCTGTCTCCCTCCCTCTCGCGCTCTGTCACTCTCTCCTCCCACCGCTGGTGTCGCTGTCTCTCCCTCTCGCGCTCTGTGACTCTCTCCTCCCACCGTTGGTGTCGCTGTCTCACCCTCTCGCTCCGTCACTCTCTCTTCCCACCGCTGATATCGCTGTCTTCATTCCACCTTGCAGTCTCTGAGAGTATGTGTGCTTGTGAGTGTGTGCAGAATCACCACAGTGCAGAAGGAGGCCATTCAGCCCACTCAGTCTGCACCCACTCTCCGACAGAGAATCCCACCCAGACCCTATCCCCGTAAACCCATCTATTTACCACGCTAATCCCCATAATCTCCACATCTTTGGACAGTTCGGGACAATTTGGCATGGCCAATCCACCTAACTGCACAGATTTTAAGTGTGGGACGAAACTGGAGCACCCAGAGAGCACCCACATAGAGAGGGGGAGAACGTGTACACTCCACAGACAGTGACCCACGGCTGGAATTGAACCAGGGTCTCTGGCGCTGTGAGGCAGCAGTGCTAACCAGTGTGCCACCATGTGTGTGAGAGAGTATGTGTGTGTGTGAGTATATGCGTGTATGTGAGAGAGAGTATATGTGTGCATTAGTTGACCTCCAGTCCTTTGGCAGCTCTCCCGAGGTCAGAGAGGAATTAAAAATTTGGGTCAGAGACCCTGCTATCTCCTCCCTTGCCTCCCACAGCAGCTTGGGACAGAATCATCCAGACCTGGAGACTTGTCCACGCAAACCTACCAACACCTCCTAAACCTTGTCCCTACCTTTGTCAATTTGCTCGAGAACCTCACAGTCTCTGTTTCTCTTCCTGCCTCCCCTCTCTGACTCTCTGCCCCTTTCTGTCTCTCTGCCCCCCTCACTCTCTGCCCCCTTCTCTCTCTCTCAGTCCCTTTTTCTCTCTATGCCCCCTCTCTCTCTCTGCCCCCTCTCTGCCTCCCTGTCTCTCTGCCCACCACCTCTCTCTGCATGCCCCCCCCTCTCTCTCTATGCCCCCTATCACTGTCTATGCCCCGCTCTCGGCATGCCGCCCTCTCTCTCTCTATGCCCCCTCCTCTCTCTGCACCCTCTCTCTCTCCCTCTCTGCACCTTCTCTCTCTCTCTCTCTCTCTGCCCCCCCTCCCCCCCACCGCTCTGTCTCTCTAACAGTAAATCGCATATCCATGTGGTTCATGCTTGGCGAGTTTGTTGAGGAATATATTGTGTTCCAGTTGGGGACAGAGACAGTTCAGAGGGTGAGGCCGGCTGCTGGAACCTCTCTTGGCCTAGAAGCCGAAGGTGAAGCGAGGTTTGGCACAGGTTTGGTGAGTGAGGAGAAGATGCCCAGATGGGTGTCAATCCTGATGGGCTGCTCCAGCAGCAAGAACCCATTAGCCCGGCCCGTGAGTCACTGCAACTGGTGAGCCACCTGCACAGCTCTGTCAAATGCAACCAAAAGTGTGCAGTTGTCAACGAGAGAGAGAGAGAGAAAGGCTGAGTCAGAGAGAGAGAGAGAGAGAGAGAGAGTCAGAGAGAGAGAGAGAGGGAGAGAGTCAGAGAGAGAGAGAGTCAGATGGGGGAGAGTGAGAGAGAGAGAGAGAGAGAGTCACAGAGAGAGAATCACACAGAGAGAGTGTGCCAGAGTGTGGTGACTAGGGGAATTTCACAGTAACTTCATTGCAGTGTCAATGCAAGCATTACTTGCGACTAATAAATAAACTTTACTTTAACTTAACTTTACTTGACTTAAACATTATCTGCCACTCGCCTGCCCAGAGGACAGCAGTGGAAGCATTTACTCAGCATCTACACATTGTTCTGAGCTCCAAGGTCTATCACCCTAATTCACTCAGCCTCTCATCACAGAACAACCTTCTCATTCCCCTGGGCAATCTCGTGAACCTTCTCTGTACCGCCTCTAATGCAAGTCTATCCTTTCTTAAATGTGGAGACAATTGCTGTACAGAGTATTGCAGATGTGGTCTCAATAAAATCCTGTACAATTGCAGCAAGACACCTTTCTTCATCTACTCCAATCCACTTGCAATAAAAACAAACATGCCATTTGCTTTCGAATTGCTTCAAAGAATAATCTCGATTGTGCTCCGAATTCTCTTCATTTTAAAATCCGTCACATTTCAACCTCTCTTTAACTCTGAAGAAGAGTCATACAGACTCGAAGCATTCACTCTGTTTAGCTCTCCGTAGATACTGCCAGACCTGCCAAGATTTCCAGTTTTTTCTGTTTTTATTTCAGATTTCGTCTCTGTGTCATTCTCACCTCCTTTTAGACACATATTTGTTATATTTTTAACTCTACCGTTAGACTTAGGCCACCAACTCATTGTCATTTAATCATTGCTGCACTTCTTCATGTTTAGAAACGACAAGAGAACAGTTCGCACTCGATTCAGTGATGAATGATGAATTAGAAATTATATGAGACGTTGTGACAGAAAATGAACATCTCCGCCTTCTCCCTATAACGCGGCACATTCTTCCTTTTCAGATAATAGTCTAATCCCTTCAGAACGTTTCAATTGAACATGCCTCCACCACACTCTCCGGCAATGCAGTCCACGCATTAAGCACTCGCTGTGTGAAAACTGTTTTCCTCGTGTTCCTATTCCTTCCGTTGCTCATGATGTTCAATCTGTTCTCTCTCGTTCTTCACCATTCCACGAGTGGGAACAGTTTGTCCCTATCTACTGTGTCCAGATGTCTCATGACATTAATACCTGTAAGTGGAACCCCTGATGGGTCGTAAGATTTTTAAACTAGTTGACATTAAGGCACTGATAAAGCTAGCAGCTGTCAGTTAAATTACTTCCAAATGCGTTTATGAGCTAACAAGAAGGAATATGAGATGCAGTACTTGATTCAAACGAGCAACTATGATTGTAAAACACATATGCTGATATTTCGAATGGATTATTATTGACTTTGAGGACGTTATCAGTTAGCAGTAAACCAGTCCAGATGACCCTTTGAAAGGTCATCAGGACCCTAAACATCAGCTCATTTCATTCCATACAGATGCTGTCAGACCTGCAGAGATTTTCCAGCATTTTCTCTTTTGGTTTCAGATGACAGCATCCGCAGTAATTTGCTTTTATTTTAGAGTTGTACTGTTGCACCTCATTTAGAGTTGTCGGACTGATTAGATACTTTGGAACTGTCTCCCTTTGACATGTTTCTCTATAATCTTCCTAGCAGAATGAATCACTTCACAATTCTCAGCTTTGTATTTCATCTGTAACTTATCCATGTCCTTTTTGAAGTTTTACACCATTCTCCTCACAGTTGACAATGCTTCCAAATTTCAGATCATCCGCAAATTCTGCCCTGTGCACCATTACCTCCGTCACTAATATATCCCGGTGCATGTTCATAGCATCTACAGCTTGTCTGCATATCAAAATGATTTGATGCAGTTTGAGGCTTACAACAGACAAGGGGAGCCAATGCAAATGTCTGTATATTCCACGGAAATGTCGCACAATTGTAGTCAAGTGGTTTTTATTATCTTTGTTCATAGAAAATAGTAGAGAATGGTTCCGATCCAGCAATCTCTGAGTTATGGGCTGCGCACACTGTCGCTGCGCCACTCTGCTACCGTAAATTGAACCCCACCTGCTGCCTATCAATGTAGGCAATCAGATATTGACTACTACATTGTTGTTCAACACCAGAACCAGTATCAGGAGGCTCAGTCTGGCCACATAATTCCACTGCATAACACCAAGAATACAATGGACAGAGAAAGACACGCACAAAAGCAGCAACAGAGACTGTTTGTGCCTGTGTAACAGCAGACAAAGGTGCCGGGAAACCGGCAAGGTAGGGAATTGATCACTGGTGTTTCAAAGGAGTTTTCTCGTGTAAATATGTTTGTAAATACCTGCTGTGTAACTGCGCTCTCTGCTGTTCAAAGGTGTTCGCTGTTGTTGTGCAAAGTGTTTCACTGATTGTAAAGATGCTTCCTGCTGTGCTCTATGACATAGAGGTTTCCAGCATGGAAACAGGCCCATCGGCCCAACTTGTCCATGCCGCCCAGTTTTTTGACCGCCGAATTGCCCGTGTTTGTTCCATATCCCTCCGGACCAATCTTACCCATGTAACTGTCTCAATTTTTGTTGAGAGTTGTTTTCTGCTGTTGTGTAAAATGCTTCCCGGTTGTTGTAAATCTGTTTCCGGCTGTGGAACTGTTTTTGACTTCTGTTCTGTTAATATGTCTCCTGCTCTGCAAACATGTTCCCCGTCGTGGAAGAAGATTCTCCGTGAAAATGTTTCTGTCAGTAAATTGTTGCATGTTGTGTTAAGATGTTCCTTGTTCTTGTTTAAAACTCTGGTTGCACATAAAGTGATTTACTGTCGTCGAGGTTTTTCGGGGAAAAGAGAATCCGATGTCATTACTTGTCTGTCAACTCCACATAAAAGTCACAAATGTTTCGTGTTTGTTGTCAAGTTATTTCATTTTCAATGCTAATAGGAATAGCAGAGGATAGTTTCGATCCATCGACCTCTGGGTTATGGGCCCAGCACGCTTCCGCTGCGCCACTCTGCTACGAAAAACCGCCCATCTCTGCTGCTTATCAATGTAGCCAGGCAGATTTTCGCCCCTGTGTCGTTTCACACGAGAACGAGTGTCATGAGGCTCAGCCACTGTATCACACCGAGAATACAACAGACAGAGAAAGACACACAATAGCAGCAAGAGAGTTTGTCTGGACATATGTAACGACAGACAAAGGTGCTGGGAAACCGGCAAGAAACGGAATTGGAGAATTTATCACGGATATTTAAAGGAATTTTCTGTTGGAAATACATGTTTGTAAACATATTTCCTGCTGTGTAACTGTGCTCTGTCTGTTGTTGAGAGGTGTTTTCTGCTGTTGTGTAAAATGCTTCCCCGATGCTGCAAATGTCTTTCCGGATGTGTAAATATGATCCATCTTGTGTATTTATTTAATGTTCTGTTAATATATGCCCTGCTCTGTAAATGTGTTCCCTGTTGTGTCAAAATATTCTCCGTGAAGATGTTTCCTGTTCCGCGGAAAGTTAATTATCTGTCTCATGATGTTCCATATTAGGTTAAAATGTTGCATGCTGTGCAAAGATGTTCTCTGTTCTTGAAAAACTCTGGATAAACTGTAACAGGATAACGATCGCCCAATTTCGCCTGCCTTTTACCCTCTGTTCGTGAATGTGACTGGGGGATTCATATTGTATCCAACACATGCATGTGAGTGAGATTTGTTCTGTATCTGTACGTTTCCGGTTGTAGTTGCGAGTTTTTATTTGTTTGATTCATTTTGACAGGTGGGCTTCACTGACGAGGCCAGCATTCATTGCCAATCCCTAACTGACCTTAAGAAGTGATGGTTTGCTGCTTTCCTGAACTGCTGCAGTCGCTGGGGTGTCGGTCCAGTCACAATGCTGTTAGCCTAACAGCCTTTCAGGATTTGCTGCTGAGACAGTGAAGGAGCCGTGACGTATTTCCAAGTCAGGACGGTGAGTGGCTTGAGGGGAAGCTTGCAGTGCTGGCGCTCCCGTGTTCTGCTGCCACTGTCCTTCGAGATGGGAGAGGTGGTGGGTTTGTGGGTGCAGTCTAAGAAGAGTAGATGAAGACATATTGTTCCCATTGCCAGAGGAGAGAAGGATGGGTTTTAATGTGCTGAGTGTTTAGGACCTGGAATGCACTGCCTTAGTGGGTGGCAGAGGCAGCATCAAATCAGTGCTGTCAAAGGGGAATTGGATCAGCACCTGAAGTGAAAGGATTCCCAGGGTTATGAGACAAGGACTGGGAAAGGGATGAGCTGAGTTATTCTTGTACAGACCAGCACACAGACAAAGGGCCGAATGGTCTCCCTCTCTTTGTTTTATCCATTCTACGATTCGAGATGTATGATTGATGGACTCGTTCTGTATCGCTCTGTCTCTGGTGCGACGTAAGTGTGTGAAGTTCATTACAAATCTATCTGAGAGACTTTGCAAATCTGTACACATTCTACCCGGAAGACAGCTAATTGAAACCGGGACTTTTGTTCTAATTAGTACACGATTCCATACGATCCTCCACTCAAAATCTTCAATGTAATATCGTCTGCTTATCTCTGAAATTCATTCTCCATCGTCTCATTACCGAAATTTCCCTTTAGTCCATCGACGCTCGTCGACTCAACTGCTCCAGGTAATAGCAAATTCCAAGTTACACCGATTACATGGGACAGTACATTATAATTGAACTTTCTATGGGATTTAATGATGACATCCAATCATTAATTCCTGTTTGATCTGTCTCTGCAACAGCGACTTTTGATGTGATTTTTCCCGCTCTACTGCAGTTCTGTATTGCGGCCAGTAGATGGCAGCATACTCTGGTAGACTGAAGTTTATGACGGAGCGATGCCGGCGTTGGACTGGGGTAAGCACACTAAGAAGTCTCACAACACCAGGTTAAAGTCCAACAGGTTTATTTCGTAGCACAAGCCACAAGATTTCGGAGCACTGCCCCTTCATCAGGTGAGTGGGAATTGTGTTCACAAACAGGGCATGTAAAAACACAAACTCAATTTACAAGATAATGGTTGGAATGCGAGTCTTAAAGGGACAGACAATGTGAGTGGAGAGAGGGTTATGCACAAATTAAAGAGAAGTGTATTGTCTCCAGCCAGGACAGTTAGTGAGATTTTGCAGGCCCAGGCAAGTCGTGGGGGCTACAGATAGTGTGACATGAACTCCAAGATCCCGGCTGAGGCCGTCCTCATGTGTGCAGAAATTGGCGACCAGTTGCTGCTCAGCGATTCTGCGTTGTCGTGTGTCGTGAAGGCCGCCTTGGAGAACGCTTACCCGACGATCAGAGGTTGAATGCCCGTGACTGCTGAAGTGTTCCCCAACAGGAAGAGAACACTCCTGCCTGGTGATTGTTGGGCGGTGTTTATTCATCCGTTGTCGGAGCGTCTGCATGGTCTCCCCAATGTACCATGCCTCGGGACATGCCTGGCTTGCAAATCTCACTAACTGTCCTGGCTGGACACAGTACACACTTAAACTTTTGCTTGGCCCTCTCTCCACTCATTATCGGTACCTTTAAGACTGGATTACCTGTAAAGACTCGCATTCCAACCATTATCTTGTAAATTGTAAATAGTAAAACTTACCTGATGAAGGGACAGTGCTCCGAAATCTTGTGGCTTGTGCGACCAAATAAACCTGTTGGACTTTAACCTGGTGTTGTGAGATTTTTTACCAGACTGAAGTTTAGACATCAGAGAGGGCACAACAAACAAAAATTGTTCACATTGTATTGAACTGGGACGGAGGAATTTCTAAATGCTAAATGTGTTGGCCATACCAATTCGAAATCTATCAGTACGCTGCTTTCCTCTGTATTCATCATTTAAATACCGAAAAATCAACAAGGCTATGTTTTCTAAGTGTAAGTGTTAGTACCGGTATGTATTTTCTTTTGAACCAAGTGGCATTTTGAATCATTATTGTTTAGCATAGTTAGAATTTCATTATGCAACAGTTTAATTATTAGTACAAACTTATTAAAGCATATATTACACAAAGTTTCACCTGTTTCTGATTGGGGATGGTATACAGAGAGAAACTTGCTTTTCTTGATATATATTACTGACCTGTATCTGGGTGTACAGGTTTCAATCTCAAAATTTGCCAGTGGTCCAAAACTTGAAAATATTATGAACCTTAGTGAGAAGGGTATTCATATTCTTCAAGAAGATACAGACAGGCTGGTGGAATGGGCAAAGAAGTGACAGATGCAATTCAATTCATGTAAGGAAGTGTGAGGTGATGCATTTTGGTCCGAAGATCGAGGAGAGGTGATATAAAATAATTTGTATAACTTTAGCTTTCCTTATCCCAATTGCACATTTACCACGCCAAGATGCCACAGTCTATTCACACTTGTCAGAACCCATTGAATAAAGTCTTCATTTCACAATCTACTTGTGCAGTGATTATTAAACATTTAGCACTCCCACTTTCCTATGTGCCTTCATTCTGCAAGGACTCTCTGCTCCGTCTGACAACTCAGTCAAAGTCGCACCTTCACTTTGTGAAATGTCCATGTTAGTCTTATCCTGCCCAGTCCCCATTGTGTTTCATTCTGCCCAGTTATATTGCCCAGATTGCACACTGTTCCAACTTTTTTATTTTCCATTAATAATAAATGAATAAATAGAACCATCCTTTGAATAAACACTGTCACCTTTCAATGATTAGCGTGTGAGTTAATGAAGTGCTGTGTGTGATTCCGACCTTTATGCTTCTGTTGAAATTTAGTCAAAGGAAAGTTATCCAAAGATATCTTCAATTCTCCTTCTCATTCACAACAATCTGAGCGCGTGATGGATACAGTTTCAATAGTCGCTTTAAAAAGATAGAGAATGGATTTACAAATTTAAAATCCAAGGGTGACATCAACGCCTGAAGTAGTTTTCAGGCTGTGACGACGAGAATAACAATGCCCATTATCAATTTTAATTGTTCAAAATCATAGAATGGAGCATCCATTTTGGATGAAAGGAACCTTTAAACTGTGCAGTTGTGCTGTGCTTCAGGAGCTTGTTTAACAGAAATCTCCATTAAACAAAAGTGTTGCCTCATCTGCTGAGCATTTCCAGCGTTTTCTGTTTTTGTTTCAGATTTCCAGCTTCCAGCTTTGCGTTGTGTTCTGTGAAGGTGTTTTACTGCAATTGGGAACAGGTTTTCATCCGCCCTGTGACAGATGGAGTAGAATGCGTCTCCCGACTGTAAAGCCTGTGAGATTAGACTCCAAGCTGTACCGAGAATGAGGAAGAGAGAGAGAGGGAGGGTCATTCCGTGATGGAAAGATTTTCTGTGTAAAGGGCACAAGGGTGTGTATTTCCACAGCTGTTTAACAGACATAAGATGTCCCAGCATAACTTGCAATCAATGAAGTTCCTCTTAACTGTTCCCGACGTTTAAACGACGAAGTTGTTGAACTTACTAGTAGTTTCTACGTTGTCAAGAATCCATATATGGAGCTGTAAAATGCACTCTTGGCACGCGGCTTTGTGGCGCAATGACCAGCGTGTTGTACTTCTAAATAATGGCAAATTAGCCCTTCGTAAAGCTTTGGGGTCGAGTCCAACCAAAGTCTGGTTTTGGGTAGGATTGGAAGCAAGCGGTTTGCTGCTTCATTGTTGTGATTCAGCTTTGGCACCGACATTTCCTGCTCTGCCTTCTCTCCATTCTGTTTCTGTTAACTCGTCTCCCAGAGAAACGACTGACTCGAGAAGAAAACGCAAACCCAAGTGGCTTCCTTAAATTTTGACACAACGTTCGCTGATTGCGTTAGAAATAGTAGCATACTTTTCAATTAGATATTTTGCTTCTTTTGGAAGATAAAAAAGATTAAAGAACACACACACGCAACAACAAAAACTTATAAATAACTGCAATCAATCAATAAATATCAGTGCCCTGCAGCGTGGTGGTGTTATTCTGATGTGTCTGCTGCGCTTGTCCTTCTCGGCTGCAGCGGCCGTGGATTTGGAAGGTTCTGGCAAAGGAGCTTTTCTGAGTTGCTGCAGTGCATCTTGTAGATGGTGCACACTGCTGCCATTGTGTGTCGGTAGTGAAGGGAGTGATTTTTTGATGCATGGGAAGCGAATTAATTGGGATGCTTTGGCCTGGATGGTGCCAAACTTCTGTAGTGCTGTTCAAGCTGTATTCACCCAGGCAAGTTATCTCAGCAAACCAGCTCATCCGCTTTTCTCCCACAAAGATGAGCAGGTTGGGTGGATTGCTAGATTGCCCTTTGGTCCTCAAGGTGTTTGAATAGGTAGATTAGCGTGGTGGATGCGTGGCGCCGCGGGGATATTTCCTGTGTGCGATTCTCTGGCTGAGAGTCGGTACAGACTCGATGAGCAGAATGGTCTCCTTCAGCACTGTCGGGATTGTATGATTCGAAGGCCATTTGACTGTTAGAAATTCCCGGAGGGAAAAAAAAGGAAATCTGTGTTTGTAGAACTTACAGCATTCGGTTTATTGCAGATTAAATGTTTTTTACTGCAAGATAATGAAAACACCTGGATCGTGTAAATAAACAGTCGAGATATTCGTGGGGAGTCTGGAAATATGGTTTTATTTCATTTGTGGAGATCATGCACTGGAATGGGAAAGTCAATATTGACTAGCAAGAAACGGACATTGTGACTTACGCAATTGCAAAGATCACGTGAAAGAAGTCAAGGCTCTAACTAGATTTGAACTGAGAATCACCAGTTTACTAGAAAGGCGCTTTAACCAACGAAACCACAGAGGCTCTTGGGACAAGTGAATGCTGGGAAAACGTTCCAGATCTTGTGGCATTTGTCAAAAAAGAGACACTTCCAGTGTATGTGTACACTGATTTGAAACGAGGATCAAACCTGCTACTAGAAAGGCGCTTAACCAACTAAGCCACAGAGCTTGACACTGCTACGCGTGGAACAGCGGAACGCTGGAAATACGTTCCAGATCTGGTGGTATTTGTGAAAAAAGAGATACGACCAGATCTGGAACGCAACTGTGAAAATAGAGATAGTTCACATTTCGAATGCAGACATTTCACGGGAACGACCTTTCTCCCTCCACAGATGCTACGGGATCTCGGATAGATTCATATAAGAAAAATAATTGAATCCCACAGCGGCCCATCGAGACTGCACCGATTTCCCTGTAAACCTTTCAAATCCGCCTTCCCCTGACATTGAACACATCAGAGGGAATCGCACACATCACTCAGTGAAACTCTTCCGCTAAACATTAAGCGGTTTATCTTGAGCTGGTTCCATTTACTCTTTTCATAGAACATAGAACATAGAACATTACAGCGCAGAACAGGCCCTTCGGCCCACGATGTTGCACCGACCAGTTAAAAAAAAAACTGATTAAAAAAAAACCCACATTTGTTATAAAAGTAGCCGTGTTCAGAGTGTGATTCATACACACAGTTTTCTGCTCTGAAGGCCATTCTGTGGCGCGAGGCGATTTCTTTAAAATACTTCATTTAAATGGGATATGTGTGTCGCTGACCCGGGAAGCACATATTATCCAAATTAATTATCTTTGAGTAATTGGCTATGAATTCATTCTGTAGCCACTGCAGTCCATGTGGTGTCAGCACATGCACTGCTGTTCGCGAGGAATTTCCAGGATTGTGACCCATCGGAACAGCAATATGTTTCCAAGTCAGGATGATGTGTGTCTCGGAGCGGAACATAGAGCTGGTCGTTGTTCCTCTGCGTCTGCTGCCCTTGTGCTGCCAGATGAGAGATTTCTTGGGTTTGGATTTTGCCTCGCGAAGGACAAAATCAGGTCAGGAGTGAAATTTGAACCCTGGCCTCACAGTAGAGATTGTGGCCTGAACCCAGCACCTTAGACCGCTCGGTCACCCTGACCAGCGACGTCAACATTTAAAATCTCTGCACAAATCGATTTGCATTCCATCCTTATTGTTATGACATTTGAAACTCTGTCTCCGACTTGACTGATTGAGGGTGAACTGATCACTTATTTTGAAGTTCACGGACCAAGTGAAGGTAAGACACAGAGTTCCACAGCTTTGATGGGTGAATAGTCCAGCACCATTCCGTATTCTTCATCCAAATGAGAAACTCGAGCTGACAATCGATTCAAATTAGGAGACCAGCTTTGGGGAGGAGTTGCCACCATGAAAACATGTGGTTTCAGAAGCTCCAAAGCAGACTTAGCTTCATTTGCGGCACTAGTGGCAGATTTTGTCTTTCCAGAATCGGCCGTTCCGCCATGAAAATTAACAAAGAACAAAGAACAATACAGCACAGGAACAGGCCCTTCGGCCCTCCAAGCCCGCGCCGCTCCCTGGTCCAAACTAGACCATTCTTTTGTATCCCTCCATTCCCACTCCGTTCATATGGCTGTCTAGATAAGTCTTAAACGTTCCCAGTGTGTCCGCCTCCACCACCTTGCCTGGCAGCGCATTCCAGGCCCCCACCACCCTCTGTGTAAAATATGTCCTTCTGATATCTGTGTTAAACCTCCCCCCCTTTACCTTGAACCTATGACCCCCTCGTGAACGTCACCACCGACCTGGGGAAAAGCTTCCCAACGTTCACCCTATCTATGCCTTTCATAATTTTATACACCTCTATTAAGTCTCCCCTCATCCTCCGTCTTTCCAGGGAGAAATTAGCACTGGGTAGGTGGAATGGTCAAGTTATATTGCCCCTTAGTATCAGGAGCATTAGTAAGTTAAATGCGTGGGGTTACTGGGATAGGGCCTGCATGTTGTTGGCACAGGATCGATGAGCCGAATGGCCTCTTTCTCTACTGTAGGTACTTCATAAAGTTCGGGGTGGCAGTTTCACTTTTCTGAGATCACTTTTCTTGATGACTGTTCTCTGATAACATTAAAACTTCTTACCAGTCAGTGCCTGTTTGCGAACTGGCCATGAATAGGGCTGACATTGAAACGCTTCATATTGAATTACTTACAGCAAATTGATTCTTGAAGAGATGGTAATATAATGCTTTCAGAGACTGTCATAGCTTCTTAAAAGATCAGTTGCGCTTGTTTTCCGTTTGTTCAGAAATTTTGTGAATCTATTTGGAGCGGGTACAGCTGGTCAGTATCTGTGCCTCTTGCTTGGCCAGCTGCGCGGCAACAGCAGCTCCATTCCTGTCCAGATGTGTGGACACAAACAGCAAATCCAAATTATTGTTCACTGCCGCCATCTCCTGGCTGAACGCGAGTTAACATTTCATTCAGAACCTTTTTTGATTGGAGTGAAATAACATCAACGTGGTTCTTACCGATTAAAATGATTGTAAAACATGATATTAATCTAATTCCATGTTCCAGAGATCTGCTTTCTGATTGGGCGATCCTGCTCACCCCGATCTACAGAAAATGTAAAACTCCGAGAAAAGGAATGTCGGTCATAGGATTCTCTAATCTCTGATTTCGATGCACTTCGTTCCTTGTGTATTCGTTCCGTAAATACAGAGGGAGTGGCAGAGTCAGGTGAGCGATGGTGGTGTCGTGGTGACTGTGCGAGCATTTGACCAAGCGCCAGTTCCTGACCATCACAGTGGTGACTTATTTAATTAGCTATCGCAGGTCAGAACAGGAGAGGGTCACTCCTAAAATGAAACTCACTGAATATTCTGATTATCAATTAGTGAAGAACGGAAAATCTAGCTTCAATTTGCTTTCAGTGTAAACTTTGTTTCAATGGAAGAACAGGCCTCAAAACTAATCAATGAGTTCTCAGTCAGAAACAACAGTAAAAAAGGTCAGTTCAACAGTCCAGAAAAAGGAGACAAGCCAAGTTCAGTTGATGAACTTGTGCTTTGGACACACCCGGGGTCTGATGAAATCAACAATTCAGTTCCATAATTATAACTAATGAAATTAACCGGTACTTAAACAGCGCAAGCGATGGTGGTATAGTGGTGAGCGTACCTGCCTTCCAAGCAGTTGACCTGGGTTCGATTCCCACTCATCATTTTGTCACCTTGTCCACTGCTTCTTGCGTTTCAAAGCATGTGGGCACAAACAGGTCGAAAGCAATGTTTGCCGGTTATGAAATAAAATGGACTTAATGTGTTTTTTTTCGGATGTTAAATTCGGCTTCAATTTCTTTATACTGAAAGAAAAATATTGAAATAGACGAAAAGTCTCTGAACTAATAAATAAATTCTCAATCAAAGATAAAGATACCAAAAAGAGGGAGACGAACAGGTTTCAGCTCACACACTGTGCTCTGCATAATCTAGGTGCCTGATGAAGTTACTATGAACGTTTCTGAGGTGGTTGCATCATTCGTTCGGATAAACCGCTGCTGTGGCCGAGCAGTTAAGGTGTTGGACTGGAAACAGACTGAGGATTCCGCGCGCAGGTTGGAAACCTGCCCGCAGTGCTCGCCATTTGAAATGTTTAATTGACTTCTCCAGGGCAGCACACGAGAATGAATCGTGATTTTCATGGGTTCTTTTCTATGAAGATCTGGATCTGTGCTATGGGCCGGGTCCAGGAGATTGGTATTGGAATGGGTACCAGGGTGTTTTCAGCTTGCATCTACAAGATGGGCCGAATGGCGTCTGTGCTGTAACTTCCATGAGAAAAGTCATGACGTGAGAGGAAAGAAATAGAGCAGCATAAGAACAAAACAAGTAAGATTCTTATGTAATGGCATAAGAAATGCATTTCATCAGAATACATTGAATGAATGAGAATTTCAAAATGCTGCTAAGATGATATGACATCGTGTTCATTCAAACATATTGCAACAAGCTGGGCGTTCGGTATTCCTGGTGATAACAGTTTGGGAATGGAAGGAGCACGTGAAAAATAGGGAGGAATAGTCATATTGGAACGTAAGTGAAAGAGGATTCTTGAGAATAATAAGACATCAGTGGAAATTCCATGTTAGAATTGATTTCAAGATGTCTGGATTAAGTGCTCGCTTTTCCCAGGATTCCAAACACAAGCGGCAAATTGATGGTAAAGATTCAGAGATAAGAGAATATTGCAAATAAACCGATGTTGCTTTAAAAGACGTCCATAATTTCTGACAGATTGAACCGAGCTGGACAGCTCGTTCAGAAAGCAGTTGTTGTCTTGTTTACGCATATGATATATTTCGGGTACAATATGCACCAAGCCGACAAGATGACAGAGTCATAGAGTCATAGAGGTTTACAGCAGGGAAACAGGCCCTTCGGCCCAACTTGTCCATGCCGCCCTTTTCTTTAAAACACCTAAGATAGTCCCAATTGCCCGCATTTGGCCCATATCCCTCTATGTCCATATTGCCCCTGTAACTGTCTAAACGCTTTTTAAAAGACAAAATTATACCCGCCTCTACTCCTAACTCTGGCCGCTTGTTCCAGACAGTCACCACCATCTCTATGAAAAAAATGCCCCTCTGGCTCTTTGGTATCTCTCTTCTCTCAACTTAAACCTATGCCCTCTAGTTTTAGGCTCCCCGAGCTTTGGGAAAATGTATTGACTATCTAGCTAATCTATGCCCCTCATTACTTTATAGACCCCTATAAGATCATACCTAAGCCTTCTACGCTCCAGAGAAAAAAGTCCCAATCTATTCAGCCTTTCCCTCTAATTCAAACCATCAAGTCCCGCTGGATAGAACATAGAACAGCACAGCACAGAACAGGCCCTTCGGCCCACGATGTTGTGCCGAGCTTTATCTGAAACCAAGATCAAGCTATCCCACTCCCTATCATCCTGGTGTGCTCCATGTGCCTATCCAATAACCGCTTAAATGTTCCTAAAGTGTCTGACTCCACTAGCACTGCAGGCAGTCCATTCCACACCCCAACCACTCTCTGCGTAAAGAACCTACCTCTGGTATCCTTCCTATATCTCCCACCACGAACCCCATAGTTATGCCCCCTTGTAATAGCTCCATCAACCCGAGGAAATAGTCTTAGATGCGAGTAAAGATGCTAGTAAAATTTACAAGGATGCAAGTAAAATTCCTCTGCACTCTTTCTCGAATAATGATATCTTTTCTATAATAGGGTAACGAGAACTGTACACAGTATTCCAAGTGTAGGTTTACCAAGGTCTTGTACAGCTTCAACAAGGCATCCCAACTCTTGTATTCCATGTTCTGACAAAGAAACCAAGCATGCTGAATGCCGTCTTCACCAATCTGTCCACCTGTGACTCCAGTTTCAAGGAGCTATGAACCCGTACCCCGAGATCCCTTTGTTCTGTAACTCTCCCCAACGCCCTACCATTAACTGAGGAAGTCTTGTCCTGGTTCATTCTATCAAAATGCATCATTTCGCATTTATCTAAATTAAACTCTAGAGACCATTCGTCAGCCCACTGGCCCAATTGATCAAGATCCCGTTGCAATCCGAGATAACCTTCTTCACTCTCCTATATGCCACCAATCTTGGTGTAACCTCGAAACTTACGAACCATGCCTCCTCTATTCTCATCCAAATCATTAATATAAATAACAAATAACAGCGGACCCAGCATCGATTCCAGAGGCACACCGCTGGCCACAGGTCTCCAGTTTGAAAACAGCCCTTTACAAGCACCCTCTGGTTTCTGTCATCGAGCCAATTTTGTATCCATTCAGCGACCCTAGATTCTGTGAGATTGAATCTGATGCAACAGCCGATCATGTGGTACCTTGCCAGGGCCTTGCTAAAGTCCATGTAGGCAACATGAAGTTCACTGCCCTTTGTTACCCCTTCAAAAAACTCAATCAAATTTGTGGGACAAGATTTTCCACTCGCAAAGCCATGCTGACTGTCCCTAATCAGTCGTTGCGTCACAAAATGCCTGTAGATCCTTTCTCTCAAAATACCTTCCAACAACTTACCCACCACAGATGTGAGGCTCACTGGCCTGCAATTCCCAGGCTTTTCCCTGCAGCCCTTTTTAAACAATGACATCCGAGAGTGTGTGGAAAATGTGTGTGAGAGTCAGAACTGGATCCGAAATGAAACCAGTGGTGGCGGGACAGAGCAATTTAAAGACAGAGAGCGGACGGAGCAGAGACAAGCTGCTGTCAGCTCCCGGCTCCTCCAGCCTCTCTGTGTTTGTCTCTCCTCACAATCTATCCCATTACAATTAAAACTTGACACTTCACATTCTCAGACTGATCATTTCTGTTACTGAAATCCGAATATTTCCTGTTGAGAAAGTTCCATCCGAATTCCGGGCAGCAATTTCCATTTCAACCCGTCTCTTTGCTGCAATGATCGCGCTCTCTCAGTCCAGCGCTGACTTATTCTCCGTTTGTCAACTGAAATCTTGCAATTGACGAATATTTTCCATTAAGTTTTCCCTTCAGGCCTGAGCAAGGGAGCAGTGCGATCCTATGCCAGGAAATCTTGCGATTTGACACAAGAAGGGCGGCGAAATGCGGCGCTGAGGGCGGACACACAAACACAGTAACATTAGTCTAACCCAGCCGCTCCTTTAGCACACTCTCTCTGACACAATATTCACATTTGCACATTGACAAGTCAAACTGTGTCTCAGATTGACAGCTCCCAGGGCAGGCTTTCCTCTCTCGCTCTGTGCTGTGGATTATCGGGGATTAGTTGGAGTTTCCCAGCTCAGTAACTGTTAAAGCCTCTGAGGCCGGCGATGTTCAATGTGTCAGTTCCCCAGATTCAGGGGGTTGCAGCCAATCAGAGCTGTGCCTGAGTTACCCCGGAACAGGTTGAAATGATGATCTTGTTCACAAGCTGAATTCTATTTGATCAGATGAAGATACATAGTATGTGCATTTAGACGCTAAACAATGTTCAGCCTTCATGTAGAGTTGATGAGAGGCGGTGGAGGGATAGACAGAGACAGAGTCTGCTCGGCTAGATAATGTATCAGTGCCAAAAATCCTTGTAAATTCCGGTTTGGAGAAACAGAAGCTGCATTCTGAGCATTACTCATTAATACATTATTCATCTCACAGTCAGGAACAGTGCTGCATTCTGATAGAAGGGATGGAAAGAGGCAACAGAACATAGAACCCCTGCAGTACAGAAGGAGTATGTACTGACTACAATCCCATCCAGGCCCTATTCAAATAACCCCACACATTTACCCGTCTCATCCCACTGACACTATGCATTCAATCCATGGTCAATCAGCCTAACCCGCACATATTTGGACTGTGTGAGGGAATCCAGGGAGGAAACCCATACAACATGGGGAGAAAATGCAAATTCAAAGCAGACAGTGAACTGCGGCCGGAATGGAACCCGGGACTAATTATGTGCGGCAATATGCGAACCACTGTGTCAATCATTGTGCCACCCTGCCACTCTGAATGGTCCAGTTCTACACAGGATTGCAGGATCAGAGGGACCTGAGGTTCAGAGAGATTTTTGAACGTGAGAGGAGATCTTGGGAGAGTCGTTCGGGAAGTGGATTCGATCTTCGACTTCATCAATGAGGACACTGAATATAAAAGCAGGGAAGCTATGCTCAATCTTTATAAAGCTCGGATCAACTGCGGCTGTTTTAGAATCACAACGAGACCTGGTAACCACACTTTAGAAATTGTGTGAGGGTCCTTAGGAGGGAGAAAAAGGAGATTTACTGGTTTGGATCCAGCGATGAGAGATTTTAGCTACAAGGTTTCGTTGGATAATTCGGAGTGTATTCTCTTTGCAGCACACGAGATTGAGTGGTGTAAGAGACGTGCAAAAAACATATTGAACTAAGGTACATAGGGGAAGTTGCTACATTAACTGCGAGCATGGAGATTCGGGGATAGGTGTTGAATGTTTAAGGCAGGCTGTGTAGGAGGCAGAGGATCCCTACAGTGCGGTTGGAGGCCATTCTGCCCAGTGATTCTGCGCCGACTCTCTGACAGAAAATCCCTCCCCAACCCTGTAACCACAACGTAATTAACCTGCTAATCCCCCTGACACTAAGGGTCAATATAGTCTGGCCAATCCACCTCATCTGCACATTGTTGAAACTGGGAGGAAACCGGAACACCTGAAGGAAACCCAGGCAGAACCGGGGAGAACGTGCAAACTCCATACAAAGCGTCATCTGGATTCGAAACGTCAGCTCCTTCTCTCCTTACAGATGCTGCCAGGCCTGCTGAGATTTTCCAGCATTTTCTCTTTTGATTTCAAACTCCACACAGACAGCACCCAAGAATGTTAGAAGTGGACTTTAGTTTTCCGCAGGTTAGAGAAGCTGGAGTTTTCCCTTCAAGTTTCTGGTATCTGGAAATCAGCGGAACATCCAAAAATAGAACTGACAATGAATATAACCACGGTAGTTATTCACATGGCGCTAACGCCCGCTGTATTAATGCATGTGCTGATCGCGTGGCCGAATGGATAAGGCGTCTGACTTCGGTGATCATGATGATGATGATATCACAAGATTGTACGTTAGAGTCCTGTGGCGGTCGCTTTATGCAGAAAAGATCCGGAAAACCACCATGTTACTCATCAGCTGTAAGTTATGCATTTTCTTGCAAACATTGCAGGGCGCCTTTTCAGGAAGTATTTCCTTGTTGTTTGGTTCATACAATTTTCTCATATCATTAATTTATTGAGCTCCTAAGAAATCAATCTAATCTGTGTAATCTTAATAAATTATTGATGCTCCCGAATGGAGCAACAGGGCTTTGCAGCAATAGGTTTAATAGAATTCTGTGGGATGGGGAATCTATTCTCCTCAGGAAGAGGTTTAATAATGAACTGAATGAACTGTTTTTGTTTACAGGGATGAAAGGCAATGTCACTGCGCGAGTAATCCAGAGGCCCGCACTAATTTTTGCGGACACGGAGTGAATCCCACCATGGCAGCTGGTCAAATTTAAATTCACTGATTTGATCAATCTGGAATTGAAAAATAGGCCTCAGTAATGGCCGCCTTGAAACCACCGTCGACTGTTATAAAACCTCATTTGGTTCGCCAGTGCACTTTAGATAAATCAGTCTGCCCTCCTTACCTGGTCTGGGCACATGTGTCTCCAGACACAGAGCAATGTGGGTACTCTTACCTGCCCTCTGAAATGGGCGAGAAAGCCATTCTCAGTTGAAGGGCAATTCGGGAAGGACAACAAATGTTGGTCCTGCAGGTTAAATCCACAGCCCATAAAAAGAAGAATCATTAAGAACAAAGGAAAGGCCTGGTAAAGTTTTGACTGTTTGCATCTTTATTTTCTTGTAATAACAAGGCTGAGGGGTGGCCTGATTCTGGGCTTTAAATTAGTGAAAGATTTTGAGAAATTTCATTTCGATAAAATGGACCAGAGAAGGGCAGATAAGAATGTATCTCACTCTCTCATACATGTCGTTGACAGTTGGTGGTTTTAGCACAATGAGGTAACTGCTCCAGTGTATCAGAGAATCCTAAGCGTACGAGAGGAATTCCACCAGCAATGCATCCCCGACGTCCTCCAGGTTGAAGCGATTCATTCATGCTGATGACTGGGAGCAGGTTGTTAGTCATCGTTCAAAATGGCCAAAATCTGTCCCCCAAGCTGCAGCACGCTTTGAGTCACAAGATCTTAATGATGAGGCAGAATGGCGGCACAGAAGAAAATAACGGGAAGCTAATTCTGCGCTCCTGATCCCACTACCTCGCGGGACATCCTGTCCCATGTGTCCAAAGATCTGTGAGCCGAGAATCGCCCCGTTCACTCACATTCCACAGGAGAAACTTACGGACCTGAGTGGATGTTCTCCTCGAATCGATGGACAGACAACGACAACAAATGTTTGTTACAAAGTAAATGTCATTAAAAGCCACATTCAATATTAGTGTTGCTAAAACTTCCCATCGCCAACAGTTGGGAACACCTCCACCCAAATGTTCCCCTCCAAGTCACTCACCATCCTGATTTGGAAGCATATCACCGTCCTTCACTGTCACTAGTTCAATGTCCAGGAATTCCCTCGCGAACAACACGATGTGTAGGTCTACACCCCCGGGACTGCAGAGACTCAAACGCACCACCACATTCTCAAGTACAGCTATGGACTTTCAAGAAATGAAACCTGTCCTGCGGCGCCCAAATACTGTTAAAAAAATAAAACGACTTAAAGGGAGGCCATTCCTTCGTTCTACCCGAGTGTGCTGGCATCTACTGGCCGAAACCAGAACTTCAACAGAGGGAAGATATTCACATCAAGTTTCGATATTGCAGGAACAGGTCAAAATGAAGAACTAATAATGGGATGAGATAGGACAGACCTCGTAATTTAATCAATAAATCCACTCTAAAAATCACTATTAAATTATCATTGAATCGGCAGCATTTGCCGTTTGCTATCGTCTGGAACATTGGAGACGATTAGCGCAGCTGTAATTAATGGAAATCTGGAAACGTGTTGGAGGGAGAATGGATTTCAGAGACAAACAGATAACGTTACATGAAATAGTCTGGATGGAGGAGTGTGTCGAATAGTTTATCAAATAGAACTAATTGACCCAACTTCATTTCGGTATATTATCTATTGAATTACTCCAGAATTACAAAGTATCTCAGAGACTGGGAGATAACTAATAACTCCCCACTCGCATTGTGAACAAAAGACAGAGTCATACAGAATGAATCATTCACTCATACACACCCACAGTGACTGACAGATTGACAATGAATTCCACACTCAAATCCTGCACCACACACAAAGTGACACAGAATGACTCCTACACCCATACACATAGAATAGTTACAGCACAGGAAAAGATCATTCAGACCTTTGTGTCTGGGAGTTGTCTTTCAATAGAAGCTCAGCTATCCAAGTCCACAGCATGAAAGCATGGGAGCAGAATTTGCAGGAGATACAATACATCTGGGAAAGTAAGTTGTGAAGAGGACAGAAGGAGCATGCAGCTAGTTATAGACAAGTTCTGTACATCGATAGAAACCTGGCAACTGGAATATAATGTGAAGTTATTTTTTTTGGCAGAAGGAGTACAAAATCAGATTATTACTCAAATATAGAACGGCTGTGGAATTCGAAGTTGCAGAGGGATCTCGGTGTTCTCGTGCATGAGGCGCAAATAATTAGTATGCAGGTACAGCAAGTTAGAAAGAAAGTTAATGAAAGAAACGAATGTTATGTTTCAGCTGTACATGTCATTTGTGAAATATCTTGACCATTGTCCGAAATTTTGGTCTCCATATTTAATGAAGGATGTAATTGCGTTAGAAACGGTCCAGAAAAGATTTACCAGTTTGATAACTGACAGTGCAGTGCAGACGAGATTTACTCGGCTGAAAGGTAACGCAAACTGGGTGAATGGGAGGTAACTTGCTAGATGTACATCAGATCTTGAATGACCTTCACAAGGTACACCTTGTGGGTGAATCCAGAACAATAGACACTTAAAGAAAACTGATCTTCTGCTTTTCGGTCTGAGATGAGGAGAATTCTGTTCTCTCGGAGCGTTGTGCGACTTTGGAACTCTCTGACTCAGAAGGCGGTGGAGGCAGGGTACTAAATATTTACTAAGGCAGAGATGGATAGATTCTTGTTAGGCAACAGAATTAAGGGTTATCGGAGGTAGATGGGAATGTGGAACTTGAACCACAAACAGATCAGCCATGATCTTATTGAATGGCGGGGCAGGCTCGTGGGGCCGAATAGCCTACTTCTGTTCCTGTTTCCAATGTACTTGTGTATGTATCCTAATTGTTAATTTCCCCTGAACTGGATTGCTGAAACGCACCAATACTCACGGTTCAATGGGAGAACCAGAGTAATACCAAAATGTGGAAAAAATAAAACAAAACCGTGGGATTGCCAACTCTGTCAGACTGTATGGCTTCTTCTCGAGACGTATTCTCTGCAATGATTTCTCGGTAGATGAGCTCTGCCCCAACTTTTGTTCATTGTCGCCATCTCCATTGCGAAAAACCTTTTTTTAAAATTGCACCTGGGATCGTGCAGAATGTGAACCCGACACCAAGCGCATTGTAATGCTATTGCCCTAAGCATGAATCATGCCCTCTGGCCAGTGAGCCAGCCGCTACATTAACGCGCACTGTAAACATATTTTGATTGTCTCCCTAACTTATCAACCATCTTGTCGCAACAAAATTGTAAAATCAGAAATGTTAATGAACAATGGACAAAATGCTGGAAAATCTCCCGGATCTGGTAGCATTTGTAAGGAGAGAAAAGAGATGACGTTTCGAGTCCAGCTGTCCCTTTATCAGAGCTAAAAGGCATAGAAAATGGGAGTTATTTGTACTGTCGGGTGAGGGAATGAGTCATAGAAGGTGACCTGCTGGGATGGACATTTCCTCTCTTAAGCAGCAGCTACGTTTCCAACATATTCCATCTGGCTGGACATCCAGGAGCGATGGTGAGGGTGACCTTCTTCCCCAAAAATTCATGGATCGAAAATCAAATGGATGGAGGCCTTTTTCCAAGCTCCTGGGTGACTGAGGAGATGGCCGAGCGGGTTTAGCGATGGTCTACACGGGTGAGTTTAAAACTCACTCTCATCATGAATCTACGGAACTTTTAACAAATAGCTTCCCTGTATTTGAACACACGTAGCTGTGGTCTTCCACACTTTGCTCATGTCGGTTCTTCACAACAATCTTTGAACTGACGCGATGGGAATTTCTTTCGCTGAGAGACACTACAATCCCAACATTGAACATCTGGTTGTATTTTCAGGGTCTAAGACAAAAAGGATCACATTTCCCCGTGAGTCTGCTGTGTTTTTCTTCAATTTTCTATTGTTATGACATCGTCTGTGACGACAGCTAGTGAGCAGAAGTGTATTGGCTGAGCAGCTCGCTTGTCAGCGGCTTGTTGGTCTAGTGGTATGATTCTCGCTTCGGGGATTTCGTTGTCTGATCATGCGAGAGGTACCGCGTTCAAATCCCGGACAAGCCCTCACTTGTTGCCAGTTTTAGTCCCAAATGCTGGTTGCTTGTTTGAACAAAATACGTTGCGTTTCAAATGGCGGGATTCACACATCTCGAGATCAGGTTTGAAATCCTGCAACACCTCGCGACAATTTTCTCAATGCTGCACATGGAGAAAATGAAACGTTTTCAAGAATGTTCACCCACGTAACCAGACTGTAAACTTATCACAATCAATCAATCAGGGCTTTCCATTGCTTATCGCGTCAGGGATTCTTGCATCGTGTATTCAATTGTAATTTAGTCAGAAAGAAATTGCAGTCTGACAAAGCTGGGTGTCACAGTTTGGTTTTGAATTGATTATATTTTAACTATGCTCCAGGCGTTTCATTGAGCAGGAAGTGAATCTTTGTGATACTGTTCGGCATTCCAGTCCAGAGGCAATTAACTCAGTGAAGAGGAGACGTGGAGAGGCTGTCCGTATTTGATTAGACACCAGGACCGGGTGACATGCATCGAAGGATACTGAAGGAAAGGAGCTGTCATTGCGAAGAAACTGGAAATAACTTTCCAATTTCGGATTTAGTAAGGTAACAATGTTTTCAACTAACTATCTTGAGTATTTTGAAGTGGTAACCGAGAGTGTTGATGAGGGTAATGCTGTTCATGCGGTTTACATAAATTTCCAAAAGTATGGGAATTTTTAATACGGCAGATTAAATTAAATGTATCAAAATGTGAATTGATCTGTTTTGAAGGAAGAACCCAGATTCAAAACATAAAATACATGGTACAATTCTAAAGAGGCAAATAAGTACATACATCTCCCAAACTGACAGGGATTGGCAGAGAGGTTTACAGCATGGAAACAGGCCCTTCGACTCAACTTGTCCATGCCGCCCTTTTTTAACGACTAAGCTAGTCCCAATTGCCTGCGTTTGGCCCATATCCCTCGATAGCCATCTTACACATGTAACTGTCTAAAAGACAATATTGTCCCCGCCTCTATGACTACCTCCGGCAGCCTTTTCCAGACACGCACCACCCTCTGTGTGGAAAAATTGCCCCGTTGCACCCTTTTGTATCTACCCTCAGGATGTTCTCCATCAGGTTACCAACCACTGAGGTTAGACTCACCGGTTGGTAATTTCCTGGGCTATCCCTATTCCCCTTCTTGAAAATAGGAACCACATCCGCAATCCTGTAATCCTCCGGCACCTCTCCCGTCTCCATCGACGACGCAAAGATCATCGCCAGAGGCTCTGCAATTTCTTCCCTCGTCTCCCACAGTAACCTGGGGTACATCCCATCCGGACCCGGCGACTTATCTATCCTGATGCCATTCAAATATCCCAGCACAACCTATTTGTTAAAGTCCACATACTCAATCTTTTCAGTCCACCGCAAGCCCACAGTACATCCACCCATGTCCCGAGGCAAAATACTCATTCAGCACCTCTGCCATTTCTACTGGTTCTGTACTGATTTTCCCGCCTTCACCTTTTATAGGGCCTATTCCTTCACGTCTCACCCTTTTACTCTTCACATATTTAGAGAACGCCTTCGGGTTTTCCTTAATTCTCCTTGCCAAGATCTTCTCGTGACCCCTTCTGCCTCTCCGAATTTCCTTCTTTAGTCCCTTCCTACAACCCGTATACTCATCGTGATCCCTATCTTCGCCAAACTTTCTAAACCTTTTGGTGACTTTATTTTAGAGTGTTTTGAAGCTTCAAGAGAGAACTTGGTTTTCGGAGCATCTTGTAGAAAATCTCTGCCTTCAAAAGCATGATGAAGGAACTGAAGAAAATCCTTATTAGTCAGGAAATTGTATTGTAGGAACCACTAGGATTAAAACACGATAAATCCCCAGGGCTTGATGCTTTGCATTCCAGAGTACTTAAGGACGTGGCCATAGAAATTCTGGATGCATTCGTGATCATTTCCTGTTTTGAATCGACTCTGGAAGAGTTCCAATGGATTGGCGGTTCGCTAATGTAACTCCCCATCCCCATATGGGAATTTCTGACGTCGTGGTACAGAAAGTTCAAAAGTTAAGCAATTGGACAGTGATTACATTTCAATAAATACTTTATTATCAATGAAATGTTTTGGGACGTCCTGTGGTTGTGAAAGGAGCTACAGAATTTCCAGTGGACCTCCGAAAGGACACAGAAAGGTTCGTGGAATGGGATGACATGTGGCAGATGAAGAATAAAGTGATTCATTTTGTTGGGAAGAACACAAAGAGGCAATATAAAATAAAGGGTATAATTACAAAAGAGGATGCAGGAACAGCGGGAATATTGTGGACGTGTGCATAAATCGTTGAAGGTGACAGGACAGTGTTTAACAGCCGTTAATAAAGCCTAAAGTATCATTGGCTTTCTAATTGAAAGCAAGAAGTTAATACAAATTTACAGTGAAAAAAATGTAGATGTACTATTAGCTAACACATTTGCTCTTCTTAGCCTTGCCCCTCGCCTGAGGTGTGGTAATCATTAAGCTAAATTTTCACCAGTAAGCTCTCCCTGTTCAGAGGGGGAACAGTGGATGGTCATTTGGGACTAAGCTGACTTTACCTTTATATCTGGGTCATCTTCAGTAAGAAGTCTCACAACACC
Organism: Mustelus asterias; assembly: GCF_964213995.1. Lineage (NCBI taxonomy): Eukaryota > Metazoa > Chordata > Chondrichthyes > Carcharhiniformes > Triakidae > Mustelus > Mustelus asterias. The sequence continues at coordinate 41,437 of NW_027590415.1, forward strand.
AGGCGAAGTCCAACAGGTTTATTTGGAATTTATTGAGTCAACTCACCTGTTGAAGGAGCAGCGCTCCAACAGCTCATGATTCCAAATAAAATTGTTGGACTTTAACCTGGTGTTGGGAGACTTCTTAATATGCCCACCCCTGTCCAATGCCGGCATCGCCACATCAGGGTCATAGTTAAACTGCGTTTTTCATTATCTGCTGCTGTGTGGGTGTTGGGATCTTTCTCATTTTGTCTGTGGAATTGTGCGTGCACAAGAGATTTGGCCTGACCGTCAGCTCCCGGAACTGTAAATTAGTTGGAATTCATTCTGTATTTGCAAGCTCTGGGATTGGAAACGAGTTGATGTATCTCCTCATTTTGAATCTCCGATATATATTTTTCAGCGTCGCTGACTGGGCCAACATTTTTTTTTGTGTGTTCATTCATGGGGCTTGGGCGTCACTGGCTGGCCAGCATTTATTGCCCAATCACAGTTGCCCGAGTGCAGTTGAGAGTCAACCACATTGCTGTGGCTCTGGAGTCACATGTAGGCCAGACTGGGCAGGAACGGCAGATTTCGTTCCCTGAAGGGCATTGGTGAGCCAAATGGTTATTCCGATAATCGACAATGCATGAAAGCATAAATAGATTCTTGATTGCAGATATATTGCATTGAATTCAAATGCCACCAGCTGCCGTGCTGGGATTTGAGCACGGATCCCCACTGAAATTAGTTGAGTTTCGGGATCAATAATACCACCAATTCATCGCCTCCAAATTTCCCTCCAACTGAGTGGCTTGTTCGGCCACCTTTGCTGTTGGTCGGGAGTCACATACAGGCCAGACCAGGTAAGAATTCGTTCCCGAAAGAACATCAGTTTATCAGTTGTTTTTTTTCTACGACAATCGATTCAAGGTAATTAATTCCAGACACTTTTATTGATGTCGAATTTCACCATCTGCGGTGGCGGTGGATGTGTGAGTGTTTATGTGAGTGTGCGTGTGTGAGAGAGATTAACTCGTTTTCATTCTGCTTTTGAGTATGGATTAATCCCCGATATTCCCTCACAAATACTGTGATCCCTTTGCACCATGAATTCTTATTAAAAAATACTTGTCCCCTTGTGACCCTGATGGGCGAATGGGAGGTGTGGTGAGGTTTGAAGGCAATGCCGCAGGGTGCTGAGTGTTGAACAGCCGATTTTAAAGCATGTGAGTAGGAAAGTGAAGAGTGAACTTGTCTGTGAGAAGATCACAGAAAAGCTGTATCTGGAGCTGCGTCCAAGAGGCAAGTTTTGTGTTGTCAGCAAATGAACTCCTGTAATAAAGGCACAAAATCAGAAAGAAGAAATGCTGGAAATGTTCAGCAGCTCCGAAAGCAACTGTGGAGAGATATTCCTGTCGCCAGGATGTAACTCTATAATTGAATATTTCATGTTGCTCAGATCTGACACTCTAAACACCTTCATGTAATGAACAGGTAGGGCGGGAATTGGGTCTCTGTTGATTTGGGCAAACAGAACAACGCAGCAATGAGAAACTGCTCACCCCCGGCGGCTTGGAGAAGGATGGGACTCAGATACGGGCCTCTGGCTGGGATTGACAAATGGAAAAATACACATCGAGTTTTAAATGTAATAACAATCAAGATGTAATTCAAATCGATTTGTGCAGAGCTTATCCACACGCTCCAATGTAGTCAGGATGGCCGAGCGGTCTAAGGCGCTGCGTTTAGGTTCCAGTCTCCTCTGGAGACGTCTGTTCAAATCCCACTGTTGACAGTGATTTTTCCGTCGCGAGGCACTTTCTGAACCCAAAGCATCTCTCACCTGGCTGCACATGGGCAGCAGATGCAGAGAAACAACGACGACCTGCAAGGTCCACTCCATCCTGACTTGGAAATGTATCGCATTTTGCTTCCCGCTTGAGGAGGGCGGACAAGGTCTGGTGTGCCTCCGCACTCAGATAGCGACCTTCCGCCTCCAGGCCCTGCAGAGGTACTTTTACGTTGAGCCCCCTCCACGATGGTGTGCCATGGCGACGTATTTCTTCCGCCACTGGCACGGCCTCAATTATGATGTGCAGCTCCTGCATATCGAACTGGGGCGTGCTTCGACCGCCCTGCAGGAGTTGCCCGTCTTTTACCAGGACCTCCTCACCGTCTGGAACACGGTCGCCTCGCGACGCAGCTCCCCCCCCCCCCCCCCCCGTCAGGAGTAGCGGCTCTCCTGCGAGAGCCGCTGCTCAGGAATCCGCTCCTCCAGCCGTATGACTTCAGGTGGCTCGCGGTGAGGAGGGCTGTGGACGCTGGGGTGACCAGAATCGGGGACGTGGTCGATGGCGGCGGGGCGGGCTGGATGAGTCCCCGCGTGCTGGCTGAGCGCGCGGGGACGACCGTCCGGCGCGCGGCCAAAGCCATCCGAGACCTTAGGACGGTCGTGCTCAGCCCCGAAACTGCACGCAAACTCGAGGCGGCGCAGGCGTGCAGTGGGATCCCGCCCGAGCGTTCCCCTGTTCGGACGTAATTCCACATTGGCCCAAAACCTCAACCCCCCTCCCTGGGTGAGGTGCCCCACAGCCTGAGCCGCCTCGTGGAAATGTCCTCCGTGCCTTTTTCTACTGTGCGGAGGCGTTTCCTGTGCGGGCTGCTGCTGCACACCTTCCACTACCGCCTCCTCGCCTGTCGCCCGGATACACCTTGGTGGGCCTTGTTGCCGCCGGGCGGCGGAGGTCCCTGCGAGAGGTACCTCTCCGGAGGGATCTCCCCCAATTACGTCGGGGACCTGGGGTGGAGGTGATGCGTGCAGCAGTGCCGCACAACCGTAGGATTCACTGGTTCACGGGCTCCGAAGACTGCCCTTTCTGTGGCCTTATGGAGTCCGTGGACCATGTCTATGTTGTGTGTCTTAGGCTGCACTCCCTTTATGTTTTCCTAAAGAACCTTTTATTAATGTTTTGTTTGCACTTCAGTCCCACGCTCCTCATCTACGGACACCCGGTGCGCAGAGGGGAGGGTCGGGATGGCGACCTCCTCGTGAACCTGCTCCTGGGCCTGGTGAAACGCGCCATTTACCGGTCCAGGCAGCGGGCGATCGAGGGGGCCGTCCATCCTGACAGTCTGCCCCTCTACCGCGGCTACGTTCGCGGCCGGTTGTCCCTGGAGAGGGAGCATGCGGTGTCCACGGGCGCGGTTGACGCCTTCCGCGCCCGCTGGACACCGCAGGGGTTGGGGTGCGTTATCGACCCTAATAATGACATTTTAATTTGATATTTTTTTTAGTTTCCTTTGTATTTTGATTTCTGTTCGGGCTGTTCCCCCTCCTTTTTGGGGAGCTGCCCCTTTTACTTTGTAAGAAGTTTAACAACACCAGGTTAAAGTCCAACAGGTTTATTTGGTAGCAAAAGCCACACAAGCTTTCGAGGCTCTGAGCCCCTTCTTCAGGTGAGTGGGAATTCTGTTCACAAACAGAACTTATAAGACACAGACTCAATTTACATGAATAATGGTTGGAATGCGAATACTTACAACTAATCTTTTACTTTGTCCCGACTTAATCTGAGTTTGTTTATTTGGTTTGACCTAAAAAGAGGGCAAATGAACTCCTGTAATGAAGGCACAAAATCAGAAAGAAGAAATGCTGGAAATGTTCAGCAGCTCCGAAAGCAACTGTGGAGAGATATTCCTGTCGCCAGGATGTAACTCTACAATTGAATATTTCATGTTGCTCAGATCTGACACTGTAAACACCTTCTGGTAATGAACAGGTAGGGCGGGAATTGGGTCTTTGTTGATTTGGGCAAACAGAACAACGCAGCAATGAGAAACTGCTCACCCCCCGGCGGCTTGGAGAAGGATGGGACTCAGATACGGGCCTCTGGCTGGGATTGACAAATGGAAAAATACACATCGAGTTTTAAATGTAATAACAATCAAGATGTAATTCAAATCGATTTGTGCAGAGTTTTTCCACAAGCTCCAATGTAGTCAGGATGGCCGAACGGTCTAAGGCGCTGCGTTTAGGTTGCAGTCTCCTCTGGAGACGTCTGTTCAAATCCCACTGTTGACAGTGATTTTTCCGTCGCGAGGCACCTTCTAAACCCGAAGGATCTCTCACCTGGCTGCACATGGGCAGCAGGTGCAGAGAAACAACGACAAGGGGCGGCACGGTAGCACAGTGGTTAGCACTGCTGCCTCACAGCTCCAGGGATCTGGGTTCGATTCCTGGCTTGGGTCACTGTCTGTGTGGAGTTTGCACATTCTCCTCGTGTCTGCGTGGGTTTCCTCCGGGTGCTCCGGTTTCCTTCCAAAGATGTGTGGATCAGGTTGATTGGCCATGCTAAAGATTGTCTCTTAGAGTCATGAGATGTGTAGGTTAGAGGGATTAGTGGGTAAAAGTGTAGGGATATGGGGGTAGGGTCTGGGTGGGATTGTGGTCGGTGCAGACTCGATGGGCCATATAGCCTCCTTCTGCACTGTAGGGTTTCTATGATTCTATGAACTGCAAGGTCCACTCCATCCTGACTTGGAAATGTATCGCATTTGCTGTGGCTCGCTCGCAATCGTGCAACTCCCTTCCGAACAGCAGTGTATATGCACATGCACCACATGGACTGCAGTGGCTCAAGAATGAGTTAATCGCCAATTACTGAGAAGTATTTAAATTTAACAATAAATGCTTCCCGGCCCAGTGACACGCATATCCCGCATGAATGAAGTATTTTTAAAAAATCTACTTTCGAGCAGTAAACTATGTGTGTGCATCAAATCCTGAACACGGCTACTTTTATACCAGATGTGTGTCTGAAAACAGTAAATGGAACCAGCTCACGATAAATCGCTCAATGTTTAGCGGAAGAGTTTCACTGAGTGATGTTTGCGATTCCCTCTGATGTGCTTGTTCAATGTCGGGAAAGGCAGATTTGAAATGTTTACAGGGAAATCGGTGCAGTCTCGATGGGCCACTGTGGGTTCAAATATTTTATTTCATGAATCTATCCGAGATCCCATAGCATCTAGGGAGAGAGAAACGGTCGTTCCCGTGAAAGGTCTGTATCTGAAATGTGAACTATCTCTATTTTCTCAGATACATTCCAGATCTGGTAATATCTCTTTTTTCACAAACACCACCAGATCTGGAGCGTTTTTCCAGCATTCTGCTGCACCAGGAGTAGCAGTATCAGGCTCTGCAGCTGAGTTGGTTAAAGCGCCTGTCGAGTAACAGGGAGATCCTGGTTTCACGGACACGAGCAGTGCCTTGATTACTTTCACGTGATCTTTCAAGTGCTCATTGCAATTACTCAAGTTACAATGTCCCTTTCTTGCTCGTCAATATTGTCTTTCCGTTTACAGTGGATGATCTACAAAGATTAAACAAACACAGATTTCGAGACTCACCACGAATATCTCGACTGTTTATGTACACGATTCAGTTATTTCCATCATTTTGCAGTCAAAAAAAATATTCCGCAATAAACCCAATGTTGTAAATTTTACAAACACAGTTTTCCATTTTTTTTCCTCAAGGAATTTCTAACACAGTCAAATGGCCTTAGAATCACACAATCCCGACAGTGCTGAAGGAGACCATTCTGCCCATCGAGCCTGTACCGACTCTCCGACAGAGAATCGCACACAGGACCTTTCCACACCGCTAATCTACCGATACAAACACCTTGGGGACCAAGAGGCAATCTAGCATGGCCAATCCACTCAACCTGCTCATCTTTGGACTGTGGGAGGAAACCGGAACACTCGGTTTCCTGAGATAACTTGCCTGGGTGAATGCAGCTTGAACAGCACTACAGTTTGGCACCATCCAGGACAAAGCATCCCACTTCATTCGCTTCCCATGCATAAAAATTCACTCCGTCCACTATCAACACACAACGGCAGCAGTGTGCACCATCTACAAGATGCACTGCAGCAACTCAGCAAGGCTTCTTTGCCAGCACCTTCCAAACACCACAGCCGAGAAGGACAAGCGCAGCAGGCACATCAGAATAACACCACCAGGTTGCAAGGCACTGATATTTAGTTATTGATTGTAGTTATTTCTAAGTTGTTGTTGTTCCGTGGGTGTTCTTTATCAGACTTTATCTTCTTCTAATCTAAGATTAATTCTTTATCTTCCAGAGGAAGCGAAATATCTAATTGAAACATGACTAATTCTCACCCAACCAGCGGATGTTGTGTCAAACTTTAAGGAAGCTCGCGGGGTTTGCGATTTCTTCTCGAGTCAGTGGTTTCCCTGGGAGCCGAGTAAACAGAAACAGCATGGAGAGATGGCAGAGAGCAGGAAATTTCGGAGCCAAAGCATATCAATGAAGAAGTTATTGTTAGTAAACTGATCCAAATCCGGCTTTTGCTACCAAATGAACCTGTTGGACTTTAACCTGGTGCTGTTAAACTTCTGACGGGATTTGAACCCACAACCTTTGAATGACTAACATGCCATCATTTAGAAGTCCAACGCGCTATCCATTGCGCCACAGATCCACTTACCAGAAATTCACTTTACAGTTCTAGACATGGATTCTTGACAATGTAGAAACGATTGGTAAGTTCAAAACTCTCGTAGTTAAAATGTCAAGAACTGTTGAGAGGAACTTTCTTGATTGCAAGTCATGTTGGGGCATCTTATGTCTGTTAAAACGGCTGTGGAAATACAAACCTTTGTGTCCTTTATACAGGAAATCTGTCCATCACAGAATGATCCTCCCTCTCTCTCCTCCTCATTCTCCTGTACAGCTTGGAGACTAATCTCGCGGGTTTGATAGTCGGGAGACACATTCTACTCTATCTGTCACAGGACTGATCAGAACCTGTTCCCTGTTCCAGGGAAACAGCTGTACAGAACACAATGCAAAGCTGGAAGCTGGAAATCTGAAACAAAAACAGAAAATGCTGGACATGCTCACCAGGTGAGGCAACATTTTTGATTAATGGAGATTTCCATAAAATCAGCTCCTGAAGCAGAGCACAGCTGCACAGTTTAAAGTTTCCTTTCATCAACAATGGACGCTCCATTCTATGATTTTGAACAATTCAAATTGATAATCTGCATTGTTATTCTAGTCGCCACAGCCTGAAAACCACTTCAGGCATTGATGTCACCCTTGGATTTTAAATTTGTTAATCCATTCTCTATCTTTTTAAAGCTACTATTGAAACTGTATCCATGATCCGCTCAGTTTTTTGTGAATGAGAAGGAGAATTGAAGATATATTTGGATACATTTCCTTTGACTAAATTTGTACAGAAGCATAAAGGCGGGAATCACACACAGCACTTCATGAAACTCACCCGCGAGACATTGAAAGGTGACAGTGTTTATTCAAGGGATGGTTCTATTTATTCATTTATTATTAATGGAGAAAAGAAATGTTGGAACAGTTGTAATCTGGCTAATGTAACTGAGCAAAGTGAAACACAATGGGGACTGGGCAGGATAAGCCTACCATGGGCAGTGCACAAAGTGAAGGTTCGACGTTGACTGACTTGTCAGACGGAGCAGGGAGTCGTTGCAGAGTGAAGGTACAGAGGAAAGTGGGAGTGCTAAATGTTTAATAATCACTGTACAAGTAGACGGTGAAATGCAGACATCAGGCTGGATATTCAATGCGTTCTGAGATGGGTGAATAGACTGCGGCATATTGGCATGGTAAAGGTGCAATACGGATTAGGAATGCTAAATGTTTTTATGTAAAATATAAATTGTTTTATATCGCCTGTCCTTGATCTTCGGACCAAGATGTATCACTTCACACTTCCTTACATTAATTAAGTTGTATATGTCACGTGTCTGCACCTTCCACCAGCCTGTCCATGTCGTCTTGAAGATTATCAATATGCTTCTCACTGAAGTTCATAATATGTTCAAGTTTTACACCACTGACAAATTTTGGGATTGAAACCTGGACACCCAGATATAGGTCAGTAATATATATCAAGAAAAGCAAGTTTCTCTCTATATACTACCCCAAATCAGAAATAGGTAAAATTTGGTGTAATATATGCTTTAATAGCTTTGTACTAATAATTAAATATTTTATAATGAAATTCTAACCATTCTAAACAACAATGGTTCAAAATACCACTTGGTTCAAAAGAAAATACCTATTGGCACGAATACTTTCACTTCAAAAGTACTTAAAAAGCATAGCATTGCTGATTTATCGGTATTTAATTGACGAATACAAAGGAAAGCAGTGGTTTCCCTTGGAGCCGAGTAGACAGAAACAGCATGGAGAGATGGCAGAGCAGGAAATGTCGGTGCCAAAGCTGAATCACATCAATGAAGTAGCAAACTGTTTGTTACTAATCTGATCCAAAATCCGACTCTGGTGGGCTCAAACCCACAAACTTTGAATGGCTAACGTGCCATCATTGAGAAGTCTAACTCGCTATCCATTGCGCCACTGGTAGATTCCAATTTGCCATGGCCAACACATTTAGTATTTCGAAATTCCCCCGTCCCAGGTTCAGTGCAATGTGAACATTTCCTGTCTGTTGTATCCCTCTCTGATGTCTAAACTTCAGTCTACCCGAGTGTGCTGACATCTACTGGCCGCAACACAGAACTGCAGTAGAGGGAAATAAATCACATTAACTGTCGCTGTGGCAGAGACAGATCAAACAGGAATTAATGATTGGATGTCAGCAATAAATCCATTAGAAAATTCAATATTAGTGTACTTTCCCATATAGTCAATATAACTTGGAATTTGCTGTTGTCTGGAGCAGTTGAGTCGACTAGCATCGATGTACAAAAGGGAAATCTAGCAAATGAGACGATGGAGAATGAATTTCAGAGATAAGCAGATGATGTTACATTGAAGATTTTGAGTAGAGGATCGTGTGGAATCATGTACTAATTAGAACAAAAGGCCCGGTTTCAATTAGGTATCTTCCGTGTAGAGTGTGTACAGATTTTCAAAGTCTCTAACATAGATTTATAATAAATATCACACACATTTGTCACACCAGAGACAGAGCGATACAAAATGAGTCCAACACTCATACATATTGAATCTTGAACCCCGCCTCCCCCCTCCCCCGCCCCCCTTCCCCCGCCCCCCCGCCCCCCTCCCCCCTCCCCCGCCCCCCCCTCCCCCGCCCCCCCTCCCCCGCCCCCCTCCCCCGCGCCCCCCCTCCCCCGCCCCCCCTCCCCCGCCCCCCCTCCCCCGCCCCCCCTCCCCCGCCCCCCCCTCCCCCGCCCCCCCTCCCCCCCTCCCCCGCCCCCCCCCGCCCCCCCCGCCCCCCCCACCCCCCCTCCTCCCCCCTCCCCCGCTCCCCCCCTCCCCCGCCCCCTCCCCCGCCCCCCCTCCCCGTCCCCCCCCCTCCGCTGAACAGAAAATATCTTCACGGAGGACATTTTGACTCAACAGGGAACACGTTTACAGAGTAGGGCATATATTAACAGAATATTAAAGAAATATTGACACCAGATGGATCATATTGACACAGCCGGAAACACATTTATAGCATCAGGGAGACATTTTACACAGCAGCAGAAAACACCTCTCAAGAACACAGAGAACAGTTATACAGCAGGAAATATTTTTACAAACATGTATTTGCAACAGAAAATTCCTTTAAAAATCAATGATCGATTCTGCAATTCCTTGCTTTCCGTTTTCCCAGCACCTTTGTCGTTACATGTGTCCCAGCAGTCTATTGCTGCTATTGTGTGTTTTTTGCTGTCTATTGTATTCTCGGTGTGATGCAGTGATGCCTCCTCACACTGATGTTCCTGTTAAACGATATAGGAGTGAACGTCTGTCTTGCTACAGGGACGGCTTTCGCCAGAGAAGAGTGGCGCAGCGGAAGCGTGCTGGGACCATAACCCAGAGGTCGATGGATCGAAACCATCCTCTGCTACTCATATTCATACTGATGGTGCGACAACTGCATAGCACTTGTGACTTTTACGTGGAGAAAACAGATATTTAGCTTCTCTTTCCCGCAAAAAAACCTCGATCTGTCGTTAGTCACTTTTATATGCAACCAGAGTTTTACACAAGAAGAGGGAACATCTTAACACAACACGCAACAATTTACTAACAAAAACACCTTCACGGAGAATCTTTTTACACAACAGGGGGCACGTTTACAAGAGAAGGGGACATATGAACAGAACAGAAGAAACAAATATTTACAGAGCCGGAAACACAACAACAGGGAAGCATTTTACACAACAGCAGAAAAAAAACCGCTCAAGAACATTTGAGACAGTTACCTGGGTAAGATTGGTCTGGAGGGATATTGGCCAAACGCGGGTAATTGGGAATAGCTCTGAGGTAAAAAAAAACTGGGCGGCATGGATACTTTGGGCCGAAGGGCCTGTTTCCATGCTGTAACCTTCTACATCATAGAGCACACCAGGAAATATATTTATAAACAGTGAAACACTTTGCACAACCAACAGTGAACAGCTTTGAACAGCAGAGAGGACAGCTACACAGCAGGAAATGTTTTTACGAACATATATTTGCAACAGAAAATTAATTTCAAACATCAGTGATCAATTCCGTGTCTTGCCGGTTTCCGCCACCTTAGTCTGTCGTTACACGTGTCCAAACAGTCTCTTTTGCTGCTTATGTGCGTGTCTTTCTCTGTCCATTGCATTCTTGGTGTTCTGCAGTGGAATTGTGTGGTCAGACTGAACCTCCCTGACAATCGTGCTGGTGTTAAACAAGAATGTGGAAGTGAATATCTGAATGACTACATTGATAGGCAGCAGGGGGGAGCTGGCTTTGCCATAGCAAAGTGGCGCAGCGGAAGTGTGCTGGAATGATAATTCGGAGGTTGCTGCATCGAAGCCATCCTCTGCTACTTTCTGTTAGCGATGATAACAAAACCACTTGACAGCAATTCTGCAACTTTTACGTGGAATGTGCAGGCATTTACATTGGCTCCTCTTTTCTGTTTTCACCCTCAAACTGCAGTAAATCACATTGATCCGCACACAAGCGGTAGATACTGTGAACATGCACCAGGATATATCAGTGACTGAGGTAATGGTCTACAGGGCACAATTTCAGAATTTGTGGATGATCTGAAAGTAGGAACCATTGTGACCTATGAGGAGGATAGTGTAAAACTTCAAAAAGGACATCGACAAGTTGACAGAATGAGTGGAAAAGTTGCAGATGAAATTCAAAGCTGAGAATTATGAAGTGATTCATTCTGATAGGAAGATGATAGAGAGACAATGAAAAGTAAAAGGAAAACAGTTCCACATTTTCGAATCCATTTCATTAGTGAGGTTTCTCAATCCTATAACTCTAAATGTGGTGCAACAGTACAACTCTAAAATAAAAGCAAATTACTACGGATGCTGTAATCTCAAACCAAACGAGAAAATGCTGGAAAATCTCTGCAGGTCTGGCAGCATTTCTAAGGAATAAAATGAGCTGATCTTTCGAGTCCAGATGATTCTTTGACGAAGGGTCATCTGGATTGGTTTACTGCTAACTGATAACATCCTTATAGTCAATAATAATCCATTCAAAATATCAGCAAATGTGTTTTACAATCATAACCACTCGTTTGAGTCAATTACTGCATCTCATATTTGTAAATTGTTTCTTGTTAGTTCATTAACATATTTAAAAATTCATTTAACTGAATGCTGGTAGTTTTATCAATGCCTTAATGTCGACTGCTTTGAAAATCTTACCACCCCATGAGGGATTCCACTTACAGGTATTAAATATCATGAGACGTCTGGACAGAGTGGATAGGGACAAAATGTTCCCACTCGTGGGATGATGAAGAATGAGAGAGAACAGATTCAACATAATTAGCAAAGGAAGGAATAGGAATACAAGGAAAATATTTTTCACACAGCGAGTGCTTAATGTTTGGAATGCACTGCCAGAGAGTGTGGTGGAGACAGATTCGATTGAAGCGTTCAAAAGGAATCAGACTGTTACCTGAAAAGGAAGAATGTGCAGGGTTACAGGGAGAAGGCAGAGATTTTCTATCACATAATTTCTCATTTATCACTCATCACTGAATCGAATTTGAATTGTTCTCTTGTCGTTTCTAAACAAGGAGAAGTGCAGCAATGATTATATGGCAACAGAGCTGGGGGAGTCATAAGTCTAATGGGAGAGTGAAAAAAAGAACAAATATGTGCCTAAAAGAAGGTGAGAATGGCAGGGAGACGAAATCTGAATTAAAAACAGAAAATGCTCGAAACCTCAGCAGGTCTGGCAGCATCTACGGAGAGAGAAACAGAGTGAATACTTCGAGTCTGTATGACTCTTCTTCAGAGTTGAAGAGAGGCTGAAATGTGACAGATTTTAAAATGTTGAACGGCATTCGGAGCACAATCAGGATTATTCATTAAAGCTATTAGAAAAGCAAATGGCATGTTTGTTTTTATTGCAAGTGGATTGGAGTAGATGAAGAAAGGTGTATTGCTGCAATTGTCCAGGATTTTATTGACACCACATCTGCAATACTGTGTACAGCTATGGTCTCCACATTTGAGAAGGGATAGACTTGCATTGCAGGCGGTACAGAGAAGGTTCACTAGATTGTCCTCCGGAAGCAATAGGTTGTTTTGTGAGGAGAGGCTGAGTGAATTAAGTTGAGAGACCCTGGAGCTCAAAACAATGTGTAAATGCTGAGTCCATTCCTGTCCCCTGGGCAGACGAGCGGCAGATAAAGTAAATGTAAAGTAAAGTAAACTTTAAATAGAGTTTAGATATTAGTCATAAGTCAGGATTTTGACTAATAAATACTGCAATGAAGTTACAGTGAAATTCCCCCAGTCTCCATACTCCAGCATCTATTCGCGTCAATGCACCTAATTAGATGAAGTTCAATGCAGAGAAGTGTGAGTTGATTCATTTTGAGAGTGGAGAAATAAAGGGAGAAACTCTTAAGGAAATGTAGGAACAACGGGATCTCAGTTTCTAAGTACAAAAGTAATTGAAGTTGGCTGGGCATGTTGAGAGAGCAGGTAATAAAGCAAATGGCATCTTACCTTTTATTGGAGGATTGAATACATGAATAAGAAGGTCAAGTTGAGCTTTAAAATACACTAGACAGGCCTCACCTGGAGCACTGAGTCCAGTGCTGAGCACCACAATTGAAGAAGATTGTGAAGACATTGGAGAGAGTGCAAAGGAGATTCAAATGAATGATTCTATTGATAAAGATCTGTGGCTATGAAGGTAGATTTGAGAAGTCGGGTATTTTCCATGAGGCAAAGAAGTATGAGAAGACCTGTAGAGGGACAGGTAGCATTGAGGAAGCAAGGGGGAGGTCGGGGTGGGGGGACTGCAGAAGGACTTGGACAGGCTAGGAGAGTGAGCAGAGAAGTGGCAGATGGAATACAATGTGGAAAACTGTGAGGTTATGCACTTTGGAATGAGGAATGGAAGCATAGACTATTTTCTAAATGGGGAAATGCTAATGAAATCAGGAACACAAAGGGACTTGGGAGTCCGAGTTCAAGATTCTCCTCATGTTAATGTGCATGTGCAGTCGGCATTTAGGAGGGCAAATGCAATGTCGAGAGGGCAAGAATACAAGAGCAGGGATGTACTTCAGAGGCTGGGAAAAGCTCTGGTCAGACCCCATTTGGAGTATTGTGAGCAGTTTGGGACCCGTATCTAAGGAAGGATGTGCTGGCCTTGGAAAGTGGAGGTTCACAAGAATGACCCCCGGAATGAAGAGTATAAGGAACGGTTGAGGACTCTTGGGTCTGTACTCATTGGAGTTTAGAAGGAAGAGGGGGGGATCTTATTGAAACTTACAGGATACTGCGAGGTCTGGATAGAGTGGACATGGAGAGGATGTTTCCACGAGTAGGAAAAACTAGAACCACAGGGCACAACCTCAGGCTAAAGGGACGATAGTTTAAAACAGAAATTAGGAGGCATTTCTTCAGCGAGAAAGTGGAGAATCTGTGGAACTCTTTGCCGCCGAAGGATTTGGAAGCGAGGTGGTTGAGTGTTTTTTAAGACATAGATAGATAGGTTCTTGATTAATAAGGGGATATGGGGTTATGGGGAAAAGACAGGAGAATGGGAATGAGAAAAATATATGATTGAATGGCGCAGCAGGTTCGAAGGGCAGAGTGGCCTAATTCTGCTCCTATATCTTAGAATCTTTTATAAGAGAAAGAAGAGTGGCACAGTAGTTAGCACTGCTGCCGCAAACTGACTGGGATCCAGTTTAATTCAGGCCTTGGGTGACTGTCTGTTCATAATTTCCATATTTTCTCTGTGTCCACATGGTTTTCCTCCGGGTGCTCTTGCAACCCCCCCCCCCCCTCCCCCCCCCCCCCCCCCCCGCCACACACACACACACACACACTCCATTGATAGGGTAAGTGGGTTTATCGTGCTCAATTTCCCCTTATGTTCCTAGTATTTTGAGATTAGGAAGGTTAACAAGGTAAATATGTGAGGTTGCGTGAATAGGTCAGAGAATCAGTGCAGACTCAATGGGACGAATGTCCACCTTCTGCACTTTAGGGATTCTATGATAGATGTTTTCATGTTCCCGTCAAGAGTTGATCAAGAACCAGGTGCAAAATTTCAAAATAAGTGTCAAAATTGCACGGATTCAATGCCTAATGTACACAACTTTGGACACCATAGGAACATTTAACATGGCCAATCCACCTGACCTGCACATAGTTGAACCACGGGAGTAAACGAGAGCACCCAGGAAACCCACGGGGAGAAGGTGCTCATTCTGCACAGTCACCAAAGGCCAGTCCCAAACCCGGGTTTCTGCGGCTGTGAGGAGGGGGAGTGGGATTAGATAGAATGCTGTTTCAATAAGGCAGTGTAGGCTTGATGGTCAAATGGGCTGTCATACATTGCAAATATTCTGTGGTTTGAGAATCTAAAACATGGTCATATTTAATGGTGGAGCAGGCTTGAGGGGCCATGTGGTCCACTTCTGATTTGACTTATTGTGCTGTTGGGTCCAGAAAGCTGCTAATTGATTTCTCATTTCAGAATTTACTCCAAATACCATTAATGCATCAACCCTGTGCTCAGTGAAAAACACTGACTCGTGGTTAAGCAATGCCTCAATTTTAAAATTCTTATCCTTGTTTCCAAATCCCTCCATGTCGTCAGCTGTTCCTCCCTTTCATCGCCTCCAGCCCAGCAATCCTCTGAGATATCTGAGCTCCTCTGATTCTGGCCTGGTGAGCATTCCTGATTTGATTCACTCCACCAGTGATGGCACTGCTCTGAGCTCTCTGGGTCTCAGCTCTGGGATTGCCTCTTTAAACGCATCTCACTTGCTTTCCTCCTCGTTCATTTATTTCCTCTTTCCTTGCCTGCGGGATTCACCTTTTGCACCCTCTGACTTTTGCCCCTTCAACTGCCATCACCGAATTATAGTTGCACAACTATAATTCTGTGAGCGGTTTCACTTTAAGGATTCTTTCCGCCTCCAGCTCTCTGATTTCCCATTGGTTACAGCCCCAGTCCGAATTGAATGACGCAATGACGCTGGACTGGGACGGACGCTGATTGGTCAGTGCGTCGCGATTGGCGAGCAGAGATGTCAATAACATTGAGGGGCGTGTGTTGCCATCAGCGCGGTCTGTGATTGGTTATAATTGTGAGCGTCATTGACATGTGTTCTCAGTTCAAGAGAATGGAGCTCACGGATTGGATAAAGTAGCTGTCACTCAGTGGGCGCAGAGCGTCCATTGGATAACCGTGATGCGTCAATTTCCGATTGGTTTTCCCAGCTGCCGGTCACAGGCCGTTGGAGGGCATTCACCCTGGGCCCATCAGACACCTCGCGGAACGGCAGCAAATGTCCTGCCAGTGGCTTCAGTCCCCGGGCCCGGATCCTGAGCCGGCGGCGGGGCTCCGGGTGGATGAAGGGTTTCGGCAGCGTGAATCCCGTCCCGCCCGGCTGTGAATCCTCAGCTCAGGGTTTCCAATGGCAGTTTCCTGTGTAAACATGTCACGCTGCAGTTCCCCAGGCTCAGCAGTGGCGGTGCAGTCAGACCAATCAGCACAGAGACTGAGATCTTCCCGTGCTCTGTGTGTGGGGCTCAGTGCCACACTGGGTCAGAGCCCTTCACTCTGTATAGGCCAGGGAGAGATACTGGGATCTTTCGGTGCTCTGTTGGAACGGCATGGTGGCACAGTCGTTAGCACTGCTGCCTCACAGCGCCAGGGACCCAGGTTCAATTCCGGCCCTGGGTCGCTGTCTGTGCGGAGTTTGCACATTCCCCCCGTCTCTGCGTGGGTTTCTTCTGGGTGCTCTGGCTTCCACCCGCACTCCAAAGATGTGTGGTTTGGGTTGGTTGGCTATGCTAAATTGACCCTAGTGTTACTGGGATTAGCAGGGTAAATATGTGGGGTTAAGGGGATAAGGCCTGGGTGGGAATTTGGTCGGTGCCGACATGATGGGCCGAATGGCCTCCTGCACTGGAGGGATTCTATGGTTCTGTGTTTGGGTGGGGCTTGATTACTCTGAGTGGATCTCCCTGATTGTTTGGTTCTAATTACAACCTCAATCTCTTACAGTCAGTCTGGGTGCTCATGACTGAGCAGAATGGCCCGATCTCACCACACACATTGAGATGGAGGAGCTGCCGCCTGGGATGAAGATGATTGAGTACTCCAGCCTTCTCCAGACTTGTTTACTGAGGCCCAGCCGTTCTTCATTATGTTTCCCCAGGATGTCATCTCCGTCTGCTGTGAACAATGACCTGACAGTGGGAAGATATTGGAGTAGGATGGTGCAGTCAACCATGTCAAAGGCATGGATAGGTTGAGAAGGATGAGGAGGGATTGTTCAGTTGGGAAAGACTGCACTCATCTGGTTCTATTCTTATCTTTCTGCTCATATGCAGAATACCACCTGCAATGCTCTCTCTTCCCACTCCTGTGCTGTTATCACCCAAATCCCCCAAGGATCTATCTCCCTCCTATTTCTCATCTAGACCTTACCCCTTGGTGACATTATCTGAAAACACAATGGTAGGTTTCATGTGTATGCTGATAACACCCAGCACTACCTCACCGTCACATCTCACAACCAATCCCCTGTTATTAATTTATTAGACTCCTTCTCTGACCTCCAGTACTGGCTCAGCAGAGAATTCCCCCAATTAAATATTTGGAAGACCAAAGTTCCCACCACAAATTCCATTCCCAGTCACTGACTCCATCTCTCCCACTGGTCAATGTCTGAGGTTGAAACAAACCCTCATAATCTTTGGGACCTCATTGGACTCAGAAATGAGATTCTGACCACATATCTGTTCCTTCACCAAGATCACTTATTTCCAGCTGTGTAACATCACACATTATTTGTAATACCTCAGCTCACCCATACCTGAAACCCTCATCCATGCTTTTGTTACCTCTAGGCTTGATGATTCAAACACATTCCTGCCCAGCAGATTTTCTTCCCTAAAGGACATTTGTAAACCAGATACGATTTTATGAAAAGCGACAATCAGATTTTTAATTGCAGATTCATATTCACACTCTGAACTCTCCCTCACAGCCATCTGAATTCTCGCTCCTTTCTACAGAGAACAGTGTAACTTCCCCTCACTATACCCCTTCTACCAATACTTGAATGGCATGCTGTACTGCAGTGCCAAGGTCAGTCAGCTCATTCACCCCGCAGCCCCCACTCTCATCCAAAGAAGCTGAAAGAACCTCAGAGCTATTGGACAGTTGCAGAAACTGACATAGCTGCCCTCTGAGTCCTCTTAGCTGCCTCAGCTGCAGTCACTCCCTCCTGCCCCTGACCACTTGGCAAAACAGAAGATCCTATCACTACCTGTCAGGATTCCAGCCCCTTAGCAGTTTAGTATAAATCCATCCCAACAGCTCTAACAAAGCTCCATGAGAGGATGTTGGTCCCGTCCCTGTTCAGATGTAATCTGCCCAACCTGTACAGGTCCCAGCTCAGCCAGAAATGGTCGCGATGCCCCAGGAATCTAAAGCCCTCCCTCCTGTACCATCTCTGCAGCAATGCAGTCATCTAATCTATCTATACTCACTATTGCATCTCCTCTGAAGGTGCTGACTCTGGCTGAGTACCATTCTACACACTGGTTCCTCTCCCTTTCTCCTGAAGGCAATGACTTTGATTGGGTTCAGCTCCACACTCACTAGTTTCTCTCTCTCTTCCCTTGAAGGCGATGATTCTGGGTGGGTTCAGTTCCACACTGACTGGTCTCTCTCTCTCGTACATAGAAAGATGTTGCCTGATCTCAAGGGTGTTGGCGATAAGGAGAGGTTGAATAAACCGGGATTGTTTTCACTGAAAAGACGGAGGCTGAGGGTGACCTGATAGAGGTCTTCATAATTGTGAGAGGCATAGACAGGTTGAATAGTCAGAGGCTTTCTCCCAGGGTGGAAGTGGGCACATGTTCAAGGTGAGAGGGGGAAAGTTTAAGGGAGATGTGCGGGGGAGGTTCTTCAGGCAGCGAGTGGTGAGTGCCTGGAACAGGCTGCCACAGGAGGTGGACAAAACAGGCATCTGGATGGGTACATGAATAGGGAAGGAATAGAGAGATACGGACTGAGTAAGGGCGGAAGTTTTTTTCCTCAAGTTAGTTCGGGCATCATGTTCGGCACGGGCTTGGAGGGCCGAAGGGCCTATTCTTTTGCTGCACTTCTTTTTGTTCTCTTTAAACAGCGAATAGAAACAGGAGGAGGCCATTTGGCGCCATGAGGCCCATCGAGCCTGCTCTGACATCCATTATGATCCTGGTTGATCAAATTCTATTTCCTGATCCCACCTTCCACCCATCTGCCTTGATCCCTTTAGCCCCGAGAGCTATATCTAATTCCTTCTTGACATCACACATTTTGGCCTCAACTACTTTCTGCATTCGCGACTTTCACAGATTCACACTCTCTGGGTGAAGACATTTCTCCTCACCTCAGTTCGAAAAGTTTTCCCCTTAACCTTCCACGAAGAATATCCGTAACATTCTTCCCGAATCTACGCTTTCTTGTCCTGTTAGAATTTTATAAGTTCCTATGAGACCCCTCTCAATCTTCTAAACTCCAATGAACATCAGGATAAAAGCTTCTCTGCCGTTTGGACATTCACACCCTTTATTCTCTCTGTGGACAGCTATAAGCAGTCTTTTTCCCTGGATTCGATGGCTATGACTCATCTTTCATTCCCTCCCCCTGCAGTATAAATATCTCCCACTTTCTATGCCTTTTTGCTTTGACAAAGGGTCATCTGGACTCAAAACATCAACTCTTTTCTCTCCTTACAGATGTTGCCAGACCTGCTGAGATTTTCCAGCGTTTTCTCTTTTAGTTCCAATGAACATAATCCTAACAGACTTCACCTTTCCTCATATGACAGACTTGCCCTCCCAGGAATCCGCCTGGTAAACCTTTGCTGCACTCTCCCTGCAGCAAGGACATCCTTCCTCAGATAAGGGCACCTAAACTGCACACAATACTCCAGATGTGGCCTCATCATTGCCCTGTACAATTGCAGTAAAACATCACTTTTCCTATACAGAAATCCTCTTGCTCTCAAGGCCAACATAACGTTTGCCTTCTTTTTGCCTGCTGTACCTGCGAACTTCCTTTCAGCGACTAAACAAAGAACAGCACAGGAACAGGCCCTTTGGCCTACCAAGTCTGTGCCACCACAGATGCCTCTTTATAATGACTTCAATCAGGCCATTGAGGTTGGCCTATTGGAGTATGAATTCCTTGACTAAGGATCCAATTGATGGGCCAATCACGGAGTCTTTGCCTTGTACTTAACCGGGAGTGTTTGACACCCCCGGAGGTAGACTGCAAACTGTTAGCACTCTATGTACTGCTGTTAGAGTTGTAAATAAAGGGGTTTTGGTGAAGGGACTTCTGCCTCCGAAGACTTATTACAGCTCTCTAATCTAATATTTTCTTGCCTCTGCGTTATCCATTTCCCCCTGTTCCCGGCCTATTCATGTATCTATCCAGATGCCTCTTGAACGTTATAGAATCTGCTTCCACTACTTCCTCCGGCAGCATGTTCCAGGCATTCACCACCCTCTGTGTGAAAAACTTGCCCCTTACATCTCTTTTAAACTTTCCCCCTCTTACTCGCAACCTGTGCCCCCGAGTAATTCACCTTTCGACACTGGGAAAAAGACTCTGACTATCTACTCAACCAAGCCTGTCATAATCTCGTAAACCTCTATCAGGTCCCCCCTCATCCTCTGACACGCCAATGAAAACAATCCAAGTTTGCTCAACCTTTCTTTATAGTCCATATCCTCCAAACCAAGCAACATCCTGGTAAATTTCTTCTGCACCCTTTCCAATGCATCAACATCCTTCCTCTAATGTGGCACTCAGAATTGTACACAATACTCCAAATGTGGCCTAACCAAAGTCTTATATAGCTGCAACATGATTTTCCATCTTGTATAGCTTCAACATGATTTTACTGACTGATGCACAAGGACACCTAGGTCTCGCTGTATATCCACCTCCATCGATTTACACCCATTCAAATAATAATCTGCCTTGCGATTTTTGCTACCAAAGTGGATAATTAAATGGGTAACCACATATTTATCCACATTATACTACATGTGTGGGCTCAGCCTGTCCGAATCACGCTGAAGGATCTCTGCATCCCCCTCACAGCTCACCCTCCCACCCATTATTGTATCATCTACATATTTGGAGATAATACATTTATTTACCACGTCCAAATCATTAATAAATTATATGAATAGTTGGGGTCCTCGCTCAGATCCCTGCAGTACCCCACTAATCACTGACTGCCAATTAGAAAAAGGACCCATTCATGCCATCTCGTTGCTTCCTATCTGCTGACCAGTTTTCTATCCATCTCAAGACGCTACCCGCAATCCCATGCACTTCAACTTTACAGAGTAGAAGGGCGGCCCGGTGGCACGATGGTTAGCACTGCTGCTTTACAGCACCAGGGACCGGGTTTGATTCCCAGCTTGGGTCACTGTCTGTGTGAGTCTGCACATTCTCCCCGTCTCTACATGGGATTCCTCCGGGTGTTCCGGTTTCCTCCCACAGTCTGAAAGACATGTTGTGGTTAGGTGTATTGGCCATGCTAAATTCTCCCTCAGTCTACCTGAATAGGCGCTGAAGTATGGCGACTAGGGGATTTTCACAGTAACTTCATTGCAATGTTAATGTAAGCCTACTTGTGAAACTAATAAATAAACTTTAAACGTAAAAACATTATGTGAGATTCTGTCCAAAGTTTTCTGGAACTCTAAATGAACCACATCCACCGGTTCTCCCTGGTCAACTCTACTAGTTACATCAAAGAATTCCAGTAGTATTGTCAAGCATGATTTCTCTTTTGTAAATCCATGCTGACTTTGTCTCTTTATATCACTGCTTTCCAAACGCTTGATAATGGTCATTGGTTCCCTCTTTCTTCTCTACCTCTGTTTTTGAAAACAGGTCTTAGATTATTTACGTCTCTATCCCCTGAAGGTGCTGACCCTGGGTGGGTTCAGTTCCAAACTCACTGGTGCCTCTCCCCTCTCCCCAAGGTTCTGACTCTGGCTGGTTCATTTCTGCACTCATTAGTTCTTCTCTCTCTGTCCTGAAGGTGCTCATGTCTGATCCTCGATCTCAATGCCACATTTTCATTTTTTTCCCAATACTCCTTGATGCCATTACAATCTAAAAGAATTCTCTCTCTCCTTCTAGAATACATTCTGTGACTTGGTCGCCACAGCTTCTGAGGTCAAGAATTCGATAGGATCACCACCCTCTGTGTGAAGAAATCTTTCCTTGTCTCAGTCCTAAATGGTCTACCCAGTATCCTAAGAGTGTGTCCCCTTGTTCTACATTCCCCAACTAGGGGAAACATCCTTCCTACATCTAGTCTGTCCAGCCCTGTAAGGATTTTATATGTTTCAATCAGATCTCCTCTCATCCTTTCCTTTCTGTTTTTCACACCAAAGTGTATAACTTCACACTTAGCCGCATTGTCCTGCATCTGCCATGTATTTGCGCACTCACCCAACTTGTCTAAATCACTTTGAAACCTCCTTGCATCCCCCTCACAACTCACAATTCTGCCCAGTTTTATGTCGTCAGCAAAAGTGGAAATGTTATAATTGGTTCCCTCATCCAGGTCATTTATATATATGGTGAAGAGCAGTGGGAATCATTCAAAAAGGAAATAGAGAGAGTACAGGGCCAACATGTTCCCATAACCATGGTTCACAAAAGAGGTGGAATGTCTTGTGAAAAGGAAGAGGGAAGCTTATGTAGGGATGAGGAAACAAGGTTCAGATGGCTCGATTGAGGGTTACAAATTAGCAAGGAATGAGTTGAAAAAGGGGCTTAGGAGAGCTAGGAGGGGACATGAGAAGTCCTTCGCGGGTCGGATCAAGGAAAACCGCAAGGCTTTTTACTCTTATGTGAGGAATAAAAGAATGACCAGGGTGAGGTTAGGGCCGGTCAATGACAGGAGTGGGAACTTGTGTATGGAGTCAGTAGAGATAGGAGAGGTGATGAATGAATACTTTTCTTCAGTGTTCACCAAGGAGAAGGGCCATGTTTTTGAGGAAGAGAAGGTGTTACAGGCTAATAGGCTGGAGGAAATAGATGTTCGGAGGGAGGATGTACTGGCAGTTTTGAATAAACTGAAGGTCGTTAAGTCCTCTGGGCCTGATGAAATATATCCTAGGATTCTTTGATGAGATTGCAGAGCCTTTGGCTTTGATCTTTGGGTCCTCACTGTCCACGGGGATGGTGCCAGAGGACTGGAGAGTGGCGAATGTTGTTCCTCTGTTTAAGAAAGGGAATAGAAATGACCCTGGTAGAAATGACCAGTTAGTCTTACTTCGGTGGTTGGTAAATTGATGGAAAAGGTCCTTAGGGATGGGATTTACGACCATTTAGAAAGATGTGGATTAATCCGGGTAGTCAGCATGGATTCTTTGAGGAGGTAACTAAGTGTGTTGATGAAGGTAGGGCAGTTGATGTCATACACATGGATTTTAGTAAGGCGTTTGATAAGGTCCCCCATGGTCGGCTTATGATGAAAGTAAGGAGGTGTGGGATAGAGGGAAAGTTGGCCGATTAGATAGGTAACTGGCTGTCTGATCGAAGACAGAGGGTGGTGGTGGATGGAAAATTTTCGGACTGGAGGCGGGTTGTTAGCGGAGTGCCAGAGGGATCAGTGCTTGGACCTCTCCTCTTTGTGATTTTTATTCATGACTTAGAGGAGGGGGCTGAAGGGTGGATCAGTAAATTTGCTGATGTCACCAAGATTGGTGGAGTAGTGGATGAGGTGGAGGGCTGTTGTAGGCTGCAAAGAGACATAGATAGGATGCAAAGCTGGGCTGAAAAATGGCAAATGGAGTTTAACCCTGATAAATGTGAGGTGATTCATTTTGGTAGGACTAATTTAAATGTGGATTACAGGGTCAAAGGTAGGGTTCTGAAGACTGTGGAGGAACAGAGAGATCTTGGGGTCCATATCCACAGATCTCTAAAGGTTGCCACTCAAGTGGATCGAGCTGTGAAGAAGGCCTATAGTGTGTTAGCTTTTATTAACAGGGGGTTGGAGTTTAAGAGCCGTGGGGTTATGCTGCAACTTTACACGACCTTGGTGAGACCACATTTGGAATATTGTGTGCAGTTCTGGTCACCTCACTATAAGAAGGATGTGGAAGCGCTGGAAAGAGTGCAGAGGAGATTTACGAGGATGCAGCCTGGTTTGGAGGGTAGGTCTTATGAGGAAAGGTTGAGGGAGCTATGGCTGTTCTCTCTGGAGCGGAGGAGGCTGAGGGGAGAATTAATAGAGGTTTATAAAATGATGAAGGGGATAGATAGAGTGAACGTTCAAAGACTATTTCCTCGGGTGGATGGAGCTATTACAAGGGGGCATAACTATAGGGTTCATGGTGGGAGATATAGGAATGATATCAGAGGTAGGTTCTTTACGCAGAGAGTGGTTGGGGTGTGGAATGGACTGCCTGCAGTGATCGTGGAGCCAGACACTTTTGGAACAGTTAAGCGGTTATGGGATAGGCACATGGAGCACACCAGGATGATATGGAGTGGGATAGCTTGATCTTGGTTTCAGATAATGCTCGGCACAACATCATGGGCCGAAGGGCCTGTTCTGTGCTGTACTGTTCTATGTTCTATAAAGGTGAAAATTGCCCTTCCCAAGGGCAATTAGGGATGGGCTATAAATGCTGACCCAGACAGCGACACCTACTTTCCATGAATGAATTCAAAGACAATCTGCGGGGAGCGGGCCTCAGACTGTTTCACAGTTACTGAGGTGAAAAACTATAACTAACCCCGTGGAATCCAGAGCAAAGGCCGGAAGGGGGAGAAATTCCGTCCTGGGACCTTACATTTGGTGAAAGTTTTGTCCTGTGAATGTGTAGATATGAATCTTGTGGAAGAGAGAGTGTATGAAAGAGACGGGCGAGTCAGACTAATCCAACTGTGTTTGTGTGTCTGTTCTGGTCATGAGATCTCCGAGTCTCTCTTGTGTAAAATAAAACGATTTTTCAATCAAAGATTCCCCCCAATCCCCCTTGTTGAGCCCCAAAGTGAGATTTCAAGGCAATTGTTTCGCTAAATTGAAGATTTCAGTGGAAAAGTAGAGAACATGTCAGCTATCGCGTGTGAGAGCGCGATCAGTGCAGCAGGAAAACGGGTTTCAGTGTAAAATGGAATCCTCAGTTCGAGTGAAACCTTTTCAACAGCAAACATTCGTGTGTCAGAGACATGAAGGATGTGAGCTGGATCTCTGGAGAGGCGGAGTTTCATTGCAATGGGAGAGTTTGTGAGGAGAGAGAAACACAGAGAGGCTGGAGGAGCCGGGAGCTGACAGCAGCTTGTCTCTGCTCCGTCCGCTCTCTGCCTTTAAGTTGCTCTGTGCCGCCACCACTGGGTTCATTTCGGATCCAGTTCTGACTCTCACACAGATTTTCCACACACTCTCGGACATAACTGAAACTGCAGCCGCCGAAACGGCTCCTCCAGCCACTCCTCTGCTCAAGTCAAATCTCCCAGGAAGAAGGCGGCTCCCCGATCTGTGGCAGCCGGTCCCAAGTTAGGCGAGCAGATCCTCAATGTTGTGGCGGGATGCAGCGATCACAAGGGGATGTCCCTGGCCGCGATAAAGAAGGCTTTGGCTGGCAGTGGAGTGGATGTGGGGAAGTGCGTCTCCCAGATCAGGTTAACTATCAAGAGGAAGGTGGCGAAAGGCTCTCTGGTGCAGACAAAGGGACAGGGCGCCTCCGGCTCCTTCAAACTCGCTCAGAAGGAAAGCCCGGGGAAAATGGGAAAGAAGGTGAAGAAACCAACAGCCAAGAAATCTTTAGTAAAGAAAACATCGGCCAAGAAGGTGACAACAAAGAAAGCAGCAGCCAAGAAACCCGCAGCCAAGAAACCCGCAGCAAAGAAAACTCCAGTGAAGAAATCAACAGTGAAGAAAACAAGCAGCAAGAAGGCGGCAACTCCAAAAAAGGCGGTGAAGAAAGCAGCCCTGAAGAAAAAGTCTCCTGTGAAGGTGACGGGCGGAACGTCTGTCAAAAAAGTGACTAAATCGAAGGCCAAACCCAAAGTGAAAGCAGCAAAAGCGAAGAAAGCGTCAGGAAAGAAGTGAAACAACCCGAGCAAATTGTAAACCTCTGAACCCAAAGGCTCTTCTCAGAGCCACCCACATCTCTCAGGAAAGAGCTGATCCCGCAAGAAAATGATTCCTGTCCCACGGCAGACGCTGAATTTCATTTGAATTTCACATTTGTTCAATCGCCACTCTCTTTCATAATAAAGATGTCTGGTAGATTCAGTATGAATCAACACTGGCGGCTGAACACTGCTTTCCAACTTCCTTGGAATCCTGACAGTGGCCATTCGGCCCCTCGAGTCTGCACCGACGGAAATCCTACCCAGATCCTATCCCCATAACCCTATTTATATATCCTAATAACCTCCTGATTCTACGGGGCAATTTAGCATGGCCAATCACCCGAACTCACATATCTTTGGAGTGTGGGAGGAAACTGGAGCACCCAGAGGAAGCTCACGCAGGGGAAATGTGTCATCTCCACACAGGGCAGTGACCCAAGCCGAGAATTGAACACAGGTCCCTTGCGCTGTGAGATAGCAATGGTAGCCACTGTGCCGTCCCAAAATCAATATGAGGAGTGGGATTTGAACCCACGCCTCCAGAGGAGACTGCGACCTGAACGCAGCAACTTAGACCGCTCGCCATCCTGGCTCCCTTAATTTTGTAAGAAGTCTCACAACACCAGGTTAAAGTCCAACAGGTTTATTTGGTCGCAAATACCATAAGCTTTCAGAGCGCTGCTCCTTCGTCAGATGGAGTGGAAATGTGCTCTCAAACAGTGCACAGAATCACAGAAATCAAGTGACAGAATACTAATTAGAACGCGAATCCCGACAGCCAGCCAGGTCTTAAAGGTACAGACAATGTGGTGGAGGGAGCATTAAACACAGGTTAAAGAGATGTGTAATGTCTCCAGAGCAGCTAGTGAGATTCTGCAAGTCCAGGGGGCAAGCTGTGGGGGTTACTGATAATGTGACATAAATCTAATATCCCGGTTTAGGTTAAATCCAAGATCCCTTAATTTTAACAGAGGAGATTGCCTCAGACAGCCGCAATAAGGTTTTTGTAAACAGCTGGAAGCGGATGTGGATGACGATGTTACTGAGGAAGATTCTTGTTATGGAATAGACTGTGCTTAGGTCAAAATATTACTAACTGGGAATTGTAACAGGACCAGGTTTAAAAACACAAAAGGACAAATTCACGACCCGAAACGTTAACTCTGTCTCCCGCTCTCTTCACAAAAGCTGTCGGAGCTGCTGATTATTTGCGGTATTTTCTGTTTGATTCCATGTTTCTACGCTCCGGGTTTGTGGAAACTCTTGTGTGTGAAGGGCGGCTCTGGAGGGTTTGTGTGGGGAGTTGTGTTTCGCTTCCATTGTGGATAAACGGGTTGAAATTGGAGGCTGCAGAAACCGGAGGTGGAGCTGAAAGATCAGGGGCCGTTCTGTGTGTGTGTGTCAGTCCGGCTCTCTCCTCCCTCCCGCTCTCTGTTTAATCTTCACTCTGTCTCCTCCCCTCTCTGCTCTCACTCCGCCTTTCTCAGTCAGGCTGTATAAAAGGAGCCTGAAAGATTTCCTCTCTCATATTGTGCAGAGATCTGAGTGAAGAGTCATCATGTCTGGCAGAGGGAAAGGAGGCAAAGGACTGGGTAAAGGCGGCGCAAAGCGGCACCGCAAAGTGCTCCGTGATAATATCCAGGGCATCACCAAGCCAGCAATCCGTCGCCTGGCTCGCCGTGGCGGTGTCAAGCGGATCTCGGGTTTGATCTATGAGGAGACTCGCGGGGTGCTGAAGGTTTTCCTGGAGAATGTGATCATGGATGCGGTCACCTACACTGAACACGCCAAGCGCAAGACAGTCACTGCCATGGATGTGGTGTACGCTCTGAAACGCCAGGGCCGCACTCTCTATGGATTCGGCGGCTGAACAACTCGACCCTTCCGACTGAACACACAACAAAGGCTCTTTTAAAAGCTGCTCACCCGCTTCACAGAGAGAGCAGTGACCTGGGAACGGCAGCTGGGACAGGCTGTTCAGTGTTTGAGATGCATGTTTGCTTTGCTTATGTAGCGGTGTGGGAATCACCGAATTTAACACTTCATTTGGAGCAGCGATGAGAATTGTTTTTGAACTTCTTAAATGTATTGTCTGAACAGCCCCCTAGTTTCTGCAGTCATTGATTTCAGTAAGAAGTCTCACAACACCAGGTTAAAGTCCAACAGATTTATTTGGTAGCACAAGCCACAAGCTTTCGAAGCGCTGCCCCTTCATCAGGTGAGTGGGAGTTCTGTTCACAAACAGGGCATATAAAGACACAAACTCAATTTACAAAATAATGGTTTGAATCCGAGTCTTTACATGTAATCATTTCTTAAAGGTACAGACAATGTGAGTGGAGAGAGGGTTAAGCACAGGTTAAAGAGATGTGTATTGTCTCCAGCCAGGACAGTTAGTGAGATTTTGCAAGCCCAGGCAAGTCATGGGGTTTACAGATAGTGTGACTTGAACCCAAGATCCCAGTTGAGGCCGAGCTCATGTGTGCGGAACTTGGCTATCAGTCTCTGCTCAGCAACTCTGCGTTGTCGTGAAGGCCGCCTTGGAGAATGCTTACCCGAAGATCAGAGGCCGAATGCCCGAGACTGCTGAAGTGTACCCCAACAGGAAGAGAACACTCTTGCCTGATGATTGTCGAGCGGCGTTCATTCATCCGTTGTCATAGCGTCTGCATAGTCTCCCCAATGTAACATGCCTCGGGACATCCTTTCCTGCAGCGTATCAGGGAGACAATATTGGCCGAGTTGCAAGTGTATGTACCGTGTACCTGGTGGATGGTGTTCTCACGTGAGATGATGTCATCTCAAATATCATCAAACTTCAAACATGATTTCAGGAATTAGGAATATTATATACAAGGAAAGATTCGAGAAATTGAACGTATTCTCCTTGGAGCAAGGAAGATTAAGTGGTGACCTTATTGAGGTGTTTAGAATTATGAACAATTTAGAACCATAGAACATTACAGCACAGAAACTGGCCTTTTGGCCCTTCTTGTCTGTGCCAAACCATTTTTCTGCCTCGTCCCACTGACCTGCACTTGGACCATATCCCCCCACACCCCTCTCATCCATGTATCTGTCCAAGTTTTTCTTAAATGTTAAAAGTGAGCCCGCATTCACCACTTCATCTGGCAGCTCATTCCACACTCCCACCTGTCTCTGTGTGAAGAAGCCCCCTCTAATATTCCGTTTAAACTTTTCGCCCTTCACCCTTAACCCATGTCCTCAAGTTTTTTTCTCCCCTAGCCTCAGTGCAAAAAGCCTGCTTGCATTCATTCTATCTATACCCATCATAATTTTATACACCTCTATCAAATCTCCCCTCATTCTTCGACGCCCCAGGGAATAAAGTCCTAACCTGTTCAACCTTTCTCTGTAACTCAGTTTCTCAAGTCCCGGCAACATCCTTGTAAACCTTCTCTGCACTCTTTCAACCTTATTAATATCCTTCCTGTAATTAGGTGACCAAAACTGCACACAATACTCTAAATGCGGCCTAACCAATGTCTTATACAACCTCACCATAACATTCCAACTCTTATACTCAATACTTTGATTTATAAAGGCCAATGTAGCAAAAGCACTCTTTACGAATCTATCTACCTGGGACGCCACTTTTAGGGAATTATGTATCTGTATTCCCAGATCCCTCTGTTCTACTGCACTCTTCAGTGTCCTACCATTTACCTTGTATGTTCTACCTTGGTTTGTCCTTCCAAAGTGCAATACCTCACACTTGTCTGCATTAAACTCCGTCTGCCATTTTTCAGCCCATTTTTCAAGCTGGTCCAAATCCCTCTGCATGCTTTGAAAACCTTCCTCACTGTCCACTGCACCTCTAATCTTTGTATCATCAGCAAATTTGCTGATCCAATTTACCACATTATCATCCAGATCATTGATATAGATGACAAACAACAATGGACCCAGCACTGATCCCTTTTGACAGGCGAAAGAAGGATATTTTGTTTCCACCAGTTGGGATGTCAGTGACTTGGAGTCACAAAGAACAAAGAACAAGACAGCACAGGAACAGGCCCTTCGGCCTTCCAAGCCCGCACCGCTCCCTGGTCCAAACTAGACCATTCTTTTGTATCCCTCCATTCCCACTCCGTTCATGTGGCTATCTTGATAAGTTTCCAGTGTGTCAGCCTCCACCACCTTGCCCGGCAGCGCATTCCAGGCCCCCACCACCCTCTGTGTAAAATGCGTCCTTCTGATATCCGTGTTAAACCTCTCCCCAACCGCCCCCCCCCCCCGCCCCGCCCTCACCTTGAACCTATGACCCCTCGTGAACCTCACCACCGATCTGGGAAAAAGCTTCCCACTGTTCACCCTATCTATGCCTTTCATAATTTTATACACCTCTATTAGTTCAACCCTCATCCTCCGTCTTTCCAGTGAGAACAACCCCAGTTTAGCCAATCTCTCCTCATAACTAAGCCCTTCCATACCAGGCAACATCCTGGTAAACCTCCGCTGCACTCTCTCTAAAGCCTCCACGTCCTTCTGGTAGTGTGGCGACCAGAACTGGGCGCAGTATTCCCAATGCGGCCGAACCAACGTTCTATACAACTGCAACATCAGACCCCAACTTTTATACTCTATGCCCCGTCCTATAAAGGCAAGCATGCCATATGCCTTATTCACCACCTTCTCCACCTGTGACGTCACCTTCAAGGATCTGTGGACTTGCACACCCAGGTCCCTCTGCGTATCTACACCCTTTATGGTTCTGCCATTTATCGTAAAGCTCCCCCCTACGTTTGTTCTACCAAAATGCATCACTTCGCATTTATCTGGATTGAACTCCATCTGCCATTTCTTTGCCCAAATTTGCAGCCTATCTATATCCTTCTGTATCCTCTGACAATGTTCCTCACTATCTGCAAGTCCAGCCATTTTCGTGTCGTCCACAAACTTACTGATCACTCCAGTTACACCTTCCTCCAGATCGTTTATATAAATCACAAACAGCAGAGGTCCCAATACAGAGCCCTGCGGAACACCATTAGTCACAGGCATCCAGCCGGAAAAAGACCCTTCCACTACCACCTTCTGTCTTCTGTGACCAAGCCAGTTCTCTGCCCATCTAGCCACCTCCCCCTCTATCCCATGAGATCCAACCTACCATGAGGGACTTTGTCAAACGCTTTACTAAAGTCCATATAGACGACATCCACGGCCCTTCCCTCCTCAACCATTCTAGTCACTTCTTCAAAAAACTCCACCAGGTTAGTGAGGCATGACCTCCCTCTCACAAAACCATGCTGACTATCGTTAATTGAGTTTATTCCTTTCTAAATGCGCATACATCCTATCTCGAAGAATCCTCTCCAACAACCTGCCTACCATGGACGTCAAGCTCACCGGCCTATAATTTCTCGGGTCATCCTTCCTGCCCTTCTTAAATAACGGGACCACATTAGCTATCCTCCAATCCTCTGGGACCTCACCTGTGTCCAGTGACGAGACAAAGATTTGGGTCAGAGGCCCAGCGATTTCATCTCTCGTCTCCCTGAGCAACCTTGGACAGATTCTATCAGGCCCTGGGTATTTGTCAGTCTTTATATTGCCTAAAAAACCTAACACTTCCTCCCTTGTAATGGAGATTGTCTCTAACGGGTCAACACTCCTCTCCGAGACACTCCCAGTCAACACATCCCTCTCCTTTATGAATACCGACGCCAAGTATTCATTTAGGATCTCCCCTACTTCTTTGGGCTCTAAGCATAATTCCCCACTTTTGTCCCCGATTTTTTCCCTGACAACCCTTTTGTTCCTAACATATGAATAAAATGCCTTAGTCACAATTTCAAGAAGGTCAGCGAGAGAGCTGGGAGTGAGATGAGGAGAAATCTCTTTACTCAGCGACCAAAAGAGAAAATGCTGGAAAATCGCAGCAGGTCTGGCAGCATCTGTAAGGAGAGAAAAGAGCTGACGTTTTGAGTCCAGACAACCCTTTGTCAAAGCTGCAAGGCATAGAAAGTGGGAGATATTTATACTGCAGGGTGAGGGGATGAAGATGAGTCATAGCCACAAAAACTGGGGGAAAAGACTGCTTCCAGCTGTCCACAGAGAGAATAACGAGAGTAACTCTCTTTACTCAGAGAGTAGTTGGGATTTGGAATGCGCTGCCTGGGAGAGTGGTGGAGACGGATTCCACAGGAGGTTTGAAAAGAGAGCTGGATACATGTTTGAAAGTGATGAATTTCGAGGGCTCCAGGGATAGGGCTGAAGAAAGGGATGAGCTGGGTAGCTCTCTGGGGAGCCGGTGCAGACACAATAGGCAGAATGGCCTTCTTCTGTGCTTATAAAATGCTATGATTCTATAATGTTTGGGAATGTGAAACATTCCATTTTGACAGGAAATAGAAACAAAGCTCATTATCCAAATGGTGGGAGATTGCAGAGCTCTGAGGTGCAGAGGGTTCTGGGTGTCCTAGTGCATGAATCAGAAAAGGCTGATATAGATGCGCAGCAAGTAATTAGGAATGCAAATAAGAGTGTTATTGCTTGTGAGGAATAGTAGGGAATTGATGCTTCAGTTGAACAGGACATTGGTGAGACCACGTCTGGAGTATTGTGTACAGTACTGGTCCCCTTGTCCAAGGAGAGGTGTAAACATGTTAAAAGCAGTTCAGAGATGGTTTATGATACCAGGAATGAGCGGGCTTTCTTATGAGGAAAGGTTGGAGAGGTTAGGTTTATATTCACCAGAGTTTAGAAAAGTGAGAGAGTAGATAGGAAGAAATTTACTGCATTTCCACCCTGCAAAACAGTAACTGACACTGACAGATAGAGAGTGAATTGTGCTCTCATGTACAGATTGACTGATAGCGGGAATCAGTTAATTCCGCATTTAAGATCCTGAGTGGTATTGACAAGATGGATGGCGAGAATTTGGAACTAGAGGCCACTGTTTAAATGTAAATTGTCCGTAATTTGAGACAGAGATCAAGAGAAATGTTTTCTCTGAGTCTCTGGAACTCTCTTCCTGCAAAGGAAGTGGAAGTCGAGTCTTTAATTATATTGAAGGCAGAGGTAAATTGATTCTTGATTAACAAGGGGGTGAAAGGTTATCGGGGGTAGAATGGAATGTGGGTTTGAGGTTCTGATAAATCATGATAATCTGATAAACCATGATCAGATTGAATGGAGGAACGGCCCAAGGGGCCGAATGCCCTCCTCCTGCTCCTAATTCATATATCTGGTGTATCTCAAGTGTGTTCAAGAGAATTTCCTGGAACAGAATGCTCTCGGTCAAATGATGAAGGAGACATTGCTGGGTCTGCTGCTGGGGAATGTGGTGGCCACATGAACCAAGTGTCTGTTGGTTAACACTTGGGGTGGAGTGATCATTGTATCATAAGATTAAGATTAGTGTGTAACAATCAAAAGTAAAAATTCTCAATTGGAAGTGGACTAACTTCAATGGGAGGAGCTGGGATTGAGCCAGGGTTAAATGAAGCCAAACTTTACATGAAAAACTGTAATAGAACAATGGGTGATCTTTCAGATGTTTCAGGTACAGACTCGGTAAATTCCTGTGAGGGTGAAAGGGAGGGGAACCAAAGCCAGGGCTGGATGATGAGGAAGATAGAAAATATAATTAAACAATGAAGATGCCGTATGAAGCATGTCAGAAGAATTCTTCAAATGAGAACATTTATAGTGAGAGAGTGTGGATTTAACTCTCTATCTGGCCATCTCTGTTACTGCATGTGAATGTGGAGTTAACTGATTCCCGCTATCAGTCAATCGGAACATGAGAGCACAATTCACTCTCTGTCTGTAAGTGTCAGTTAATGTGTTGCAGGGTGGAAATGCAGTAAATTTCTTCCTGTCTATTCTCTCTCAATCTATTACAGTGTGTGACAGTGTGGAACTAACTCTCCCTCAATCTATTACAGTGTGCGACAGTGTGGAACTAACTCTCCCTCAATATATTACTGTGTGTCTGTGGAATTAACTCTCTCTCAATCCATTTCTGTGTGTCAGTGTGGTATTAACTCTCTCAATTTTTACTGTGTGTGGGGAATTAACTCTCAATCCATGACCGCACAAGTGTGGAATTAACTCTCTCTCAATCTATCACTGAGAGAGAGTGTGGAATTAACTCTCTCTCTATCTATTACTGTGTTTGAGAGTGAATTAACTCTCTCTTAATCTATTAATGTGAGAGAGTGTTGAATTAACTCCCTCACACTATTATTGTATGTCAGCGT
Organism: Mustelus asterias; assembly: GCF_964213995.1. NCBI lineage: Eukaryota > Metazoa > Chordata > Chondrichthyes > Carcharhiniformes > Triakidae > Mustelus > Mustelus asterias. Next base: position 75,293 of record NW_027590415.1, read on the forward strand.
GGAATTAACTCTCCCTCCATGCATTCCTGTGCGTGTGGAATTAACACTCTCTCAATATATGACTGTGTGAGAATGTGGAATTAACTCTCAATTGTTTAGTGGGAGTGTGAAATTAACACTCCCTCAATCAATTACTGTGAGAGTGTGGAATTAACTCTCTCTCAATCTATTACTGTGAGAGAGTGTGGAATTAACTCTCTCTCAATCTATTACTGTGAGAGAGTGTGGAATTAACTCTCTCTCAATCTATTACTTGTGTCAGTGTGTGAAATTAACACTCCCTCAATCTATTACTGTGAGAGTGTGTGAAATTAACACTCCCTCAATCTATTACTGTGAGAGTGTGTGAAATTAACACTCCCTCAATCTATTACTGTGTGTCAGTGTGGAATTAACTCTCTCTCAATCTATTACTGTGAGAGAGTGTGGAATTAACACTCCCTCAATCTATTACTGTGAGAGTGTGTGGAATTAACTCTCTCTCAATCAATTACTGTGAGAGAGTGTGGAATTAACTCTCTCAATCTATTACTGTGAGAGTGTGGAATTAACTATCTCTCAATCTATTACTGTGTGTCAGTGTGGAATTAACACTCCCTCAATCTATTACTGTGAGAGGGTGTGGAATTAACACTCCCTCAATCTATTACCGTGAGAGTGTGTGGAATTAACTCTCTCTCAATCTATTACTGTGAGAGTGTGTGGAATTAACTCTCTCTCAATCTATTACTGTGAGAGTGTGTGGAATTAACTCTCTCTCAATCTATTACTGTGAGAGTGTGGAATTAACACTCCCTCAATCTATTACTGTGAGAGTGTGTGGAATTAACTCTCTCTCAATCTATTACTGTGTGTCAGTGTGGAATTAACTCTCTCTCAATCTATTACTGTGTGTCAGTGTGGAATTAACTCTCTCTCAATCTATTACTGTGAGAGAGTGTGGAATTAACTCTCAACCTATCGCTGTGTGTCATAGAACAGTACAGCACAGGAAACAGGCCCTTCGGCCCTCAAATCATTGCGGAATTAACTCTCTCTCAATCCATTAGTGTGAGAGAATGTGGAATTGACTCTTCCAATCTATTACTGTGAGAGAATGTGGAATTAACTCTCTCCCAATCTATTACTGTGTGAGAGTGTGGAATTAACTCTCTCTCAATCGATTACTGTACGAGTGTGGAATTAATTCTCTCTCAATCTATTACTGAGTGTGTGTGCGCCGAATTAACTCTCTCTCAATCTATTACTGTGTGTCGGTGTGGAATTAACTCTCTCTCAATCTATTACTGTGTGTCGGCGTGGAATTAACTCTCTCTCAATCTATTACTGTGTGTCAGTGTGGAATTAACTCTCTCTCAATCTATTACTGAGAGTGCAGAATTAACACTCCGTCAATCTATTTGTGAGTCCGAATGTGGAATTAACTGTCCGTCAATCTTTTGCTATGTATGAGTTGGGATGAACTCTCAATCTATTGCACAGGATGTGAGTGTGGAATTAAATCTCTTTCTCAATCTATTACTGTGTGAGAGTTTGCAATTAACTCTCAATCTTGTGCTGAGAGAGTGTGGAATTAACTCTCAATCTATTACTGTGTGTGCGCGAGTGTTCAATCAACTCTCTCTCAATCTATTGCTGTGTGAGAGTGTGGAATTAGCTATCTCTCAATCTATTACTGTATGTCAGTGCGGAATTAGAACAAACAACAACAAAAATTAAGCACAGGAACAGCCTTTCGGCCCTCCAAGCCTGCACCGAGCTTGCTGCCCGACTGAACTAAAACCTCCTACCCTTCGAGGGACCATTTCCCTCTATTCCCATCGTATTAATGTATTTGTCCAGAAGCCCTTAAAACACGCTATCGTTTCTGCTTCCACCACCTCTCCTGGCAGCGCTTCCAGGCACCCACCACCCTCTGTGTAAAAAACATGCCTTGTACATCTCCTTTAACCTTGCCCCTCACACCGTAAACCTCTGCACCCTAATAATTGATTCTTCCACCATGGGAAAAAGCTTCTGATCATCCACTCTATCCATGCCTCTCATAATCTTGTAGACTTCTATCAGGTCGCCCCTCAACCTCCATCGTTCCAGTGAGATTAAACCAAGTTTCTCCAACCTCTCCTCATAGCTAATGCCCTCCCATAGCAGGCAACACCCTGGTAAATCTTTTCTGTACCCTCTCCAAAGCCTCCACATCTTTCTGGTAGTGTGGCGACCAGAACTGAACACTATATTCCATGTGCAGCCTAACTAAGGTTCTATAAAGCTGCAACATGACCTGCCAATTTTTAAACTCAATGATCCGAAGCAAGCTAGCTGTATGCCTTCCTGACTACCTTCTAAACCTGTGCTGCCACTTTCAGTGACCTGTGTACCTGTACAACCAGAGCCCTTCGCCTATCAATACACTTGAGGTTCTGCCATTGACTGTATATTTCCTATCTGCATTAGACCTTCCAAAATACATTACCTCACATTTGTCCGGATTATACTCCATCTGCGACCTCTCTGCCCGCGTCTGCAACCGATCTATATCCTGCTGTATCCTCTAATGGTCCTCATCGCTATCCGCAAATCCACCAACCTTTGTGTCATCCGCAAACTTACTAATCTTACCAGTTACATTTTCCTCCAAATCATTTACACATATCACAAAGAGTAAAGGTGCCAGCACTGATCCCTGAGGAACTCCACTTGTCACAGCCCTCCATTCAGAAACGCATCCTTCCACTACTACTCTCTGTCTTCTATGACCAAGTAAGAAGTCTGACAACACCAGGTTAAAGTCCAACAGGTTTATTTGGAAGCAAACATTTTTGTGTTTGCTACCAAATAAACCTGTCGGACTTTAACCTGGTGTTGTTAGACTTCTTACTGTGTTTACCTCAGTCCAATGCCGGCATCTCCACTTCTATGACCGAGCCAGTTCTGTATCCACCTTGCCAACTCATCTCTGATCCCATGCGACTTCACCTTCTGCACCAGTCTGCCATGAGGGACCTTGTCAAGGGTCTTACTGAAGTCCATGTAGACAACATCCACTGCCCTACCCTCATCAATCATCCTCGTCACTTCCTCGAAAAACACGATCGGAATTAACTCTCTCTCAATCGATTACTGTATGAGAGTGTGGAATTAACTCACTCAATCTATTGCTGTATGACAGTGTGGAATTAATTCTGTCAGCCATTCTCTTTTCCTGTGTTTCAGTTTGGAATTACTTCAGTTCATGTTCATTCGTGAATGAGAGGATGGAATTAAATCTGTATTTGTTTTTCACTATTACTGAATGTGAGTGGAACAGTAACTCTCTGTTCATCGCCGTTATTGCGTGTGAGAATGGAATTAACTGTCAGTCTTTGTTACTGTGAATGAATGCAGCATTAACCCGTTTTCAGATCTGCTGGCATAACTGAATGTGTAATTAACTCTCTCTCTGTGTCACTGTATGTGAGTGTGGAATTAATTCTCTATCCTTTAATCACCATCACTGTATTTTAGTTTGGAATTACCACGGTGTCAATCTCTGTTACTCTATGTGACTGTGTAATTCACTCACTATCTATCAATAATAATGTGCGTAACTCACTCTTTGTCTGTCAGTCTCTGTTACTGTATGAAAGTGGGTCACTGTCAGCTTAGCAAACTACAGCTAGTAGATCAGTGACCTAGTGATCAGTGCTAGGTTCTCAGCTATTGACAATCTATATTAATGACTCAGATGAAGGGACAGGCCATCACCAAATTTTCAGACAATACATAGATAGGTGGGAAAGCAAGTTGTGAGGAGGACACAGAGTCTGCAAGGGGATATAGAGCGGTTAAGTGAGTGGACACAAATTTGGCAGCCACGATAAATTTAGGAAAATGTGAGGCTTTCCACTTCAGAGGGAAGAATAGGAAGGCAGAAAATTATTTAAATAGAGAAAGAGACAGCAGAATGTTACAGTACAGAAGGATCTAACTGTAATTATAAGTACATCTGTGGAGTAAAAAAGTAGGGAAATGTTGCTCCAAATACATGACATTGCTGCTTCTACATGTTTAAAGGTTTTCTCTGATTTAAAGGGGGAAATACTTGTATTGGAGGCAGTGAAGATTCACTTATCCGATTGCTGAGATGAAGGAGTCATCTTACGAGGAAAGTTTAATCAAGTTGAGCCGATCTCATAGAAGTTGAGAAGAATGAGATATGATCATATTGAAACATTGAAGAAGCTGAGGGGACAGGGTAGATATTGAGAGGAATGTTTTCATTTGAGGGCAAAATTAGAACTCGAGGGCACAGTTTAAAAATAAAGTATGCCCCACTTAAGATGGAGATGAGAAGGAATTTCTTCTCTTAAACTGTCCTTAATCTTTGGTATTGAATAAACTCCATTCTAAGTGAGAAAGAGTTTTGATTTACAGGAGTCAAGGGTTGTGGAGCAGACAATAAAGTGGAGTTGAGGCCATAATCACATCAACCATGATCTTTCTGAATAGTGGGATAACCCTAAAGAAGAAATTGCCTTCTGCTGCTCCTGCTTTGTATGTTCTGATTTGATGTCAATGTGGAACGAACTCTCTGTTTGTTCGTCTCTGTTACAGTATTTAGTGTGGAATTAACTCAAATTTGACACTGCAGATGAGTGCAGAACTGATTCCCTGTCTATCACTTATTTTATGTGAGAGTGCAATGATTCTGTCAGTCTCTGTTACTGTACGGGAAGCCATGAGGAGAAATGTTTGAGTGCTACTGGTCTCAAACGTACTCAGGGTTAAACCCATCAGCTTTCCCTCCATCAACGCTCCAGTTCAAAATCAGCCAACAAGAACCTACCTTCACAGAAAGTGTGCAACTGACTGCCACGTCCAACATCCACCCTGATTAAAAGTGGTTCTGCATTTGTCTATTTCTGGCCTCAGTTTTCAGAGCAAGAGCTGCAATAATTCACCAGTGAAATCATGTGCACAAAAAATACACAAGGCAGGCAGCATCTGTGGAAGGAGAAACAGAGTTCATGTTTCAGCTCACTGACAATCAGCCTGCAATAAAACTTACTGATATCTGCTAATGGTGGCCGCGGTTTCCACATGGTGAGGTAATGCGTAGTTGGACTGTCGCTGGACTAGTGATTCAGTGTAATGCAATGGGACCAAATATCATCACAGTAGAGAGTAAAATTTGAGCGCAAAAAAAATCTGGAATTGAAGGTCTAATGATGACCATCTCATAACCACCCATTTGATTCACTGATGCCCCTACAGGGAAGCAAATCTGCCCACATGAACTGTTCTGGTTTACACGTGACGCCAGACACAGAGCAATGTGGTTGACTCTTGAATGACCTGTGAAATGGTTTAACAAGCCACTCAGTTCAAAGGATAATTAGGGCAATAAATGCAGGCCATACCAGTGAAGCCAACATGACATGAATGATGAAACACAGTTCTCTGCACCCAGAAAGCGCTCTATCCAACACATTGCTCAGGCACTGAGAGTGGACATACTCATGATGTGGAGATGCCGGCGTTGGACTGGGGTGAACACAGTAAGAGTTTTAACAACACCAGGTTAAAGTCCAACAGGTGTATTTGGTAGCAAATACCATTAGCTTTCCACAGCGCTCCGAAGGCTAATGGTATTTGTTACCAAATAAACCTGTTGGACTTTAACCTGGTGTTGTTAAAACTCTTACAGTGGACATACTCCCCAGGGGGCGCCGCGGAGCAATCGGTGCTGGAACTTTCCCCACTGCCACTTGTCTCCCATTCCACCAAGCGGCCTGTGTCCTTTTGAAGTTTCCCACTTTCCTCCTCACAGTTGCCAATGCCTCCAACTTTGGTGGCGTGTGGAAATGTTGAGCTTGTGTCCTGTACACCAAGGTGTGTGTCATTAATATATATCAGGAAGAGCAGGGTTCCTAACACCGAGCCCTGGGGAACTCCACTTCCTCCAGTCTGAGGAAACAACCTTTAACCACGACTCTGTTTCCTCTCACTCACAGTATTCCATATGGGGCGGTGAGGGTGGCCCCGCTGCAAAATCCGCTCCCCGGGCTCCCTCGCCGCACTCCGCCGGGCCCGGCGGCTCTGATCCGGGCTCGGAGAGCAGCTGAGACTCGGTTTTGCTGCTGCTCCGCGCAGCCCAATTCAGCTTCCGGGAACCGCACCGCGCATGCTCTGCGCAGTCAGCCGGTCTCCGGGGGCGGAGCCTAATGGCGCCTGCGTACTGAGGACCATTCTGAATGAAATGGACTGTATTCACACGCGCGGTGCGTCCTGGGCTCCCCTTCCCACCATTACATTGAATAATATTGTGCGTGTGATTATATTTAAACCCGTAGTAATTCTGCCGGCGATTTCGTTGCAAATCCATCTTGTTGTCCTGAAAATCGCCCATATCCAATGAATGCTGAAAATATGAACTTCGTATTCAAATTCGGAAGTATACAAGTCAGCACCTGTGGAGGCAAAATTGTTCAAGTTTAATGTTTCAAGCCAACATCCTTTCCTCAGGACAAGTCAAAGTTAGAAATGTAATACGTTTTAAGAAAATGCAACGGAGACAGTCAGATATCAAAAAGAGCAAACGAAGAAAATGTCACAGTTATACATTGCCTTCAGGAGCAAAAGCATAACAGGAAAAAAGACCCAATCATGGCAAATAAAATTACTAGATTCCAGGTGCAATCATATACATATACATATGGTTACGGGTGTGAAGAACACAAGAGCTGGTTTGAAAGAAAGCAAACACCTGACGTGGGAGCCGAGCGGTGAAGGCGATGGACTGTGAATCTATTGTGCTCTGTAGGCGTGGGTTCGCATCCCATCTTTGTCGGAGATCCATTTACTATCTGTTCGTGTTGACCCACTTATTAAGAATGAACTGATGACTTATTTTGAGATTCACCAACCGAGGTGAAGTTTCAACTCAGAGTTCAACAGGTTTCAAGAGTGTCATTGATAATGAGAATATTCAGTGAATTTCATTTTTGGAGTTCATCACAGAGTTCAAGGTGATGGGGGAGGAGGTTTAACACGGATATCAGAAGGACGTATTTTACACAGAGGGTGGTGGGGGCCTGGAATGCGCTGCCGGTGGAGGGTGGTGGAGGCGGACACACTGGGGACGTTTAAGACTTATCTCGATAGCCACATGAACGGAGTGGGAATGGAGAGATTCAAAAGAATGGTCTAGTTTGGACCAGGGAGCGGCGCGGGTTTGGAGGGCCAAAGGGCCCGTTCCTGTGCTGTATTGTTCTTTGGTTGTTTGTTTGAGGGGTGAATACGATTCCGTATTACTCATCCAAATAGGAAACTGGAGCTGGCAATCGATTCAAATCAAGACACCGGTTTTGGGCAGGATTTTGTCACCATGAAAACATGTGGTTTCAGAAGCTCCAAAGCAGGCACCAGCTTCATTTGTGTCACCAGTGGCAGATTTTGTCTGTCCAGAATCGGCAGGTCAGCCATGAAAATTAGTGCCAGGTTAGATGGAATGATCATGTTAAATTGCCCCTTCGTGTCAGGAGCATGTTGCATACGTGGGGTTATGGGGATAGGGCCTGCATGGGATTGTTGTCGGCGCAGGCTCGATGGGCCGAATGGCCTCCTTCTGTACTGTAGGTATTCTATGAAGTTCGGGGCAGCAGTTTCACTTCTCTAAGAATATTGAAAACTGTTCTCTGTTGAACATTGAATACAGGAGTTGGGACGTCTTGTTGAAGTTGTGCAAGACATTGGTAAGGCCACACTTGGAATACTGTGTGCAATTCTGGTCACCCTATTATAGAAAGGATATTATTAAACTAGAAAGAGTGCAAAAAAGATTTACTAGGATGCTACCGGGACTTGATGGATTGAGTTATAAGGAGAGGCTGAATAGACTGGGACTTTTCTTTCTTGAGCGTAGGAGGCTGAGGGGTGACCTTATAGAGGCCTACAAAATAATGAGGGGCAGAGACAAGGTAGATAGTCAATATCTTTTCCCAAAGGTAGTGGAGTCTAAAACTAGAGGGCATAGGTTTAAGGTGAGAGGGGAAAGATACAAAAGTGTCCAGAGGGGCAATTGTTTCACACAGAGGGTGGTGAGTGTCTGGAACAAGCTGTCAGAGGTGGTAGTAGAGGCGGGTACAATTTTATCTTTTAAAAAGCATTTAGATAGTTACATGGGCCAAATGCAGGCAATTGGGATTAGCTCAGGGGTTTAAAAAAGGGCGGCAGGGACAAGCTGGGCCAAAGGGCCTGTTTCCATGCTGTAAACCTCTATGACTCTATAACATTAAAACTTCTAACCAGTCAATGCCTGTTAGAGAACTGGCCATGAATAGGGCTGACAGTGAAATGGTTCGTATCGAATTAGTTACAGCAATTGATTTGTGAATAAGTGTTGATATTATGCTTTCAGAGAGACTGTCATATCTTCTTAAAAGATCAGTGGCACTTGTTTTTTTTTGTTCAGTAATTTTGTGAATCTATTTGGAGCGGGTGCAGTTGGTCAGTATCTGTGCCTCTTGCTTGGCCAGCTCCGCAAGCAGCAGCAGCTCCATTCCTGTCCAGATGTGTGGACACAAACGGGAAATTTCAATTATTGTTCACTGCTGCCATCTCCTGCCTGAACGCGAGTTGTACAACAAGGTAATGATTAATTCAGAACCTTTTTGGATTGGAGTGAAATAACTTACTTACCGATTGAAATGATTGTAAGACATGATATTAATCAAATTCCATGTCCCGGACATATGCTTTCTGACTGCACGTCCCTGCTCACCCCGATCTATCGGAAAATGTAAAACTCCCAGAACTGGAATGTCGGTTCTCGGATTCTCTAATCTCTGATTTCTTTGTCGCTTCATTGCTTGTGTATTCATTCCGTAAATACAGAGGGGGTGGAAGAGTGAGGTGAGCGATGGTGGTCACTGTGCGAGCATTTGACTAATGGTCAGTTCCTGGCCATCACAGCGGTGACTTATTTAATTAGCTATCGCAGGTCACAACAGAAGGGGGTCACTCCTAAAATGAAATTCACTGAATATTCTTATTATCAATGGGTTACTAACGGAAAATCCAGCTTCAACTTTATTTCATTGTAAACTTTGTTTCAATGGAAGAAGAGGCCTCAGAGCTAATCAATGTGTTCTCAGTCAGAAACAACAGTAAAAAGGTAAGTTAAACTGTCCAGAAAAACCCCCAGCCAAGATTAGTTTACGAACTGTGGCATGGACACTCCTTGTATCAGTGACTGAAGTAGTTCCGTAATTATAACTAACGAAAATAATTATTGATTCGACTGAGTGAGCAATGATGGTATAGTGGTTAGCATTGCTGCTTTCCATGCAATTGATCCAGGTCCAATTCCTGGGCATCATATTGGTCACGTCTTTATAACCTTAACCACATCCTCTTGCATTTCAAAGCATCTCGACAAATGCAGTTTGACTGCAACATTTGCCGCTGAATAGAATGGACTTCAATTTTTAACATTATGTTTTCGGCCAGAAAATTCGGCTTCAATTTCTTTATACTGAACAAAAAATGCTGAAATAGAAGAAAAGTCTCTGAACTAATGAATGAATTCCAGCATCTCGGACGACTATGTCTGCAGGACGTGCACCCAATTGCAGTTCCTTACAGAATGCATGGGTATGTTGAAGCAGCAGTTGGATGCACTTAGGAGCATGAAGGAGGCAGAAAGTGTCATAGATAGGAGCTTTAGAGACGCGGTCACACCGAAGGTGCAGGCTGATAGATGGGTGACCGCCAGAAAGGGCAGGCAGTCAGTGCAGGAATCCCCTGTGGTCATCCCCCTCTCTAACAAGCATAACGTTTTGGATACTGTTGGGGGAGATGGGCTATCAGGGGATACCAACAGCAACAACCAAAGTAGTTGTACTCCGGCTGGCTCTGTTGTAAGCAGGGAGGGACAAAGAGGACTAGAGCAATAGTTATAGGAGACTCTATAGTTAGGGGTGCAGATAGGCGTTTCTGTGGACGTGAAAGAGACTCCAGGATGGTCTGTTGCCTCCCTGGTGCCAGGGACCAAGATGTCTCTGAACGGACAGAAAGCATTCTGAAGGGAGAGGGTAAACAGCCAGAGGTCGTGGTACATATTGATACTAACAACATAGGCAGGAAGAGTGATGAGGTCCTGAAGCAGCAGTTTAGGGAGCTGGTAGAAAGTTAAAAAGCAGGACCTCTCGGGTTGTAATCTCAGGTTTACTCCCTGTGCCACGTGCTAGTGAGGCTAGGAATAGGAAGATAGTGCAGCTCAACACGTGGCTAAACAGCTGGTGCAGGAGGGAGGGTTTCAGATATCTGGACCATTGGGGTCTCTTCAGGGGCAGATGGGACCTGTACAAGAAGGACGGGTTGCATCTAAACTGGAAGGGCACAAATATTTTGGCCGGGCTTGCTAGTGTCACACGGGAGGATTTAAACTAGTTTGGCAAAGGAGTGGGAACCAAAGCAAAGGTGAATTAGTTGAAGGGGAACCAGAGAGTAGGGCCAGTAAGACTCAGAGAAACAGCAGGCAGGGTGGGATTGCAAATCAGAGAGGATCTGGTGGGCTGAAGTGCATTTGTTTCAATGCGAGAAATGTAACAGGTAAGGCAGATGACCTTCGAGCTTGGATCAGTACTAGGAACTACGATGTTGTTGCCAATGCAGAGACTTGGTTAAGGGAAGGACAGGATTAGCAGCTTGACATTCCAGGATACAGATGTTTCAGGCAGGATAGAGGGGGATGTAACTACTGGTTAAATAGAATATCACAGCTGTACTCCGGGAGGACACCTCGGAGGGCTCATACAGCGAGGCAATATGGGTAGAGCTCAGGAATAGGAAAGGTGTAGTCATAATTTTGAGGGTTTACTATAGGCCACCCAACTGCCAGCGGGAGATTGAGGAACAGGTATGTAGGCAGATTTTGACAACGTGTAAAAGTAACAGGGTTGTTGTGGTGGGAGATTTTAATTTCCCCGATATTGACTGGGACTCACTTAGCGCTAGGGGCGTGGAAGGGACAGAGTTTGTAAGGAGCATCCAGGAGGGCTTCCTGAAACAGTAGATAGTCCAACTAGGGAAGGGGCCATACTGGACCTGGTATTGGGGAAAAAGCCTGCCCAGGTGGTCGATGTTTCAGTAGGGGAGCAGTTCGGGAAGAGTGACCACAATTCAGTAAGTTTTAAGGTACTGATCGATAAAGATAAGTGTAGTCCTCAAGTTAAGGTGCTAAATTGAGGGAAGGCTAATTGCAACAATATTAGGCAGGAACTGAATAATGTAGATTGAGGGCAGATGTTTGAGGGCAAATCAACATCTAGCATGTGGAAGGCTTTCAAGTGTAAGTTGATAGGGATTCAGGACCGGCACATTCCTGGAAGGATGAAGGATAAGTATGACAAGTTTTGGGAACCTTGGGTAACGAGAGATATTGTGAGCCTAGTCAAAGAGAAAAAGGAAGCATTTGTCAAAGCTAGGAGGCTGGGAAAACACGAAACAAGTGTAGAATACAAGGAAAGTAGAAAGAAAATTAAGCAAGGAGTCAGAAGGGCTAAAAATCATTGGCCAGCAGGATTAAGGAAAATCCCAAGACTTTTTATACATATATAAAGAGCAAGAGGGTAGCCAGGGAGAGGGTGGGCCCACTCAAGGACAAGGGAGGGAATCGATGCGTGGAGCCAGAGGAAGTGGGCGAGGTATTAAATGAGTACTTTACGTCAGTATTCACCAAAGAGAAGGACTTGGTAGATGATGAGTCTGGGAAAGGATGTGTAGATAGTTTGAGTCATGAAGAGATCAAAAAGGAGGAGGTATTGGGGTTCTTGAGAAACATTAAAGTAGGCAAGTCCCCAGGGCCTGATGGGATATCCCCCAGAATACTGAGAGAGGCAAGGGAGGAAATTGCTGGGGCCTTGAGAGAAATCATTGTACCCTCAGTGGCTACAGGGGAGGTCCCAGAGGATTGGAGAATAGCCAATGTTGTAACTTTGTTTAAGAAGGGTAGCAAGAATAATCTAGGTAATTACAGGTCGGTGAGCCTTACATCAGTGGTAGGGAAATTATTGGAGAGGATTCTTCGAGACAGGATTTATTCCCACTTGGAAATAAGTGGATGTATTAGTGAGAGACAACATGGTTTTGTGAAGGGAAGGTCATGTCTCACGAACTTGATCAAGTTTTTCGAGGAAGTGACAAAGATGATTGATGAGGGTAGGGCAGTGGATGTTGTCTACATGGACTGGAAGGTTGACTTCAGATAGAAGACCAGTCATTATCATCTTGAGTATCAGTGCAGCTTGCGGAGCCTTCATGGCCTATTCCTGTTCCCATTTCAGATGTGTTTGAATGTCCTTACACCTGTGAAGTATTCTGTCCGGTGTATCTTATAAAGCTTGCTTTTTATAACTTTATTTTTGACTGTATATCTCTGTAACTGAATTAAATGATCAATTTGCCAAATTCATCAATAACATTTTAATGGTTGGCAGGGAATTGCTTCAGATGTGTGGAGCTTATTCCCATACAGCACACGATTGCCTCAGGGAAGGGTAAAGCACATCCTGCTTACATAACACAAACAAAAACGGCCTGCAGGATCACAAATATTAGAATGACGTTCGAGGAAACTGTTTCAACAAAGCTAGGGAATGAGTGAAATTCACAGTATAATAATCCGGAGAGATTTCAAAGCAAGGAATGAGTGAGGGGGAGGGAGGGGAAGTTGAAAACTGGAATTGGGGATTTACCCTGTGTTCAAGCCGCATTTTTCCCCCAGAACCTCTGAAGGTCAACAAGGGGATTCAGGGCTGCCTCCAGCTGCTTCCAATGAGGAGAGCAGAGAACAATATTAAAGTTTCATGAAAATCGAGGCATTATTACTCACAAGCAAACCCATTGATATAATGCTTGTGAATGTCTCAGTGACTGAAATCCTTGTACATTCCTGCTTTATCCAGAAAAATTATTTTGGAGAAACAGAAGCTGCAGTCTCAGCTCTCACTGACATTGTCGCAGAGGCACATTATTAATCCCACACTCAGGGACAGTGCTGCATTTGACAGAAGAGATGGGGAGATGCAATAGGAACTGAATGGTCCAGTTCTAAACAGTGTGCAGAGGGAGCTGAGGTTCAGAGAGATCCCTGAAGGTGAAAGGAAATTTTGAATGAGTCATTAGGAAAGTGGTTTGGATCCTTGGCTTCTTAAGTGGAGGCACTGAGTATAAAATCAGGGAAGCTATGCTCCATTTTTATAAAGCTCTGGTTAACTGCAGCTGCTTTAGGATTGCATCCAGGCCTAGATACCATATTTTCAGAAGTGTGTCAGGATCCTTGGGTGGTTGTCAATGAGATTTACTGGATTGGACTCAGCGATGAGAGATCTTAGATGCAAGGTTTGGTTGGGGAATCCGGAGTTCCTCCCATTGAAGCAAACTGGATTGAGTGGTGCTCTGAGAGATCTGTAAAACTGTATAAAATATTGAACTATATTACACAGGGGGCAATTGTTACAGTAACTGCGAGCAGAAGGATTTGGAACACTGAAGTTTTAAGATGCATAGAAGTCAGAGGGTCATCGCATTTATTGAAATAAAAATGTTCTGCTAATCAACAAATGCTTCCAACTCTAATCTTCTCTTTTTCATTTTTTAATGGGAGGAGTGATGCTGTTTTGCTCACAAATTCATTTAAAACCGAGAATGCTGCTGTGGAGTTCGATTCTCAGTTCAAGACATGCACACGTACACACACATACACACACCTCTCTCACACACATGTGCACACATGCATTCATCCCCACGGACTGACCCCACACATACACACAGTCTCCCCTCACACACACACACACACACACACACACACACACACACACACACACACACACACACACACACACACACACAGTCTTGCCCTCACACATACACAAACCCCTCAACCAGACATACACACCACCTACAAAAAATATACTTTTCCCAACCCCTACACACTCACCCCAACACACACACACTTGGCACACACACACGTAGACACACACACCCCAACTCCCCACCTCCATACATACACCTCTCTCACACATGTGCACACACGCACTTATGTGTGGCCAATGTTTTTAAATTGGAAACTGATACACTGAAGGCCATCAATAACTTGCAATTTGTGAGTGTGTATGATGTCACGGTAGTCTTTATTTCTTGCAGTATAAGTTATTTGGAACTGTCAGTGTCTGTATTTTGTGGGTGTTTGTCTTTTGTACATGTTTCACAACACTCGAGAACCATAGAATCATAGAAAATTACAGCTCAGAAACAGGCCTTTTGGCCCTTCTTGTCTGTGCCGAACCATTTTATGCCTAGTCCCACTGACCTGCACTTGGACCATATCCCTCCACACCCCTCTCATCCATGAACCCGTCCAAGTTTTTCTTAAATGTTAAAAGTGACCCCGCATTTACCACTTTATCCGGCAGCTCATTCCACACTCCCACCACTCTCTGCGTGAAGAAGCCCCCCCTAATATTCCCTTTAAGCTTTTCTCCATTCACCCTTAACCCATGCCCTCTGGTTTTTTTTCTCCCCTAGCCTCAGCGGAAAAAGCCTGCTTGCATTCACTCTATCTATACCCATCAAAATCTTATACACCTCTATCAAATCTCCCCTCAATCTTCTACGCTCCAGGAAATAAAGTCCCAACCTATTCAATCTCTCTCTGTAACTCAGCTTCTCAAGTCCCGGCAACATCCTTGTGAACCTTCTCTGCACTCTTTCAATCTTATTTACATCCTTCCTGTAACTAGGTGACCAAAACTGTACACAATACTCCAAATTCGGCCTCACCAATGCCTTATATAACCTTACCATAACACTCCAACTTTTATACTCGATACTCCGATTTATAAAGGCCAATGGACCAAATGTACTCGAGGAGCAAGAAATTAAAGGAAAGCAAAGATTACTGCCTTCCAATGACCGCTAAATGTCCCATCAAACTAGTTATCAGCCAGAGATTGTTTGTGTTTGCCTGTTAGCACCTGTTCCAATTTAACATGTTCAACTTACCGCTCATTCTGTCCATATCAACCTTACATAAGGTAAAAATTACAGCATTTGTGTGACCTTTCTCTGCCTCAAACATATTGTGGTCACTCATTGCTGAATGTTTCGCTGCTGTCAGAATATTAATTAACTCTCTCTCGTTACTTATGACTGAATTCAGCATTAATATTTCTCTTTTGGTTTCAAAGCATCATTGAGTGCAGGAGACAGTAAATGACAAAGGAGTTGATGATATAAGGCTAAGGTAAATTGTCTCGTATTAAAACTAAAAATGTGTCTAAAATTCAAAGAAATGCGTAAGATTGGGACGGAGATTGCACTCTCAAACTGCTAAACAGAGTGTTGAGTCTGGAAGGCTGTAGAGTGCTCAAGGGAAAGATGTGCTTATATTGAGGCTCATTAGAAAACTGCAGGAGGTCGAGGACAGAAAGGTCAGTGTGAGAACAAGATGGAGAATTAAAATGACTGGTGATCAGAAACTCGGTGTTAGACTTGCAAACTGAACGGATGTTCCACAAACCAATCACTCAGTTTGCCCAAAGGAGTGAACAGTTACTGTTGGATACATAACTTAAGGACGTGAACACAAATCACTGTTTCTCCTGTGAGGAGAGATATGGAATGTTTCATAAAAAACACTGCTAATTTATCTTCTGTTTCTTTTGTCAACTGATAATCTCCTTTATCTGTGGCTGACAAGGCTGCAAAGTGCTCCTGTCCCATTTAACACACCTTTGCTCTCACCACGTCCCCTCCCTCCCAGAACCTCTGTTCCTTCACTGTCGCTGGGCTAGAATCATGGAACTCCATTCCTCGCAGCACTGTGGCTCTTCCTGCACCTCAAGGCCTGCAGCCGTTCACCACATTCGCAAGATGAATTAGGGATGGTCACAAAATGTTGGTCTCACCCGCGATGCCTGGATCCCATGAAGTAGTTTTAAAATTCCCTTTCGGCTGTTAACTAACCCTGGTTCATTTCTGATTGTTAATTCTACTATAATCTGCCAACTTGTTCCTCTAACAGAAAGCTATCCCAGGTATGCCAAAGAAACTCCCTACATTTTTGACATGTGCTGCTCTGCTTATTCCAATCTACACAGAAGTTAAAATCCCCCAGTGAAACTACACCTACTTCACTGCAGGCTTGTCAGATCTCACAATGTATATAAACTATCATTTCCAGGCTGATATCCGGTGACAACTCCAGCCAAAATTTTAAATATTAATCACTTCTTTATTTCATCTATTTCAGTCCTGGCTGATCTCACCTTATATCCTACCTTATTATGGAAGTTTATGTTTATTTATTAGTTTCACACATAGTCTTACGTTAACACTGTAATGAAGTTAATGTGAAAATCCCCTTTTCCTCACACTCCGACGCCTTTTCGGGTACACTGAGGGAGAATTTAGCATGGCCAATGCACCTAACCAGCATGTCTTTCGCACTGTGGGAGGAACCAAGTGGAAACCCACACAGACACGGGGAGAATGTGCAAATGCTACACAGATAGTGACTCAAGCCGGAAAATGAACCCCTATCCTTGGCGCTGAGGCAGCAGCACTAACCAATGTGCTGCCCTTTTGTGATTTTATATGTAATAATTAGGGTTAAGCTTCAGCCTCTCCATTTTCCCTATCTTTCCTGTAGACCTAGTTCCTTGTATGTTTAGTTCCCAGTTCTGACGGCCATGGAGCCATGGACCAATGAGGCGAACATATTGTATCCTCCAAGTTGCATTTGCACTTGCAATTCAGTATGTGCCTAAAGACTGTGCGTGCTTGTATAAAGAGTATTTATTTGAGCCATAAACCCTGTCCTGTCTGTCTGCTCGCATGTTTTACCGACATATTTCCTCTCATCTTTTGGGTGACTTATCCACTTGTTCAGTTTATGAACCAGCCGGGGTGTCTCGAACGAGGAGACACAGTCGCACAACGAGGATCAGCCACTTCAGACTGAAATTAGGTCTGTCTTCACTCAAATGTTTTTGGAATTTTGGAATTCTCTATCCCACAGAGCTGTGGATGATCAGCTGTTGTTTAAGTTCAAAACTGAAATCCATAAGAATTTTGGACAATAAGGGATTTGAAGAGTGGGAAGGTAGACTCATGGAGTTAAGGCAATGGATCAGCCGCACTTCATTCATCAGGAGAACAGCACTGATGGGTTGAGTGGTTGACTGTTGCTCTGATTTCTAATGTTGTTTTATACATTTCTTTGCCAAGTGTCTGCACTCTACGTGCCCGGGTCCTGTTTTCCTTATATTTGATCACCTGCCTCTGTAACTGAAGCTGTTTTGTCAGCTGGCAAATGGATGTGAGATATTTGAATAATTTGCAAGCCATTGCTGCTGCTGGGCTGAATGCGTTTCTCACAGAGCGCACAAAGCCCGCAAGGGAGTGTGAATCACAGCCTTGTAAAATAACATGAAAAATACATTCTACACAGCATTTCATAATAGAAGCAAATCCAGGAAAATATCTCAGCAAAGCAATGTAATGAATAGAATTTAGAGGCATATTTATGTATAGAATTTACATTGTATGAGAGTTAAGTGAAAAACATTTTTAGGTGAATAGTGTGAACCTTAAACTACAGCAAAGTATCTAGGAAGAAAATGTTGCGAAAGGGAAAAGGGAATGGAGTAGTTACAGTGTAGTAGGATGTCCCAGTAGATAGGAAGTCCAGGAAGACAGTGGTGATGGGTCCAGTCATTGAAAATAAACCCCAGCAGAAATGAGAAGTCAGTT
The DNA here is from genome assembly GCF_964213995.1 of Mustelus asterias. Lineage (NCBI taxonomy): Eukaryota > Metazoa > Chordata > Chondrichthyes > Carcharhiniformes > Triakidae > Mustelus > Mustelus asterias. The sequence goes on from NW_027590415.1 coordinate 93,089, forward strand.
CAGTGACAACCAGTTATCAAACAGAATATATTAAGCATCTAGTCTTATGAGGAAAGGTTGAGGGAGCTAGGGCTGTTCTCTCTGGAGCGGAGGAGGCTGAGGGGAGACTTAATAGAGGTGTATAAAATGATGAAGGGGATAGATAGAGTGAACGTTCAAAGACTATTTCCTCGGGTGGATGGAGCTATTACAAGGGGGCATAACTATAGGGTTCGTGGTGGGAGATATAGGAAGGATATCAGAGGTAGGCTCTTTACGCAGAGAGTGGTTGGGGTGTGGAATGGACTGCCTGCAGTGATAGTGGAGTCAGACACTTTAGGAACATTTAAGCGGTTATTGGATAGGCACATGGAGCACACCAGGATGATAGGGAGTGGGATAGCTTGATCTTGGTTTCAGATAAAGCTCGGCACAACATCGTGGGCCGAACGGCCTGTTCTGTGCTGTACTGTTCTATGTTCTATAAGGTAATGACTGAGAAAAATGTAAAGAAGAAAAATAATAGATTACAAATAGAACATTCTGAGGAGTTGACAATGTAACTTATGAAGATAAACCTGAACAGAATGCTGAGGAACAAAGAGAATAGCAATGATTAAACAACATCAGGAGAAATATATTCTGCTCAAACAGGAACCCATTATCCAATAATGAAATGCCTTGGATGAATAAAGGGATGAGGGGGAAATTGAAATTAAATAAAAGGTTTGTGCTGAAAAAACATTAACAGCAAATGAGAGGATGATGAAAGGAAACATCAGGATGTCCGGCAGCATAGAAATCAGACATTTCGATAGTGCAGAAGGAGGCTATTCGGCCCCTCGAGTCGGCACAGACCACACTCCCACGCAGCCCCCATCCCCACAACCCCACAGATTTACCGTAGCTAGTCCCCCCGACACGAAAGGGCAATTTAGCAGGGCCAATCCATCTAACCCGCACATCTTTGGACTGTGGGAGGAAAGCGGAGCACCCGGAGGGAACCCACAGAGCACCCGGAGGGAACCCACGCAGACATGGGGAGAATGTGCAAACTCTGCACAAGCCGGGAATCAAACCGGGTCCCTGGCACTGTGAGACAGCAGTGCCAACCATGTTCCACCTTTCCTGTGTCAAAGGGAAACTACATAATTTAGTTATAGAAACATAGAAAAACTACAGCACAAACAGGCCCTTCAGCCCACAAGTTGTGCCGAACACGTCCCTACCATCTAGACCTACCGATAACCCTCCATCCTATTAAGCTCCATGTACTCATCCAGGAGCCTCTTAAAAGACCCTGTTGAGTTCGCCTCCACCACCACTGACGGCAGCCGATTCCACTCGCCCACCACCCTCTGTGTGAAAAACTTACCCCTAACATCTCCCCTGTACCTACCCCCAGCACCTTAAACCTGTGTCCTCTCGTAGCAGACATTTCCACCCTGGGAAAAAGCCTCTGAGAGTCCACCCGATCTATGCCTCTCAACATCTTATACACCTCTATTAGGTCTCCTCTCATCCTTCGTCTCTCCAAGGAGAAAAGACCGAGCTCGCTCAGCCTATCCTCATAAGGCATGCCACTCAATCCAGGCAACATCCTTGTAAATCTCCTCTGCACCCTTTCAATCTTTTCCACATCCTTCCTATAGTGAGGCGACCAGAAATGAGCACAGTACTACAAGTGGGGTCTGACGATGGTCTTATATAGCTGCATCATTATCCCCGGACTCCGAAACTCAATCCCTCGATTGATAAAGGCCAGCACACCATACGCCTTCTTAACCACCTCCTCCACCTGCGGGGCCGATTTTAGAGTCTTGTGGACCCGGACCCCAAGGTCCTTCTGATCCTCTACCGTACTAAGAGTCTTTCCCTTTATATTGTACTTCATCCCATTTGACCTACCAAAATGGACCACAACGCATTTATCTGGGTTGAAGTCCATCTGCCACTTCTCCGCCCCGTCTTGCATCCTATTTATGTCCCACTGTAACTTCCGACATCCCTCCAGACTATCCACAACCCCACCAACCTTCGTGCCATCGGCAAACTTACCAACCCATCCCTCCACTTCCTCATCCAGGTTATTTATGAAAATGACAAACAGCAAGGGTCCCAGAACAGATCCCTGGGGCACACCACTGGCGACCGACCTCCATTTAGAAAAAGACCCATCTATACCCACTCTCTGCCTCCTTTGGGCAAGCCAGTTCTGGATCCACAGGGCAGCAACAGCTTGGATCCCATGCCCTCTCACTTTTTCTAGAAGCCTTGCATGGGGGACCTTATCGAACGCCTTGCTAAAATCCATATAAACCACATCTACCGCCTTCCCTTCGTCAATGTGTTTCGTCACATTTTCGAAGAACTCCACCAGGCTCATAAGGCACGATCTACCCTTGACAAAGCCATGCTGAGTATTCTTGAGCATACTAAACCTCTCTAAATTCTCATGTATCCTGTCCCTCAGGATCTTCGCCATCAGTTTACCAACCACTGAGGTTAGACTCACTGATCGGTAATTACCTGGGCTATCCCTATTCCCCTTCTTGAAAATAGGAACCACATCCGCAATCCTCCGGCACCTCTCCCGTCTACATCAATTTATGAAGGAATGCCAAATTAATTAGTAAAATTTACAATGGGCACAGAATAAGAGAAGGCAAATCAGAAGCGAGAAAAATTCACCGAAGGATGCACAAGTAATAAACTCAGATGACAGAATTGTGGGAGAAATATTGAATTGTTACTCAGCCTCAGGTTTTACAAGTCAACTGACCAAATGGGCTGATGTCATGTCAAGAAAATTTCAGGACGTCTATTAAAGAGGGGATAGCAGTGAAACATGGAGGTGATAAATCCATGGAGAAGGATAAATTGTATCCAGTTATGCTAATACAGGTAAGGGAAGATCCCACTGGAGCTGATGCAGTCAGATCGAGACTTCACACCTCAAGAATGAGGTATTTTCTCAGGATGGGGTGCAGAGGACAGATTCTACCGAATGATACTAACGTTTGAAGGGTGTCATTACGAGGACCGATTGTGTAGAAGAGTACTGTTGCCTCTAAACATTCGCAGATAAAGAGACAATCTTTGGTAATGATAAGCTGAATATAGGATGAAATAGGATAGAGAAAAAGAAACTAATTCTTCAGCTGAATGATTCCTAAAGGAAACATTTTCCTCAAGTTAAGGTGAAGCCCCTCATCTCTCACTCTGCTCTATCTCTCTTTCTGATTGTGCCACTCCTAGTTCGTTCCCTTTCAGTCTTCCAGCATTTCTCCCCCTCTGCTTACTCTCTTGATTCATCTCACTTTCTTATTCTCTGACCCTTGCTTTTCATTCAATTCTCATTTTCCCTTCTTCCTTCTGCATTCTCCACCTTTTGGCTTCTGCATCCCCTGCTACCTCCGCTTTCCCTCTTAATTTTCTCTACCTCATCCCGCTCATTCATTCTCTCTTCTCTCATTAAGAATTTCTCTTCATTTCTCTTTGTCCCATTGTCTTTCTTCTCCACTCTCCATAATCCTGTCTTCACTCTGTCCGTTTCCTTTCAATCTGTTTCTTTCCCCTCTCTACCCATGTCTACCCTAAAAAATAAAATTGTTGATGTTTTAGGTCAATGTGAAAACAAACCTTTCCACTTGAACCCAGCCTGTAGTCTAACACATTGCTTTCTGATGAATCCAGCTTCTCCATTCCCTGTTTCAAATGAGCTACCTGAATGTTCCAGGCTCCATCCATGGCTTCAACTACAACAAGATAGGGATGAAATCGAGAGGAACCTTTGCTTTTCATTCCAATGTTTTTCTGCAGTTCTGCCTTCTGATCTCCAGAACTAACTCTATTCTATCCTATGTGGGAGATATAGCCACTCACTTATGTATATGTGCTGCATGGGGAATATAGAACCACAGGACTCATTCTTATATTAAAGATCAGTCATTAGTGACAAAGATCAAGGAAAGTTTATTGTTGAAATGACTGTGACTCTTTGGCGTTTCCTATCCCAGATGATTGCAGACGCTCAGGCATTGCGTATATTTAGGAGACAATATGATAGATGTTTGGATACCAAGAGGATAAAGGGATAAGGGGGTGTATCTGGAAGGTTGACTTCAGATAGAAGACCAGTCATTATCATATTGTGTATCAGCGCAGCTTCCGGAGGCTTCACGGCCTATTCCTGTTCCCATTTCAGATGTGTTTGAATGTCCTTACACCTGTGAAGTATTCTGTCCGGTGTATCTTATAAAGCTTGCTTTTTATAACTTTATTTTTGACTGTATATCTCTGTAACTGAATTAAATGATCAATTTGCCAAATTCATTAAAAACATTTTAATGGTTGGCAGGGAATTGCTTCAGATGTGTGGAGTTTATTCCCATACAGCACACGATTGCCTCAGGGAAGGGTAAAGCACATCCTGCTTACATAACACAAACAAAAACGTCCTGCAGGATAACAAATATTAGAATGACGTGAGAGGAAACTGTTTCAACAAAGCTAGGGAATGAGTGAAATTCACAGTAGGATAATCCGGAGAGATTTCAAAGCAAGGGAGAGGTAATTATGATGCGATTCGGCAAGAATTAGGGGGCATAAGTTGGGAACAGAAACTGTCAGGGAAAGGCACTAATGAAGAGTGGAACTTTTTCAAGGAACATATACTGGGTGTCCTTGATAGGTATGTCCCTGTCAGGCAGGAAGGAAATGGCCGAGTGAGGGAACCATGGTTCACGAAAAAGATGGAATGTCTTGTGAAAAGGAAGAGGGAAGCTTATGTAGGGATGAGGAAACAAGGTTCAGATGGCTCACTTGAGGGTTACAAGTTAGCAAGGAACGAGCTGAAAAGGGGGCTTAGGAGAGCTAGGAGGGGACATGAGAAGTCCTTGGCGGGTCGGATCAAGGAAAACCCCAAGGTTTTTACTCTTATGTGAGGAACAAAAGAATGACCAGGGTGAGGTTAGGGCCGGTCAAGGACAGTAGTGGGAACTTGTGGCTGGACTTGCGGATAGCGAAGAGCATTGTCGGGCAATACAGCAGGATATAGATAGGCTGGAAAATTGGGCGGAGAGGTGGCAGATGGAGTTGAATCCGGATAAATGCGAAGTGATGCATTTTGGAAGAAATAATGTAGGAAGGAGTTATACAATAAATGGCAGAGAGTATAGAAACACAGAGGGACCTAGGTGTGCAAGTCCACAAATCCTTGAAGGTGGCAACACAGGTGGAGAAGGTGGTGAAGAAGGCATATGGTATGCTTGCCTTTATAGGACGGGGTATAGAGTATAAAAGCTGGAGTCTGATGATGCAGCTGTATAGAACGCTGGTTAGGCCACATTTGGAGTACTGCGTCCAGTTCTGGTCGCCGCACTAACAGAAGGACGTGGAGGCGTTAGAGAGAGTGCAGAGAAGGTTTACCAGGATGTTGCCTGGTATGGAGGGTCTTAGCTATGAGGAGAGATTGGGTAAACTAGGGTTGTTCTCCCTGGAAAGACGGAGAATGAGGGGAGATCTAATAGAGGTGTACAAGATTATGAAGGGTATAGATAGGGTGAACAGTGGGCAACTTTTTCCCAGGTCGGAGGTGACAATCACGAGGGGTCATGGGCTCAAGGTGAGAGGGGCGAAGGATAACTCAGATATCAGAGGGACGTTTTTTACACAGAGGGTGGTGGAGGCAGGCACGCTGACATCGTTTAAGACTTACCTGGATAGTCACATGAGCAGCCTGGGAATGGAGGGATACAAACGATTGGTCTAGTTGGACCAAGGTGCGGCACAGGCTTCGAGGGCCGAAGGGCCTGTTTCCTGTGCTGTACTGTTCTTTGTTCTTTGTTGTGTATGGAGTCAGTAGAGATAGGCGAGGTGATGAATGAATACTTTTCTTCAGTGTTCACCAAGGAGAGGGGCCATGATTTTGAGGAAGAGAAGGTGTTACAGGCTAATAGGCTGGAGGAAATAAATGTTTGGAGGGAGGATGTACTGGCAGCTTTGAATAAACCGAAGGTCGATAAATCCCCTGGGCCTGATGAAATATATCCTAGGATTATTTGGGAAGCAAGGGATGAGATTGCAGAGCCTTTGGCTTTGATCTTTGGGTCCTCACTGTCCACGGGGATGGTGCCAGAGGACTGGAGAATGGCGAATGTTGTTCCTCTGTTTAAGAAAGGGAATAGAAATGACCCTGGTCATTATAGACCGGTTAGTCTTACTTCGGTGGTTGGTAACTTGATGGAAAAGGTCCTTAGGGATGGGATTTACGACCATTTAGAAAGATGCGGATTAATCCGGGATAGTCAGCACGGAATTGTGAAGTGCAAGTCGTGCCTCACAAATTTGATTGAATTCTTTGAGGAGGTAACTAAGTGTGTTGATGAAGGTAGGGCAGTTGATGTCATATACATGGATTTTAGTAAGGCGTTTGATAAGGTCCCCCATGGTCGGCTTATGATGAAAGTGAGGAGGTGTGGGATAGAGGGAAAGTTGGCCGATTGGATAGGTAACTGGCTGTCTGATGGAAGACAGAGGGTGGTGGTGGATGGAAAATTCTCAGATTGGAGGCAGGTTGCTCGCGGAGTGCCACAGGGATCAGTGCTTGGTCCTCTGCTCTTTGTGATTTTTATTAATGACTTAGAGGAGGGGGCTGAAGGGTGGATCAGTAAATCTGCTGATGACACCAAGATTGGTGGAGTAGTGGATGAGGTGGAGGGCTGTTGTAAGCTGCAAAGAGACATAGATAGGATGCAAAGCTGGGCTGAAAAATGGCAAATGGAGTTTAACCCTGATAAATGTGAGGTGATCCATTTTGGTAGGACTAATTTAAATGTGGATTACAGGGTCAAAGGTAGGGTTCTGAAGACTGTGGAGGAACAGAGAGATCTTGGGGTTCATATCCACAGATCTCTAAAGGTTGCCACTCAAGTGGATAGAGCTGTGAAGAAGGCCTATAGTGTGTTAGCTTTTATTAACAGGGGGTTGGAGTTTAAGAGCCGTGGGGTTATGCTGCAACTGTGCAGGACCTTGGTGAGACCACATTTGCAATATTGTGTGCAGTTCTGGTCACCTCACTATAAAGAAGGATGTGGAAGCGCTGGAAAGAGTGCAGAGGAGATTTACCAGGATGCTGCCTGATTTGGAGGGTAGGTCTTATGAGGAAAGGTTGAGGGAGCTAGGGCTGTTCTCTCTGGAGCGGAGGAGGCTAAGGGGAGACTTAATAGAGGTTTACAAAATGATGAAGGAGATAGATAGAGTGAACGTTCAAAGACTATTTCCTCGTGTGGATGGAGCTATTACATGGGGGCATAACTGTAGGGTTCATGGTGGGAGATATAGGAAGGATATCAGACGTAGGTTTTTTACGCAGAGAGTGGTTCGGGTGTGGAATGGACTGCCTGCAGTGATAGTGGAGTCAGACACTTTAGGAACATTTAAGCAGTTATTGGATAGGCACATGGAGCACACCAGGATGATAGGGAGTGGGATAGCTTGATCTTGGTTTCAGATAAAGCTCGGCACAACATCGTGGGCCGAAGGGCCTGTTCTGTGCTGTACCGTTCTATGTTCTATTGACCCCCACCATCACATCCTGAAAAATGCAATCAAACCCAAGAGAAAAAGGCCCTCATTTGTCTAATCACTCCTCGTAACAAAGAAAAAAGAACAAAGAACAATACAGCATAGGAACAGGCCCTTCGGCCCTCCAAGCCCGCGCCGCTCCCTGGTCCAAACTAGACCATTCTTTTGTATCCCTCCATTCCCACTCCATTCATGTGGCTATCTCGATAAGTCTTAAACGTTCCCAGTGTGTCCGCCTCCACCCACCTTGCCCGGCAGCGCATTCCAGGCCCCCACCACCCTCTGCGTAAAATACGTCATCCTGATACCCGTGTTAAACCTCCCCCGCCCCCCCCCCCCCTTCCCCCCCCCCCCTCCCCCCACCCCCGTCACCTTGAACCTATGATCAGCCCCAGGCTTCAGTCCAGTGAATCGTACATTATGCCAATGACCCCGATACCAATTTTTATGTGGCTCGGGTAATAATCCAGAGATTATAACCCCTGAGGACCTGTTCTTAAATTTATTTTCTCGTTCTTCATAATCCCCAACCTAGTCCTTTTTCCTAGTCTTGCCAATGTTAGTAAAAGAGGATTATAGTTAATTATGAGAAATCAGTGAACATTTCATGTTTAGAATCGATTTCACAGAGATAACGTTGTTTGTCCCAATGTAGACCACAAAAACAGGATCCACCACCCCCCCGCCACCTACCCCCCCGCGCCCCCCGCCCCCGCCCCCACGGCGGATGTTTTTCCCCACGATACCCTTTCCCTATCAGGATGTGTCGCGTTTATTTGCTCGTTTGCGTAAATGTTGAACTGAAACCAATTGGAATTGGCCTATTATTTCAGCAAGATCCACTTTCTGCTCTGATCACTCTTTGCGGCAGTATGAGCGCTGCAGCTGCGGATCTGTGGCGCAAAGAATGGCATGTAGGACTTCTCATCATTGTTTTATTTAATTTGATTTGATTTCTTCTTGTCACATGTATTAGTAGACAGTGAAAAGTATTTTTCTTGTGCGCTGTGGAGACAAAGCACACCGTTCCTAGAGAAGGAAAGGAGAGAATGCAGAATGTAGAATCATAGAACAAAGAATAAAAAACAAAGAACAAAGAAAATTACAGCAAAGGAACAGGCCCTTCGGCCCTCCAAGCCTGCACCGACCATGCTGCCCGACTTAACTGAAACCCTCCACCCTTCCGGGGACCATATCCCTGCATTCCCATCTCATTCATGTACTTGTCAAGACGCCCCTTAAAAGTCACCACCGTATCTGCTTCCACTCCCTCCCCCGGCAACGAGTTCCACTCTCTCTGCAAAAAGTCTGCTCGTACATCTCTTTTAAACCTTGCCCCTCGCACCTTAAACCTATGCCCTCTAGTAATTGACTATTCCACCCTGGGAAAAAGCTTCTGACTATCCACTCTGTCCATGCCTCTCTTGTAATCTTGTAGATGTCTAACAGGTCGCCCCTCAACCTCTGTCGCTCCAGTGAGAACAAACCAAGTTTCTCCAACCTCTCCTTATAGCTAATGCCCTCCATACCAGGCAACATCCTGGTAAATCGTTTCTGTACCCTCTCCAAAGCCTCCACATCCTTCTGGTACAGTGGCAACCAGAATTGAACACTATATTCCAAGTGGGGCCTAGCTCAGGTTCTATAAAGCTGCAACAAGACTTGCCAGTTTTTCAACTCAATACCCCAGCTGATGAAGGCAAACATGCCGTATGCCTTCTTGACTACCTTCTCCACCTGCATTGCCACTTTCAGTGAACTGTGTACCTGTTCACCCAGATCCTTTTGCCTATCAATACTCCTAAGGGTTCTGCCATTTACTGTATATTTCCTATCTGTATTAGACCTTCCAAAATGCATGACCTCACATTTGTCCGGATTAAACTCCATCTGCCATCTCTCCGCCCAAGTCTCCAACCGATCTATATCCTGCTGTATCCTCTGATGGTCCTCATTGCTATCCGCATATCCACCAACCTTTGTGTCGTCCGCAAAGTTACTAATCAATCCAATTACATTTTCCTCCAAATCATTTCTATATATATAACAAACAGCAAAGGTCCCAGCACTGATCCGTGAGGAACACCACTTGTACTCTTACTGTGTTTACCCCAGTCCAACGCCGCCATCTCCACAAAACTCTTACTGTGTTTACCCCAGTCCAACGCCGGCATCTCCACATCATGAACACCACTTTTCACAGCCCTCCATTCAGAAATGTACCCTTCCACTGCTACCCTCTGTCTTCTATGACCGAGCCAGTTTTGTATCCACCTTGCCAACTCACCTCTGATTTCACCTTCTGCACCATTCTGCCATGAGGGACCTTGTCAAAGGCCTTACTGAAGTCCATTGCCCTACCCTCATCAATCATCTTCGTCACTTCGGCGAAAAAGTCGATCACGTTCGTGAGACACGACCTCCCCTTCACAAAACCATGTTGCCTCTCACTGATACGTCCACTTATTTCCAAGTGGGAATAAATCCTGTCATAGCTCGGGTGTCGAAAAAGATCAACTTAATGCAAGGGAGGTCCATTCAGAGGTCTGCTGGCAGCAGGGCAGAAGCTGTTCTTGAGTCGGTTGGTAGGTGACCCCAGACTGTTGTATCTTTTTCCGATGGAAGAAGGTCGAAGAGAGAAGGTTGTCTGGTGAAACATTCAAAAGTTGTGGGTCAGAATCTCATCGAAGTCGGATGTTTAGGTAAAGTTTGAAGAAATTAGGAACTGGCGTATCAATGCTCTCGGAGAAGTGAAGCTGCCGCCTCGAACTTCATAGAATGCCGACAGGGCAGAACGAGAACATTCGGCCCATCGGGCCTGCACCGACAACAATCCCACCCAGCCTGTATCCTCGTAACCCCACAGTGTCCCCTGACACTGAGGAACTTTTGTAGCATGGCCAATCCAGCTAATACGGTACTAGTTCTCATGACTGAGCAAGACAAAATCTGCTTTTCGGGCCGCAAATGAAGCTGGCGTCTGCTTTGAAGGTTCTGAAACCACAAGTTTACTCCTGTCCAAAACTGGTGCCCTGAATTGAATGTCAGCTCGAGCTTCTGGACTATTCACCCCTCAAGCCTGTGCGTCCAAACTTCATTTGGTTCCGTGATCCTCAATACGCTGAACGAATCAGCAGTTCACAGGTAATAAGGCGATAGAACAAATCCACTACCGACGAGGATGGGATTCGAACCCACGCGGACAGAACACAATGGATTGTGTTCATCGTCTTAACCACTCGGCTACCTCGTCATGCAATGATTGCTCCCCAACTGTTTTAACATCCGTAACAAAGAACACATTTCTCCCGCAGGAAAACGTTGCATTTCTGCTTTCTCGTTAATCTTGATTCGCTGTTACTTTTCCATTTGATGTAAATCCAGAGAACGTAAAGAGAGAGGCAGTTAACCTCTCTGGTTCCGGTTTGGTTTTGAATTCACCGAACATGAACCTGATGTAAAAAGCAGCCAATGCAGTGAGTTTGTAGCGCAACGGTAGAGCGTCTGACTTCAGAGTAACGGGCTGCATGTTCGAATGATGGAGCTTTTCTGCGCAAGACTTTGGATTTTGGTTCTTTGCGATTGTTCCTGAAATGACAAATTCCAAAACTATGATCCAAATGAAATTTTTGGGATGATCCAGTTCGCATGTTCAGTTTATTTTTTGCACGCTTTCATATTTAAACAATGTGTCAGAGATATGATTCGTCCATTGTTTGTAAAATTGAAGCAAGGTACACAGTCCCAGTTGTTTCTGGGAGCCATCAATGGGTCGAGCTGACTGGTGGTGATTTGAGCGGAGAATTCACACCTCAGGCGAAGAGCAAGGCTGAGAAGGCGCGGCCTTCATGAACAATCTCAACCGATACGGGAATTGATCCCGCGCTGTTGGCTGAATAAACTGTCCAACCAACTGAGACAAATACGCGATGCTACTCGTTCATGGAAATCAAGGTGATGAAGCAAATTTACTGTCGAGAAAACCCAGATTTGCCCTTGGGCAGCAGCAGAATGCTTCTTCTTGATGGAGTGAGTACGTGATAGCAGAGGATGGTTTTGATCTATCGACCTCCGGGTTATGGGCCCACCACGCTTCCACTGCGCCACTCTGCTTATTACTGCTGCCCGCGAGCCAGGAAACGATTCACTGTCTCTTTTTATTTCAAACAAGGCCCACGTGTTGGGAAGTTCACAATGGCTGGATAATAACACATAACATCACCCCGAATGTAAGAGACAGAGAAAGAAAGACAGAACAGCAGTAAAAGACTATTGGGACACACACACAATGAGAGACAGAAAAGCTTCGAGCAAACCAGCAAGATACTGATATGGAAAAGCTAATTATATATGAAAAGGGATTTTCTGTTACACAAAGATAGGCCCTGTTTTGAAATATCTTTCCTGTTGTGTAACTGTGCTCTCTGCCGTGTAACTGATCTCTCTGTTTGGAACTGTGAATCTGTCGTTGACAGATCTTCACTGTTGTTCTGACAAATTACCCTGTTCTGTAAATGTGTTCCTGGTTTGTAAATATGGTCCGTCTTGAGCAGAAGTTTTCCCTTTGTGTGAAATGTTCTCTGTTGTTCTGTGCAAATGTTTTCTGTGGGAAAACAATCGACGGAAATTTCAAGGCCGCCATTTCTGAGGGTTGCTTTCAATTCCAGGTTTATTTGGGCCGAATGGCCTTCTCCTGTTTCTGTTTTCTATCCATGTGCCTATGTGTTAAATCAGTGAATTTGAATTTCACCAGCTGCCATGGTGGGATTTACTCCGTGTCCCCAAAGATTAATCCGGGACTCTGGATTACCAGCCCAGTGACATCACCTTTCATCCCTGCAAACAAAAACAGTTCATTCAGCTCAGTATTAAACCTCTTCCTGAGGAGATTAGAATTCCCGCCGCAGAATTTCAATTCGCCGATTGATGCAAATCGTTTTGTTGTAGTTTGGAACATTAACAATTTATCCAGATCAAACATACATCGTGGAATCGTTCTAATCTAAAAATACTAAGATAAGTGAGAATTAAATGAACAAAGTTACAAGGAAAGTAATTCCGTTTGGAACTAACGGTGGATTTCAGTTAACGGGCGAGAGCTCGGTTTTCAGGAGTTTCCACCAGATTTCTGTTCAGGACTCGAACCTGCAATTGTTACATAGCAGCATGGAAAGTAGCGAAATTACTCGGCTGCATCGATGACTGTATCGGTGCCGCGTCCTGCTCTCGTCTGCACCTGGACAAAAAAAAATAGCTACTTTCCTTCCAGTTTCCACCGTCGCACATTCACATGGTCCATCTCTGACGCTTCCCTACCCTTCCTTGACCTCTCTGTTTCCAATTCTACACAGACTGACCACCAGTCATTAAAACCCTACCGACTCACACGTCGAGTACAAATCTTCATTCCCCGCGCCCTGTAAGGACGCCATCGCCATTCTCCTGGCTTCTGTACCTCTGTCGCAACTTTTTCCCTGATGCCTCTTTCCAAAGCAGCGCTCCTGACATGGACTCCAGCTTCCTGAAACCAGGGTGACTCCATCCTCACCCTCGGTGTTTGACTGGGCGCTCAACCGTGTCCCATTCATCTCCCGCACCTCTGCCCTCACCCTTTCCTCTCCCAGAGCCACGATCGGCTCTCAAATGATAGAAATCAAACAGATATTGTAATTGTCTTCCTTTCCAACAGTTCAGTCAATATTTCTTCGATACCTTCGCGAAGTCCAATAGGAATAGCGATCCATTTTTCAGTCAGTGACCTGTCCTCTGGAAGTGATCAAAGAGAATAAACAGCTTCAAACACATTCGCTGCAGGTAGGGTTTGAACCTCCGCCAAGAAACCCCATTGGGTTTCAAATGCCTTAACCACTCGACCATCGCAGCTGTAACCGCCAGCAAGTTTATTAACAGCTGATTTCTTTAAACTTTACCTTTGAATGTCTCACCAGACCATGACACGCTACGGGTTGCGCCACAGAGACACACCAGGAGCCGTTATTCCGAATCCCCACATGGGAATTTCTGACCTCGTCGAACAGACAGTTCAAAAGCTCAGCAATTCAACAATGACTACATTTCGAAAATACTTCATTGTCAGTGAAATGTTTTGAGGAGTCCTGTGGTTGTTAAAAGAGCTGCAGAAATTCCAATAGAACTCCGAAAGTACACAGACATGCTGGTGGAATGGGAGGGCACATGGCAAGAAGAATGAAGTGATTCATTTTGGTTGGAAGAACGCAAAGAGACAATATAAAATAAAGGGTATAATTCCAAATGGGGATGCAGGGACAGCGGGAAATGTGTGAACCTGTGTATAAATCATTGAAGGTGGCAGGACAGGTTGTTCGAGTCGGACATTATTCTCGGATTTAAAAACAAAATCAAGATGTTGATACAAATTTATTGCAAACAAAATCCAGATGTACTATTAGATCGCACGTTAGATATTCCCAGCATTGCCCCTCGCATGAGGTGTGGTAACCCTTGGGCTAAATCACCACCAGTAAGCTCTCCCCATTGAGGGGGAAAGCAGCCTCTGGGCATTGGCAACTACGGCGACTTTACCTTTATTTCTGTCATAATCTTTGATTTTATTTGATTTGATTTATTATTGTCACATAATAGACAGTAAAAAGTAATGTTTACTGCAAGCTGTGCAGACAAAGCATACCATACATATAAAAGGAAAGGAGAGAGTGCACAATGTAGTGTTACAGTCATAGCAACGTGTCGAGAAAAAACAAGTTACTACGAGATAAGTCCAATCGAAATTCTGATGGCAGCAGGGAAGAAACTGTTCTTTAGTTGCTTAGTGCCTGTCCTCAGACTTTTGTAGTTTTTTCTCGACGGGCACCAGGGTGCGTCGCTCCATGATAAAACTGGCTGCTTTTCCAAGGCAGCGGGAAGTGTCAATAGATGGGAGGCTGGTTTGCGTGATGGACTGGTTTCTTTCACGACACTTTGTGGTTTTTTTGCGGTCTTGGACAGAGCAGGAGCCACAGCAAGCTGTGATGCAACCAGAATTAATGCTTTCTGTGGTGCGCCTGTCTGTATTCAGACTGTGCTTTGCATTGTCTGCTGCTCAATGAGGATTGGGATCTTTCTGATTCTGTCAGCTGAACTGTGCGTGTACAAGTGACTTGTTCTGACTGTCAGCTTCCGGAACTGTCAAATCGTTTATAAATTAATTCTGTATCTGTCAATTTTTGACACTGACTTTCTGTATCCCCTCGTTTTAAATCACTGATTAATTTTCTTTATTGATTCCTGGGATGTGGGTGTCGCTGGCTGGGCCCGCATTTATTGCCCATCCTAAATTGTCCTTGAACTGAGCAGCTTGATAGGTGGCCTCAGAGGGCAGCTCAGAGTCAACCACATTGCTGTGGGTCGGGGAGCCACATTTAGGTCCAGACCAGGTAACAAATCATTCCTTAAAGGACATCAGTGAAACAGCTGTGTTATTTTATGAAAATCGAGTCGTGGTCATCGGACTTTTAATTCCAGATGTTGTCATTGACGTCAAATTTCACCATCTGCCATGGCTGTGTGTGTGTGTGTGAGAGAGAGAGAGAGAGAGAGAGAGAGAGAGATTCTCACATAATCAGTCTGTTTGTGAGTTTGGATTAATCCTTTATATTCCCTCATAAACACGGTGATCCCTTGTCTTTGTGAATTCCTCCAATACACTTGTACCACTGAGACTCTGGTGTGCGGATGGAGGGTGGGGTGAGATTTGGAGGCAAATGGGCCAAATGGCCTCTTTCTGCACTATAGGGCTTCTATGATTCTGTAATCAATGCCGCAGGGTGTTCAGTGTAAAAACAGTCAATTTTAAAGCACGTGTGTAGGAAAGTGAAGGGTGAACTTGTCTGCGTGAAGATCACAGAAAAGCTCTCTCTGGTGCTGCGTCCAAGAAACAAGTTTTGGGTTGTCAGTAAATGAACTCCTGTAATGAAGGTACAAAATCAGAAACAGGAAATGCTGGAAATATTCAGCAGCTCCGAAAGCAGCTGTGGAGAAATATTCCTGTCACCAGGATGAAACCCTCCAATTGCATAGTTCATGTTGCTCAGACCTCTCAATCATAGCGCCTTCTTGGAACACGAAGCGTGGGAATTGGCTCTTTGTTGACTTGAGCAAATAGAGCAATGCGCCAGCCTCGTAAACAGGTAGATCCCGGTTTCAAATCCCAGCGAGAACCTTGAGTCCTTTCAAGTGATCAGTGCAATTGTGCAAGTCACAATGTCCCACCCTTGCTCGTCAATATTGTCTTTACCTTTACAGTGGATGATCTACAAAGATGAAACAAATACATATTTCAAGACTCCCCACAAATATGTCTACTATTTATTTACATGATCCAGTTATTTTCATCATCTTGCAGAGAAAAAAATAACCTGCAATCAACCCAATGTTGTAAATTCTACAAATACAGCTTTCCATTTTTTTTCCTCAGGAAATGTCTACCACAGTCGAATGGCCTTACAATCATACAATCTCAACAGTGCTGAAGGAGACCATTTTTCCCATCGCGTCTGTATCGACTCTCCAACAGAGAATCGCACACAGGACCGATTCCCGCGGCGCCACACATCCACCCTGCTAATCTACCTATACAAGCACCTTGAAGACCAAGGAGCAATCTCGCATGGCCAATCCACCCAACCTGCTCATCCTTGGACTGTGGGAGTAAAGAGGAGCACTTGGTTTCCTGAGATAACTTGCCTGGGTGAGTGCAGTTTGAACAGCACTGCAGACGTTTGGCACCATCCAGGACAAAGCTTCCCACTTCTTTCGCTTCCCACGCATAAAGATTCACTCCCTCCACCACAGCAGTGCGCACCATCTACACGATGCACTGCAGCAACTCAGCAAGGCTCCTTTGCCAGCAGCTTCCAAACCCACGACTACGACAGCCTGGAAGGACAAGCGCAGCAGACACATCAGAATGTTGTTGCAAGGCACTGATATTTATTTATTGATTGTAGCTATTTATAAATTGTGTTGTTGCGTGTGTGTTCTTTAATCTTTTTTATCTTCCAAAAGAGGTGAAATATCTAATTGAAAAATAAGTTACTATTTCTAACCCAACCAGCGAACGTTGTATCAAACTTAAAGAAAGCCCCCGGCGTTTGCGATGTATTCTCGAGTCAGTGGTTCCCTGGGAGCCGAGTTAACAGAAACAGCCTGGAGAGATGGCAGAGCAGGAATTGTCGGTGCCGAAGCTGAATCACATCAATGAAACAGCAAACTGTTTGCCACGAATCTGATCAAAAATCGGACTCTGGTGGGATTCGAACCCACAAGCTTTAAATGCCAAACTTACCATTATTTTGAAGTTTTACGCGTTATCCATTGCGCCACAGAGCCGAGTGCCGGAAGCTTATTTTACTTGTCCGTATATGGATTTTTGACAATGTAGAAACGATTCTTAAATTCAATAATCTCATAGTTAAAGCGTCAAGAACTGTGAAGAGGAACTTCATTGATTGCAACTCGTGTTGGAACATCTTATGTCTGTTGAGACAGCTGTGGAAATATATAGCTTTATACAGGAAATGTGTCCATCACAGAATGATCCTCCCTTTCTCTCTTCCTCATTCTCCTGTACAGCTTGGAAGCAAATCTCGCAGGCTTGATAGTCGGGAGACACATTCTACTCTATCTGTCACAGGGCTGATCAGAACCTGTTCCCTGTTCCAGTGAAACATCTGCACAGAACACAACGCAAAGCTGGAAGCTGGAAATCTGAAACAAAAACAGAAAATGCTGGAAATGCTCAGCGGATGAGGCAGCATTTTCGATGAATGGAGATTTCTGGAAATCAAGCTCCTGAAGCACAGCACAGCAGCACAGTTTAAAGTTTCCCTTCATCCACAATGGAGGCTCCATTCTATGGTGTTGAACAATCCAAATTTGAGAATGTGCATTGTTATTCTCGTCGCCACAGCCTGAAAACCACTTCAGGCATTGATGTCGCCCTTGGATTTTAAATTTGTAAATCCATTCGCTACCTTTTAAAGCTACTATTGAAACTGTATCTGTCGCCCATTCAGTTCTTTGTGAGTGAGAAGCAGAATTGAAGATATATTTGGGTAATTTTCCTTTGACTGAATTTGTACAGAAGCATAAAGGCGGGAATCACACACAGCACTTCATGAAAATGACCCCCTAAAAGCTGACAGTGTTTAATCAAGGGATGGTTCTATTTATTCATTTATTATTAATGGAGAATAGAAAAGTTGGAACTGTATGCAATCTGGGCAATATAACTGAGCAAAGTGAAACACAATGGGGACTGGGCACGATAAGCCTCCCATGGGCAAAAGACAAAGTGGAGGTGCGACGTTGGCTGCTTGTGAGACGGAGCAGGGAGATGTTGTCGGGTGAAGGCACATCGGAAAGTGGGAGTGCTAAGCGTTTAATGCTCACTGTACAAGCAAAAGGTGCAATGCAGACTGCATGCTGGATATTCAATCCTTACTATCCTAAACAACAGTGATTCAAAATGCCACTTGGTTCAAAATAAAATGCCAACCGGCACTAATACATTCACTTAAAAAACATAGCCTTGCTGATTTATCATAATTTAAATGATTTAATTTAGTTACAGAGGAAAGTAGGGTACGGCTAGATTTCAAAATGATATGGCCAACAGATGTAGTATTTCGAAATTCCACTGTCCCAGGTTCAATATAATGTGAACAATTTTTGTCTGTTGTGTCCCTCTCTGATGTCCAAACTTCAGTCGACCAGAATGTACAATTTGACATAATAAAAATGCAACAAGCTCCCCGTCGGGGAATTGAACCCCGGTCTCCCGCGTGACAGGCGGGGATACTAACCACTATACTAACGAGGAAGCGATGTTTTACGTACTGTACACTTGCCACTTACACTTTCAGAGCGACAACTGAGTTCGGACGAGATCACTTCGTTTCCCCAATCCGGAGTCCCATTTCATGCAGCAAACAGCGGCTTTCACCAACCGACTTTTGGATTAGCAAGAAAGA
Organism: Mustelus asterias; assembly: GCF_964213995.1. Lineage (NCBI taxonomy): Eukaryota > Metazoa > Chordata > Chondrichthyes > Carcharhiniformes > Triakidae > Mustelus > Mustelus asterias. The sequence continues at coordinate 111,667 of NW_027590415.1, forward strand.
GAATGAGATGGATGCATGAAAAAAACAAGAATCAAGCGGAGACAGAAAGGTGCGTTGCCGTTCATTTCAAACTGCATGTTCTTATTAATTCTGGAGGAAAGACGGCCTGTGTTGAAATCTGAACAATCTGGACAATCTCAGCTCGTCTCTCTCCACAGATGATGTCAGACATGCTGAGATGTTCCAGCATTTTCATTTGTTGTTTCAGATTCCAGCAGCGGCAGTATTTTGCTTTTATCTTGTCTAGAAATGCGTTTTTTTTCTCCAAACTGCTGGAACTTCCAAAGCGGTTTACAGCTCAGATGCTTTTCTTTAATTCTATTGTCTTTTGTATTGCCCGAGGTAGGTGCGGATTGAGCAAAAACAGAAAATATCATCCCCAATCTCACAGGATCATGGAAAAATTATTTCTGTGGCTTTGACCATCTCATCAGTTGTTTGACATAGATACATTTGCTCAAAGCTGCCTCAGTTAAAATCTTATTGGTGCATATTTCTGTGAGCCACTGGAAAATGAGCGAAGTTTCCAACCCTTTTCTGAACTCATGAAGTTGAAGTTAATTATTCTCTGTCTCCGATGATAATTTTAAGAAGCTCAATTAAAGCTCTACTGTCCATGGTTCGGCCACGGATTCGAAAACCAAACAGATTTCCAAGCAGTGTCTGCAACATAGAACCACGTAATCCCTGCAGCGCAAAAACACGCCTTTCGCCAGAGTCTGATGTTATCTGATCAGTTGTTTCATTTCACTTGATTTGATTTGATTTATTTTTGTCACATGTTTTCGCCTTCAGTGAAAATTATTGCTTCTTGCGCGCTCGACAGATAAAACATTCCGTTCACAGGGAAGGAAAGGAGAGAGTGCAGAATGTAGTGTTGCCGTCATAGATAGAGTGGAGAGAAAGATCAAATTAATGCAAGGTAAGTCCATTCAGAAGTCTGATCGCCGCAGGGAAGAAGCTGTTCTTGAGTCGGTTGGTACGTGACCTCTGGCTTTGGTATCTTTTTCCCGACGGAAGAAGGTGGAAGAGAGTATGTCCGTGGTGCGTGGGGTCCTTAATTATGCTGGCTGTTTTGCCGAGGCAGCGGGGAGTGAAGACAGAGTCAATTGATGGGAGGCTGGTTTGCGTGATGGATTGGGCTACATTTATAACATTTTGTAGTTCCTTGCGGTATTAGGCAGAGCAGGATCCATACCAAACTATGATAGACTCAGGAAGAATGCTTCTTTGGTGCATCTGTAAACGCTGGTGAGAATCATAGCTGACATACCAAATTTCTTTTGGGAATGAAATTCCTTTGTTTTGGGCATGGAAAGTAGCTTGCCTGGCTGGGAATCGAACACAGGCCACGGCGGTGAAAAGCGCCGAATCTTTATCACTCGACCATCGGAAAGTGCGTGCGGCCTCACCAGGCTGCAGTATTGCCTTCCAATCGGGCAACACTTCCGCAGTAAAGGCCACTCAGCCTCCGATCTACGGGTATCTTCATGGCACACGACGAAGCAGAATCGCCGAGCAGAAACTGACAGGCAACTTCCACATGCATGAAGAAAGCCTCAACCGGGATCCTGGGTTCAAGCCACAGGACACACAACCCTCACCATACTCTCTGAGTTTGCAAAATCCTTCTAACTCTCCTGATTTGAGAGAATTCACACCTCTTTAACCGGTGATTATCCCTCTCTCCACCCTTGCTGTCTATATCTTTACCTGAAAAGACTCGCATTCTAACCATTGTCCACACTCCAATCTGTAATTATCGTACTATTGTATTTGTGTCTATCGATGCCGTGTTTGTCAACCTCCCTCAACTCATCTGATGAAAGAACACATCTCCGAAAGCTTGTGATTCCAATTTTACCTTGTGTTGTGAGAATTCTTATTGTGCCCACCTCAGTTCAACGCCGGCGCCTCCACATCAACACGAGTGCGAGCAGATCATCTGTTGAGGAAATAGGAAAATGGATCAGAAGTGTTGGTGTGATATGTTCCATTATCCGTCCTCACTATTCAGAGCCCTAACCACGCAGTCCAGGTACATACCAACTATCAACGACATGTATGAAAGGGTAAGGTACATTTTTATCCGCCCTTCTCTGGTCCATTTTATCGAAATGATTTTTAAAATAATCTTTCACTAATTTAAAGCCCAGCATCAGGCCACACCTCAGCCTTGTGATTACAAGAAAAGAAAGATGCAAGCAGTCAAAACTTTACCAGGTCTTTCCTTTGTTCTCAATGGCACTACTTTTTATGGGCTGTGGGTGTCACCTGCAGGACCAACATTTGTTGCCCTTCCCTAATTGCCCTTCAACTGAGAGTGGGTTACTCGGCCATTTCAGAGGGCAGGTAAGAGTCACCCACATTGCTCTGTGTCTGGAGACACATGTAGGCCACACCTGGTAAGGCGGGCAGACTTCTTTATCTAAAGTGCACTGGTGAACCAGATGAGGTTTTACAACAATCGACGGTAGTTTCGAGGCGGCCATTACTGAAACCAGTTTTCAATTCCACTTTGATCAAATCAGTGAATTTAAATTTCACCAGCTGCCATGGTAGAATTCACTCCATATCCGCAAATATTAGTGCGGGCCCCTGGATTACCAGCGCAGTCTTTCATCCCTGTAAACAAAAACAGTTCGTTCCGGTCCTTATTAAACCTCTTCCTGAGGAGATTAGAGTTCCCCCCACAGAGTTCTACTAAACCGATTGCTGCAAAGCCTGTTGCTCTATTCTGGAGCATCAATAATTTATTAGGATCACACAGGTAAGGTTGATTTTTCGGAACTCAAAAAATTAATGATCTGAGAAAATTGAATGAACAGAACAACAAGGGAATACTTTCTGAAAAGGCGCCCTGCAATGTTGGCAATAAATGCAGAACTTTCAGCTGACGAGGCATATCACGGTTTTCCGGAAATACCACCAGAAATTTTCTGCATAAAGCGACGGCGGCAGGACACAAACCGGCAATCTTCTGATATTATCGTCATCATGATCGCCGAAGTCAAACACATTATCCATTAGCCCACGGCGTTAGCACACGCATGAAAGCGGCGGGTGCCAGCGCCATGTGAATAACTACTGTGGTGAGATTAACTGTCAGTTCTATTTTTGGATGCTCCGCTGGTTTCCGGATACCAGAAAATTGAAGGGAAATCTCCAGCTGCTGTAACCAGCGAAAACTAAAGTCCACTTTTTACATTCTTGGGTGCCTGCCTTTGTGGAGTTTGAAAGCAAAAGAGAAAATGCTGGAAAATCTCAGCTAGTCTGGCAGCGTCTGTAAGGAGAGAAGGAGCTGATGTTTCGAATCCAGGTGACCCTTTGTGTGGAGTTTGCATGTTCTCCCCGTGTCTGCCTGTGTTTCCTTCGGGTGCTCCGGTTTCATCCCAGCTTCAACAATGCAGGTTAGATGGATAGGCCAGAATAAATTGACCCTTAGTGTCAGGGGGATTAGCAGGGTAATTACTTGTGGCTACAGGGTTGGAGAGGGATTCTCTGACGGAGAGTCGGTGCAGAATCACTGGGCAGAATGGCCTCATACAGCACTATAGGGATCCTATATCTCCTACAAATCCTGTCTTAAACATTCACTACTGATCCCCAGAATCCCTCTGCTCGCAGCTAATGCAGCAACATCCCCTGTGTACCTTAGTTCAATATGTTATACTCTTTTACACGTCACTTACTGCACCACTCAATCTTCTTTGTTGCAAAGAGAGAAACTTCGAAATCTTCAACCAAACCTTGTATCTAAAATCCCTCATCGCTGGATCTAAAATGGTAAATCTCCTTTTCTCCCTCCCATGGACCCTCACACTCTTCTGAGAATGTGGTTCCCGGGTCTGGGTGCAATCCTAAAACAGCTGCAGTTGATCAGAGCTTTATAAAGATTGAGCATAATTTCCCTGTTTTTATACTCAGTATCTCGATTGATGAAGCCAAGGATTCAGTGCACTTTCCGATCGAATCTCTCAAAATCTCCTCTTACGTTCAAAGATCTCTCTGAACCTCAGGTCCCTCTGATCCTGCACACTGATTAGAACTGGACCTTTCAGAATGCCACTGCGGCAAAGTGATTGACACAGTGGTTAGCGCTGCTGCCTCACAGTACCAGAGTCCCAGGTTCCATTCCGGCCCCGGGTCACTGTCTGTGTGGAGTTTGCATTTTCTCCCGGGTTGCGTGGGTTTCGTCCGGGTGCACTGGTTTCCTCACACAGCCCAGATATGTGTGGGTTAGGTTGATTGACCACGCTAAATGTCAGAGGGATTGAATGCATAGTGCCAGGGGGATGATCCGGGTAAATGTGTGGGGTTGTGGGAATAGGGCCTGGGTGGGATTACAGTCAGTCCAGACTCAGTGGGCCAAATTTCCTCCTTCTGAACTACAGCGTTTCTATGTTCTGTCGCCGCTCCCCATCCCTTCTGTCAGAAAGCAGCACTGTTCCTGATTGTGGGATGAATAATGTGTCTCTGCTACAATATCAGTGAGAGCTAAGACTGCAGCTTCTTTTTCTCCAAATCAGAATTTACAAGGATTTTTGACACTGATGCATTATCTGGCCGAGCAGACTTTGTCTCTGTCTATCCCTCCAACAGAAACTGATAGCCAAGTTCCGAACACATGAGGACGGCCTCAACCGGGATGTTGGGTTCATGTCACACTATCTGTGACCCCCACAACTTGCCTGGACTTGCAAAATCTCACGAGCTGTCCTGTCTGGAGACAATGCACATCTCTTTAACCTGTGCTTAATGCCCTCTCCACTCGCATTGTCTGTACCTTTAAGACTTGATTAGTAGGGATATGGGAGTAGGGCCTGGGTGGGATTGTGGTCGGTGCAGACTCGATGGGCCAAATGGCCTCTTTCTGCACTGTCGGGTTTCTATCTATGAAGCTGTATTAGCATTGATTAGCTTGATTAGCATTCCAATCATTATTCTGTAAATTGAGTTTGTGTCTCTGTATGCCCTGTTTGTGAGCACATCTCCCACTCCACCTGACGAAGGAGCAGCACGCTCTGAAAGTGAGTGGCATTTGCTACCAAATAAACCTGTTGGACTTGAACCTGGTGTTGTGAAACTTCTTACTAAACTTCAGTCTCCCAGTGTGTGCTGCCACCTACCGGCCGCAACCCGAATCTGCAACAGAGAGGAAGATATTTACATGAACTGTCCCTGTTGCAGAGGCAGATCAAACAGGAATTAATGATTGGATGTCAGCATTAAATCCAATAGAGAATTCAATATTAATGTACTTTCCCATGTAGTCGGTTTAATTTTGAAGTTGTTATAGGCTGGAGCAGTTGACTCGATTAGTTCAGCTGTACTGAAGGGAAATCTAGGTAATGAGACGTTGGAGAATAAAATTCAGAGATAAGCAGATGATGTTACATTAAAGATTTGAGCAGAAGATCGTGCAGAATCATGTACTAAGTGCACCAAAAGGCCCAATTTCAATTCGATATCTTCCGGGTAGAATGAGTACAGATTTGCAAAGTGTCTCAGATGGATTGATAAGGAATATCACACACTTATGTTGTACCGGAGACAGAATGCGTCCAGCACCTTTAGAATCTTAGAATAGATACAAAAGAGAGGGAGAGAGACCATTACACCCTTTGTCTGTGTGCTGTCCTGTACAAGAACAACTCATCTCGACCCTTTCCCAGTCATTGTAACAAAAACCTGCAAATCCTTTCTGTTCAGGTGCTAATCCCTTTCCCCTTTGACAATCCTGATTTGATGCTGTCTCTGCCACACGCTCAGGCAGTGCTTTCCAGGTCCTAAACTCTCAGCACATTAAAAACGATCCTTCTCCAATCTGCCAATGGGAACAGTTTTTCTTCATCTACTCTCCTTGGACAGCACAATCAAACCCACGACTGCTACCGTCCAGAAGGTCAGTGGCAGCAGATACATGGGAACACCAGCACCTAGAAATTGTCCTCCAAGGCACTCACCATCCTGGCTTGGAAAAATGTCACTACCTTCACTGTCACAAAATCCTGGGACAACCTCCCGAAAACTATTAGGTTACGAGCGCTGTGGCGGTACCTACGCCTCAGGGACTGCAGCAGTCATTCTCAAGGTCAACTATGGACAATACACTGGTGTTGGGTTAAATAACAATACAGCAATGAATATTTCTCTCGCTACATTAATAGGCAGCAAAAATTCAGAGTGCTGTAGCAGAGTGGCACAGCGGATAGCCCAGGGGTCGATGGATCAAAATCATTTTCTGCTAATTTCTGTTAATACTGATAATAAAATCTCTTGAAATCAACACCAATGCATTTGTGACTTTTACGTGGAGTATATAGACAGATATTTACATTCGCTTCATTTTTTCGTTAAATGCTTCAATCTGCAGCGAATCTCTTGTATATTCACACAAGCTAGAAATACTATGAAAATGCATCAGCATATATTAGTGATCTAGGTAATGTGTTACAGGGCAGAGTTCCTGAATTTGTGGATAATGTAAAACTTAGAAGTGTTGCGAACTCTGAGGAGGATCGTGCAAATCTTCAAAAAGGACATAGATAAGTTGTTCGAATGAATGGAAAAGACGCCGGTGGAATTTAAAGCAGAGAATTGTGAAGAGATTCATTCTGGTGGGAAGATTATAGAGATACAAAATAAATGGTACAACTCTAAATGATGTGCAGGAGCAGACGGAGCTGGTTGTGCATGTGCATATGTCACTGAACAGGTCAGGACAGGTTAAGATACGTTTAATAAGGCATATTTAATTCTACCCTTTATTAACAGGGTCATAGACTACAAGAGCAAGGAGGTTGTGTTCAAATGGTGTAAGACACTAAAACATCCAGCTGGAGTATTGTAGCCTGTTCTGGAAGCCACACTTTAGGAAGAATGCGAAGGCATTGGAGAGAGTGCATAAAAGGTTCATGAGATTGTTTGTGAGACTGAGAAACTTCACTAATGAAATGGACCAAAGACTTTGGAATTGTTCTCCTTGGAGAAGTGAAAATTGAAGGAGATTTAATAGAGGTATTAAATGTCACGAATCGTCTGGATAGAGTGGATAGGGACAAACTGTAACTACTCTTGGAATGATCAAGGATGAGAAAACAGATGGAACACCATTAGCAAAGGATGGAATAGAAATACAAACAGAACCTTTCTCACACAGTGAATGCTTAATGTGTGGAATGCACTGCCGGAGAGAGTGATGAGGGTAAGTTCAAATGAAGCATTTTAAAAAGAATTAGGCTGTGACATGAAAAAGACAAATGTGCAGGGTTACAGGGAGAAGGTGGAGATGTTAATTTTCTGTCAGAACATTCATAAATTCTCATTCGTCACTCATCACTGAATCGAGTATGACCTGTTCTCTTGTTGTTTCTAAACACGGTGAAGTACAGCAATGTTTAACTGACAAAAAGGTTGGTGGGTTAAGTCTAAACGGGAGGTAAAGAACCCAAGTTTGTGTTGAAAAGGAAGTGAAAACAAAAACAAGAATAAACATGAGGGTAAAAACCAAAACCTGCAAAGAAAAATGGAAGCAAAATGGAGCTGTGTTTAATGTCTGAAATTGTTTGACTCGGTGCTGAGTCTGGAAGGCTGTAAAATGTTTCCTTGAGAGATGAGTTTCTGTTCCTGGAAATTACGTTAAGCTTCATTGGAACATTGCAGGAGGCTGAATAGAAAGAGCAGTATAAGGCAAGGTAGAAAATTGAAATGACAGGAGACTGTGAAATCTGAGTGATGTTTATGAACTAAACAGAGGTGTTTCACGAAGCAGTCACTGCCTCTGCGACTGGATCCTGAATTTCCGAAATTACATACCACAATAAGAAAGGATAGACAACAACACCTTCGCCACGATCATCCTCAGCACCGCTGCCCCACAAGGTTGTGTTCTCAGCCCCCTACGATACTCCTTATACACCTATGACTGTGTGGCCAAATTCCCCTCCAATTCGATTTTCAAGTTTGCTGACGACACCACCGTAGTGGGTCGGATCTCAAACAATGATGAGAGAGAAAATCTGGTGAACTGGTGCGGCAACAACAATTTCTTCCTCATTGTCAACAAAATGAGAGATTGTCATCTACTTCAGGAAGCGTAAAGGAGAACATACGCCTGTCTACATCAACGGCGACGAAGTAGAAAGGGTCGAGAGCTTCAAGTATTTAGGTGTCCAGATCACCAACAACCTGGCCTGGTTCCCCCCATGCCGACACTATAGTTAAGAAAGCCCACCAATGCCTCTACTTTCTCAGAAGACTAAGGAAATTTGGCATGTCAGCTACGACTCTCACCAACTTTTACAGATGCACCAAAGAAAGCATTATTTCTGGTTGTATCTCAGCTTGGTATGGCTCCTGCTCTGCCCAAGACCGCAAGGAACTACAAAAGGTCATGAATGTAGCCCAATCCATCACGCAAACCAGCCTCCCATCCATTGGCTCTGTCTACACTTCCCGCTGCCTCGGCAAAGCAGCCAGCATAATTAAGGACCGCACGCACCCTGGACCCTTCCATCTTCTTCCATCGGGAAAAAGACACAAAAGTCTGAGGTCACGCACCAACCAACTCAAGAACAGCTTCTTCCCTGCTGCCATCAGACTTTTGAATGGACTTGCCTTGCATTAAGTTGATCTTTCTCTACACCCCAGCTATGACTGTAACACTACATTCTGCACTCTCTCGTTTCCTTCTCTATGAGCGGTATGTTGTGTCTCTATAGCGCATAAGAAACAATACTTTTCACTGTGTTAATACTTACGTCAATAATAAATCAAATAATAAATAATAAATAAATACTCTGCCCAATATGACAGTGAGCTTTATAAGCAAAATAACATGTTGGAAAAAAGAAATATATAAATCAATTTTACATGTGGAATTTGAGTTTCGGGATCTGAACAGTGAGGAGAGAATATGGAACTTATCACACCAGCAATTGTAATCCATTTTCCTGTTTCCTCACCAGATGATCTGCTCCCACTGAGTTTGACAGGGATTTCAAGTTTTTCTGTCCCACTTCCTGTTTTTCATTCCCATCCCTTCCCCTCTAAAACTATGGATGTTTTCCCCTTGTCCTCACGGCGACACAGTGGTGCAATGATTAGCATTGCTGCCTGACAGCGCCAGGAACCTGGGTTCGATGGCTGACTTGGGTCTCTGTCTGTTTGAAGTTACTCCGTTCTCCCCATGGCTGCGTGAATTCCTTCTGGGTGCTCCACTTTCCTCCAACAGTCCGAAAGATGTGCTGGTTAGGTGCATTGGCCATGCTAACTTCTCCCTCAGTGTACTCAAACACGTGCTGGATTGAAGCGACTGGGGGACTTTCACCATAGCTTCATTGCAGTGTTAATGTCTGCCTACTTGTGACACTAATAAATAAACAAACTTCACTTTACCTTCTTCCCCAATATTCTTCTCATTTAATGCATCATCCTTTGTCATTTCTGCCAACTCTAGATTGTTGCCACCACTAGAATTCCACACCCCTCTGCAGTCCTTTCAATTTTCTGAGTGGAGATTTTCCTCTTTACACCTTCACCCATTTCCTATCAGTTAAGGCAATCCCCCCGCCCCCCCCCCCAACGCCCCCTCCCCCCTCCCCGCCCCCCCCCTCATCCGATCCAATCTGCTCATAGTAAAACGCCTCGTACGTTACTTCCAGATGAAAGGCCAGTTTCGTCTCCCAAATTAAGCGTATTTGCTGTTTACATCATGCTCTGCTCTGGATTGTGGAGACCAAACAAAGATTGTGTAATAACCCTGTGGGATTCCTCCATTCAGTCCAAACTTCTGGCTCCACTTCTGATCAGAATTCTGGTCCACTATCTTTTTAATTCTTCACTTGTTTTCACTCTGATCTCTCTGTCCTTCGTCTTCTCTCGTGTTCCAATGAACCTCAGTGCACAATTCCTCAACGCATTACTTTGATATCTTCACTCGTTCTTTTTCTATTCATGGTAGTTTTGCACCACCAGTTCCTGCATTTCATCTATCTTGTACTCTACACAATCACAGACCTTCCATTTTGTCCCTTTTTTTCTGCCGTTATCAATCTGCCATTTTCTTTTGGTCGAGAGGTTCAAATTTTTAGGTGTGCAGATCAACAACAACCTGTCCTGGTCCGTCCAGGCCAACGCTATAACAAAGCCCCCCAACACTTCTATATTCTCAGCAGGCTAAGGAAATTCTGCATGTCCACTACGACGCTCAGCAACTTTTACAGGTGCACCATAGAAAGCATTATTTCCTGTTGCATCACAGGCTCCTGCTCTGACCAAGATTGGAAGGAACTACAAAGGGTCATGAACGAAGCCCAGTCCATCACACACACCAGCCTTCCATCCATTGACTCTGTCTACACATCCCGCTGCCTCAGAAAAGCAGCCATCATAATCAAGGAACTCACAAACTCCTGACATACTGTCTTCGACATTCTGTTGGGAAAAAGATGCAAAAGTCTGTCATCACGTATCAACTGACTCAAGAACAGCTTCTTTCTTGCTGTCATCAAACTCTTGAATCGACCTACCTTATGTTAAACTGATCTTTTTCTACATCCTAGCCATGACTGGAATACTACATTCTCATTTCATATTCTATGATTGGTATACGTTGTCTGTATAGCATACAAGAAACAATATTTTTCACAATATACTAATACAGGTAACAATAATAAATCAAACCAAAAATCAAATAAAATCAAATTTAAGGCAGGTGGGTAGCACAATGTTTAGCACTGTTGCCTCAGAGCGTCAGCGACCCGGGTTCAATTCCAGCCTAGGGTGACTGTGTACAGTTCACATGTTCTCCCTGTGTCCTCGTGGCTTTCCTTTGAGTGCTCCTGTTTCCCCCCACACTCCAAGGATGTGTGCCTTCGGTTGATTGGCCATGTTATAATTGTCCCTTAGTGTCAGGGGGACAAGCAAGGTAAATACATGGGGTTACGAGGATAGGAACTCGGTGGGTTGTTTTCTGTGCAGGCTTGATGGGCGAAACGGCCTCCTTCTGCATTGCAGGGATTATATGATTCTTCTTTGAAATTGTTGCATTTCTTTGAGTGTGGAATCTCTGTCCCAATTTTGTACATTTCTTGGAATATTATGCACATTTATAGTCTCAGTACTAGTGCATTTACCTTAGCCTCATACCATCAACTCCTTTGTCATTTAGTGTCTCCTGCCCTCAACGATGCTTTGAAACCAGAAGAGAAATATTAACGCTAAATTCAGTAATAGGTATCAAGAAATAATTAATTAATATTCTGACAGCAGCGAAACATTCAGAAATGAGTGTTTGAGGCAGGGCAAAATCACTCAAATGCTGTAATTTTTACCTTATGTAAGGTTGATATGGACAGAATAAGCGGTAAGTTGAACATGTTAAATTGGAACAGGTGCCAACAGGCAAACACAAACAATCGGAGACACAGAAAGAAACAGATGGAACAATATGTATCTAATACAACCGGAAAGGATGGAAACCTCACTTTATCAATTTATAGTGATTTTGGGAACAAAATTCCATGTTTTATACCATTAAGAAGGAATGTTGATTTCTGTCCAAATAATGATTAACTATGTCTTTAACGTGGTGCCGTTTCCACTTTGCTGACTCTCTCGTCCTTCTTGGTGGTACATGTCACAAGGAGGACGCTGCTGTCCAAATAAGCACGGTGACTTACTGCAGGGTGTCCTGTAGATCAGACACACCGCAGCAAATATCGATAAACTATTTCTGTGAAATCATTGATCGTCTCTGCTTCCACCATCCTCGTAGAGAACTTGATTGATCCATTACTCGGCTCTTCTGGCCGAGTGATGTTGCTGTAGTGGTGACACAGCTGCTTCCCAAGCAGTTGACCCGAGTTCGACTCCCGGCTATCGCATTGTTTTAATTTATTTGGGACGGCACAGTGGTTAGCACTGCTCCCTCACAGCGCCGGAGCCTCAGGTTCGATTCCTGGCTTGGGTCACTGTCTGTGTGGAGTTTACACCTTCACCTCGTGTCTGCGTGGGTTTCCTCTGGGTGCTCCAGTTTCCTCCAACACTCCAAAGATGTGCAGGTTCGGTGAATCGGTAAATTCCCCCTCAGTGTACCCGAATAGTCGCCGGAATGTGGCGACGAGGAGATCTTCACAGTCATTTCATTGCAGTGTGAATGTAAGCCGATTGTGACAAATAAATAAACTTATCTTATCCACAACCACTTTCACTGTTGCCTCACAGAGCCAGTGACCAGCTTTCAAATCTGTCCGTGATTCACTGTCTGTGTGGAGTTTGCACATTCTTCCAGTGTCCCCATGGGTTTCCTCAAAGATGTGCAGCGTTGGTGAATTGGCCATGCTAAATTGCCGTATAATGTCCCAGGATGTTTGGGTTAGGGGGAATATCGGGGTATTTACCTGGGGATAGAGTGGGATGCTCTGTCAGAGAGCCGGTACAGACTCAATCGACCGAATGCTTCCTTCTGAAGTGCGATGCCCCTATGCCTTCCATACATTTTAAATCTTCACTGTTCCCAAATCTTTCTGCTAGCTGTTACTGCAACAATTTCCGTCTGAGTACTTTAGTTCAATATTAGGCAATAGGATTCTGTGTGAGATCCTCTCTGGCTAAGTCGAGGGCATCCTGAAACCCAACGAAAAGGGACCCACGGCTTCTGAAACGACACCACGAATTTGTTACAGAAACTCAACACCCATGGAGTAGTTGAACCAGGAATACTCCTTGTCACAATGGACAATGGCACTCTACACCAGCATCCCCCGCGACGATGACATTGCTACAATAGCCTCAGTACTCAATACTAACGCCGGCATCTCCACATCTTAGTTCAATATGTTATACACTTTTACACATCTCTTAGAGCCGCACTCAATTGAGTTTGCTTCAACGAGAGGAACTCTGGATTCTCCAACCAAACCTTGCAGCTAAAATCCCTCATCGCTGTGTCCAGTGGAGTAAATCACATTTACACCCTCCCAAGGACCCTGACACACTTCCTAAAATCTCCCCATCTCTTCTGTCAAAATGCAGCACTGTTCCTGAGTGTGGAATTAATCATGTCTCTCTGCGACAATATCAGTGAGAGCTGAGACTGCAATTTATGTTTCTCCAAGAGAATCTTTCTGAATAAAGCCGGAATTTACAAGGATTTCAGTCACTCATACATTGTCTGGCCGTCGGTGTCTCACTGCTCGAAGGCAAGATGTTGGAAAAAATTATAAGGGATAGGATTTATAGTTATTTGGAGAGTAATGAATTGATAGGTGATAGTCAGCATGGTTTTGTGGCAGGTAGGTCGTGCCTTACTAACCTTATTGAGTTTTTTGAGAAAGTGACCAAGGAGGTGGATGGGGGCAAGGCAGTGGACGTGGTATATATGGATTTTAGTAAGGCGTTTGATAAGGTTCACCATGGTAGGCTTCTGCAGAAAATGCTGATGTATGGGATTGGGGGTGATCTAGGAAATTGGATCAGGAATTGGCTAGCGGATAGGAAACAGAGGGTGGTGGTTGATAGTAAATATTCATCATGGAGTGCGGATACAAGTGGTGTACCTCAGGGATCTGTTTTGGGGCCACTGCTGTTTGTAATATTTATTAATGATCTGGATGAGGGTATAGTTGGGTGGATTAGCAAATTTGCTGATGACACCAAAGTCGGTGGTGTGGTAGACAGTGAGGAAGGGTGTCGTAGTTTGCAGGAAGACTTAGACAGGTTGCAAAGTTGGGCCGAGAGGTGGCGGATGGAGTTTAATGCGGAGAAGTGTGAGGTAATTCACTTTGGTAGGAATAACAGATGTGTTGAGTATAGGGCTAACGGGAGGACTTTGAATAGTGTGGAGGAGCAGAGGGATCTAGGTGTATGTGTGCATAGATCCCTGAAAGTTGGGAATCAAGTAGATAAGGTTGTTAAGAAGGCATATGGTGTCTTGGCGTTTATTGGTAGGGGGATTGAATTTAGGAGTCGTAGCGTTATGTTGCAACTGTACACAACTCTGGTGCGGCCGCACTTGGAGTACTGTGTGCAGTTCTGGTCCCCACATTACAGGAAGGATGTGGAGGCTTTGGAGAGGGTGCAGAGGAGGTTTACCAGGATGTTGCCTGGTATGGAGGGGAGATCCTATGAGGAGAGGCTGAGGGATTTGGGATTGTTTTCGCTGGAAAGGCGGCGGCTAAGAGGGGATCTTATTGAAACATATAAGATGATTAGAGGTTTAGATAGGGTGGATAGTGATAGCCTTTTTCCTCTGATGGAGAAATCCAGCACGAGGGGGCATGGCTTTAAATTGAGGGGGGGTAGTTATAGAACCGATGTCAGGGGTAGGTTCTTTACCCAGAGGGTGGTGAGGGATTGGAATGCCCTGCCAGCATCAGTAGTAAATGCGCCTAGTTTGGGGGCGTTTAAGAGATCCGTAGATAGGTTCATGGACGAAAAGAAATTGGTTTAGGTTGGAGGGTCACAGTTTTTTTTTTAACTGGTCGGTGCAACATCGTGGGCCGAAGGGCCTGTTCTGCGCTGTAATGTTCTATGTTCTATGTTCTATGTCACTCTGTCTCTGTCTATCACTCGAACCCCTCTCATTAACTCAATATAAAGGCGGGATATTGTTGCTTAGTAACTGAGTGCACACAATCTGCATCTTCATCAGATCAAATAGAATTCAGCTTGTGAACAACATCAACATTTCAACCAGTTCTGGGTTAACCTAGGCACAGCTCTGATTGGAGACAGCCCCCTGAATCTCGGGAGCAGACACTGTGAGCATTACTGGTCTCAGAGACTTTAACAGTTACTGAACAGGGAAACTCCAACTAATCCCGGAGAATCCACAGCGCAGAGCGAGAGGAGAGGAAAGCCTGTCATGGGAGCTCTCAATCTGAGACACAGATTGGCCTGACAATGTGCAGATGTGAACCTACTCCTTCCATTCCCAAACTGTTATAATCAGGAATACAGAACGCCCAGTAATGACCAGCTTGTTGCAATGTGTTTGAATGAACACGATGTCAGATCATCTAAGCAGCATTTTGAAATTCTCATTCATTCACTATATTCTGATGAAATGTATTTCTTATGCTCTGTGTGTCATTGCATAAGAATCTTCCTCTGACATGCCCTTGTGCCCCTGATGCTGATTTAAAAAAAATTCTGTTCATGCTATTTTCCTCATGGAACCATAGAAAGGACCAAAGAAAGGTAACAGCCACACAAGGAACCCATTCGGCCTAACTTGTCCATGCCAGCCCGGGGATACTAAGGTGTTATTTCCAAGTTCACCCAGCTGCACCCGGCCCGGAAACATGCAGCTGAAAGCATGATGGAGATCCAAAACCTTCATACCAAACATTCACTGGGATTTGCGGCTCTGTGAAGCAGCCGACGTAAACACTTCCAATCATAATCGCTGTGAGCAAGGTTCGAACCTGCCTGGGGAAACCCTATTGGATTCCACCTCAGTAACGTTCATATTAACTTCCTTAGGCACCAGGATTGTGCAGAGCACAGTGTGTGAGGTAAAATTTGCTCCTGTCCTTTGTATCTTTGTCTCTGACTGAGAACTCGTTTATTAGATCAGAGACTGATCTTTCTATTTCAATAATTTTTCATTAGAAACGAATTACATCCGAATAAAAACTGAAAAAGAGAAATCTCCATTTTATTTCATGACTGTCAAATGTTGCGTTTGCCCTGTTTCTGTCCACTCGGTTTTAAATACAAGATACCGCGGATAAGGTTCTAAATAAATTACCAATTCGATGGTCGTGAATCGAACCCGGGTCAACTCTTTCGGAAAAGCAGGGAGACTCACCACTATACCATCATCACTCAATTTGCCTAAACAGCCCTTATTTTCATTCGTTATAATTACAGAACTACCTTAGTTGCTGATTTCATCAGGCTCCAGGTGTGCCCATTGCACAGTTTATAAACTAAACTTGGCTTGTCTCATTTTTCAGGACGGCTGCCACCTGTTTACTACTGTTTCGGACTGAGAACTCATTGATTTGCTTTGAGGCCTGCTCTTGGATTTAAACCAAGTTTCCACTGACAGCAACTTCAAACTGAATTTTACCTTGGACTCAGATGGATATTTCTGAGGTCAAAACACTGAATGTTTTCAAAGCAGTTAGATATAGCACTTGAGGCAAACTGGAGCAAAGGATATGTGGGTACAATGTGGGACCAGGCGATTGATTTGGATGATCAGCCATGATCATAATGAAAGGTGGAGCAGGCTCGAAGGGCCGAATGGCCTCCTCCAGCTGCGATGTTACGTTTATGTGTTTTTTTTTTCACTGTATCTGTTAATTTGCAGAAAGTTCAGCTCTGACAGTGAATCTGGTTTCCTCCAGGCCCAATCGGAGGGTGGTCAGAAACTGTCTGTCACTGTCAGAAACTCCATTATCAGCGAGTCTGTGATGATCATTTAACTGGCTCTTACTGGTTGTTGTGGTTGTGATTTTCTGTTACCTGTCAGTGCAAGAGCAACAAATAAAACTATACAAACACTTATTTGGAGAAAGGGCTTCTCTTGTGGCACTGGGAGTATTTGCATAATGGATGCCTGGTTCTGTTCAGTTTGACGGCAGTCACGTCTGATGCACTTTGATTCTTGTCTTTTTCCCCCCACGATACCCTTTCCCCAGCGCGACGTGTCGTGCTTATTTGCTCGTTTGCTTAAATGTTGAACTGGAATTGGCCTATTATTTCAGCAAGATGCACTTTCTACTCTGAACACTCTTTGTTGCAGTATGAGCGCTGCAGCTGCGGATCTGTGGCATAAAGAATGGCATGTAGGACTTCTCGTCATTGTTTTATTTAATTTGATTTGATTTGTTATTGTCACATGTATTAGTATACAGTGAAAAAGTATTTTTTCTTGTGCACTATAGAGACAAAGCATACCGTTCATAGAGAAGGAAAGAAGACACTGCAGAATGTAGTGTTGCAATCATAGCGAAGGTGTCGAGAAAGATCAACGTAATGCAAGGGAGGTCCATTCAGAGGTCTGATGGCAGCAGGGCAGAAGCTGTTCTTGAGTCGATTGGTAGGTGATCCCAGACTGATGTATCTTTCTCCCGATGGAAGAATGTGGAAGAGAGAATGTTGTCTGGTGAGACATTCAAAGTTGTGGGTCAGAATCTCATCGAAGTCGGCTTTTTAGGTAAAGTTTGAAGAAATCAGGAACTGGTGTATCAGTGCTCTCAGAGAAGTGAAACTGCCGCCTGGAACTTCATGAGAATGTCTGCAGCGCAGAAGGAAAACATTTGGTCCCTCGGGCCTGCACCGACAACAATCCCAGCCAGCCTGTAACTTCGTAAACCCACATATTTACCGTGCTAATCCCCCTGACACTGAGGGACTATTTAGCATGTCCAGTCCCGCTAAGACGGCGCTAATTTTCATGGCTGAGCTGCCTATTCTGGAAAGACACAATCTGCCATTCGAGCCGCAAATGAAGCTGGCGTCTGCTTTGGAGCTTCTGAAAGCACATTTTAATCTGGTGGCAAGCTCCTGCCCAAAACTGGTGCCCTGATTTGAATCGAGTTTCTCATCGGATTAGAAAAATGGGAATGTGGAATTTTTCTGGACTATTCACCCGTCCCCAAACTTCATCTTGGTTCCGTGAACCTCAAAATACTGAACGAATCATCAGTTTACCGCCAATAAGGAGACAGAACAAACGCACCGCCGACGAGGATGGGATTCGAACCCACGCGTGCAGAGCACAATGGATTAGCAGTCCATCGCCTTAACCACTCGGCCACCTCGTCATGCAATGGTGGCTCTCCAAACCACCTCTTGTGTTTTAACATCCGTAACAAAGAACACATTTCTCCCACAGGAAAATGTTGCCTTTCTGCCTTCTCGTTAATCTTGATTCGCTGTTACTTTTCCATTTGATGTAAATCCAGAGAAAGTAAAGAGAGAGGCAGTTCACCTCTCTTGTCCCTGTCTGGTTTTGAATTCACCGAACATGACTCTGATGCAAAAAGTCGTAAGCGCTGTGAGTTTGTGGCGCAACGGTAGAGCGCCTGACTTCAGAATAGAGGGCTGCCTGTCCGAATCGCGGAGCTGTTCAGCGTAGGTCTTTGGATTTTGGTTGTTTCCGATTGTTCCTGAAATGATACAACTGTGATAGAAATGAAATTTTAGGGATGCTTCCGGTTCGCATGCTCAGTTTACTTTTTGCACACTTTTATATTTGAACAATGTGTTAGAGAAATGATTCGTCCATTGTTGGTAAAATTAAAGCAAGGTCCACAGTCCCAGTTGTTTCTGGGAGGCATCAATGGGGAGAGCTGACCTTTGGTGATTTCACCAGAGGATTCACACCTCAGGCGATAAGCAAGGCTGAGAAGGCGGGGCCTTCATGAACAATCTCAACCAATACGGGAATTGATCCCGCGCTGCTGGCTGAATAAACTGACCAGGCAACTGAGACAAATACGCTGTGCTACTCGTTGATGAAAATCAAGAAGGTGAAGCAAATGAACTGCAAAGAAAACCCGGATTTGCCTTTGGGCAGCAGCAGAACATTCCTACTTGATGGAGTGAGTATGCGATAGCAGAGGATGGTTTTGATCCATCGACCTCTGGAATATGGGCTCAGCACGCTTCCGCTGCGCCACTCTGCTCGGAAAGCTGATACCTCCCTGCTTGTTACTGCTGCCCGCGAGCCAGGAAACTATTCACTGTCTCTTTTTATTTCAAACAAGGCCGACGTGTTGGGAAGCTCACCCTGGCTGAATAATAACACATAACATCATTCCGAATGTAACAGACAGAGAAAGACACATAGAAAAGCAGTAAAAAAACTATTAGGACACACACACAATGAGAGACAGAAAATATTCGACCAAGATACTGAGATGGAAAAACTGATTATGTATCAAATGGGATTTTCTGTTGCACAAAGATAGGCCCTGTTTTGAAATGTATGTCCTGTTGTGTAACTGTGCTATCTGCTGTGTAACTGTTCTCTCTGTTTGGAACTATGACTCTGTCGTTGACAGATCTTCACTGTGGTTCTGACAAATTCTTCCCTGTTGTGTAAATGTGTGCCCGGTTTGCCCTCTTTTTAGGTCAAACCAAATAAACAAACTCAGATTAAGTCAGGACAAAGTAAAAAGGGGCAGCTCCCCAAAAGGAGGGGGAACAACCCGAACAGAAATCAAAGTACAAAGGAAACTTAAAAACATCAAATTAAAATGTGATTGTCAGGGTCAATAACGCACCCCAACCCCTGCGGTGCCCAACGGGCGCGGAAGGCGTCAACCACGCCCTTGGACACCGCATGCTCCCTCTCTAGGGACACCCGGCCGTGAACGTAGCCGCGGTAGAGGGGCAGACAGTCAGGATGGACGGCCCCCTCGATCGCTCGCTGCCTGGACCGGTAAATGGCGCGCTTCGCCAGGCCCAGGAGCAGGTTCACGAGGAGGTCGCCATCCCGACACTCCCCTTTCCGCACCGGGTGAGAAGGAACCCATTCAGCCTATCACGTCCATGTCAGCCCGAGGACACCCAGGTGTCCTTTCCAAGCTCAGCTTCCGACACCCGGCCCAGAGCCATGCAGCTGAAAGCATGATGGAGATCCACATACTTAATAGAAAAAGTTGGCGACTTTGTACCTGCCTGAAGCAAACATTTCCAACCAGAATCACTGCGAGTAGAGTTCGAACCTGCGCAGGGAAACGCAATTGGAATTCGAATCCAACGCCTTAACCACTCGGCCATCGCAGCGACTTTGGTGATTTAACCAGAGGATTCACACCTCAGGCGAGGAGCAAGGCTGAGAAGGCGGGGCCTTCATGAACAATCTCAACCAATACGGGACAATTCCCACGCTGCTGGCTGAATAAACTGTCCAGACAACTGAGACAAATACGCTGTGCTACTCGTTAATGAAAATCAAGAAGGTGAAGCAAATGAACGACAGAGAAAACCCGGATTTGCATTTGGGCAGCAACAGAACATTCCTACTTCATGGAGTGAGTATGTGATAGCAGAGGATGGTTTTGATTCAGCGACCTCTGGGTTATGGGCCCAGCACGCTTCCGCTGCGCCACTCTGCTGCGGAAGCTGATACCTCCCTGCTTGTTACTGCGGCCCGCGAGCCAGGAAACTATTCACTGTTCTTTTATTTCAAACAAGGCCTACGTGTTGGGAAGCTCACCCTGGTTGAATAATAACACATAACATCATCCCGAATGTAACAGACAGAGAAAGACACATAGAAAAGCAGTAAAAAACTATTCGGACACACACACAATGAGAGACAGAAAATATTCGACCAAGATACTGAGATGGAAAAACTGATTATGTATGAAAAAGGATTTTCTGTTGCACAAATATAGGCCCTGTTTTGAAATGTATGTCCTGTTGTGTAACTGTGCTATCTGCTCTGTAACTGTGCTTTCTACTGTGTAACTGATCTCTCTGTTTGGAACTGTGACTCTGTCGTTGACAGATCTTCACTGTGGTTCTGACAAATTCTTCCCTGTTCTGTAAATGTGTTCCCGGTTTGCAAATATGATCCGTCTTGAGCAGAAGTTTTCCCTTTGTGTGAAATGTTCTCTGCTGTTCTGTGAAGATGTTTTCTGTGGGAAAACAATCGACGGAAATTTCAAAGCGGCCATTTCTGAGGCTTGCTTTCAATTCCAGGTTTGTTTGGGCCGAATGGCCTACTCCTGTTTCTGTTTTCTGTCCATGTGCCGATGTGCTAAATCAGTGAATTTCACCAGCTGCCATGGTGGGATTTACTCCGTGTCCCCAAAGATTAATCCTGGCCTCTGGATTACCAGGCCAGTGACATCACCTTTCATCCCTGCAAACAAAAACAGTTCATTCAGCTCAGCATTAAACCTCTTCTTGAGGAGATTAGTATTCCTGTCACAGAATTTCAATCAGCCAATAGATACAAAGCATTTTGTTCCAGTTTGGAACATTGACAATTCATCCAGATCAAACATACATCGTGGAATAGTTCCGATCTAAAAATACTAAGATAAGTGAGAATTAAATGAACAAAGTTACAAGGAAAGTAATTCTGAGAGAGCTGTTTGGAACTAACGGTGGATTTCAGTTAATGGGCGGAAGCTCGGTTTTCAGGAATTTCCACCAGATTTCTGTATAAAGAGACTGGGCTGGAACCTGCCATGGTTGGATCGCAGCATGGACAGTAGCGAAATTAATCGCTTTACCCGTTAGGCTACGGCCACGCAAGACTGCCTGTTTGTGGAGTTTGTGGAATATTCCTTGTTCAGTCCTGTTCGTTCTTCAGTTAGTTAGTGGCAGTCCTCAGAATTTTGTCTCTTGTTCTCGACGGAAGCCGAGAGCATGAACAGGGTGCGTCCCTCCATGATTAAACTGGCTGCTTTTCCAAGACAGCGGGAAGTGTCAATAGATGGGAGGCTGGTTTGCGTGATTTCACGACACTTTGTAGTTTTTTTGCGGTCTTGGACAGAGCAGGAGCCACAGCAAGCTGTGATGCAACCAGAAGGAATGCTTTCTCTGGTGCGCCTGTCTGTATTCAGACTGTGCTTTGCATTATCTGCTGCTCAATGAGGATTGGGATCTTTCTGATTCTATCAGCTGAACTGTGCGTGGAGAAGTGACTTGTTCTGACTGTCGGCTTCCGGAACTGTAAAATAGTTTATAAATTAATTCTTTATCTGTCAATTTTTGGTACTGCAACTGACTTTCTGTATCCCCTCATTTTGAATCACTGATTAATTTTCTTTATTGATTCCTGGGATGTGGGTGTCGCTGGCTGGGCCCGCAATTATTGTCCATCCTAAATTGTCCTTGAACTGAGCAGCTTGATAGGTGACCTCAGAGAGCAGCTTAGAGTCAACCACATTGCTGCGGGTCGGGGGCCACATGTAGGTCCAGACCAGGTAAAAAATCATTCCTTAAAGGACATTAGTGAACCAGCTGTGTTATTTTATGACAATCGATTCGTGGTCATTGGACTTTTAAACCCAGATGTTTTTCCTGATGTCAAATTTCACCATCTGCCGTGTGTGTGTGTGTGTGTGAGAGAGAGAGAGAGAGAGAGAGAGATTCTTACATAATCAATCTGTTTGTGAGTATGGATTAATCCTTTATATTCCCTCATAAACACCGTGATCTCTTATCTTTGTGAATTCCTCAGATACACTTGTACCACTGAGAATCTGATGTGCGGGTGGAGGGTGGGGTGAGGTTTGAAGGCAATGCCGCAGGGTGCTCAGTGTGAAAACAGCCGATTTTAAAGCACTTGTGTAGGAAAGTGAATAGTGAACTTGTCTGTGTGAAGATCACAGAAAAGCTCTATCTGGTGCTGCGTCCAAGAGACAACTTTTGGGTTGTCAGTAATGAACTCCTATAATGAAGGCACAAAATCAGAAACAGGAAATGCTGGAAATATGCAGCAGCTCCGAAAGCAGCTGTGGGGAGATATTCCTGTCGCCAGGATGAAACCTTCCAATTGCAGAGTTCCCGTTGCTCAGACCTGTCAATCTTAGTACCTTCGTGCAAGGAACACGTAGGGTGAGATTTGGGTCTTTGTTGACTTGAGCAAACAGGACATTGCACAAGCCGAGTAAACAGGAGATCCCGGTTTCAAATCCCAGCGTGAACCTTGAGTCCTTACAAGTGATCAGTGCAAGTGTGCAAGTCGCAATGTCCTATCCTTGCTAGTCGATATTGTCTTTACCTTTACAGTGGATGATCTACAAAGACGAAACAAAAACATGTTTCGAGACTCCCCACAAATATGTCTCCTATTTATTTACTCGTTCAGGTATTTTCTTCATCTTGCAGAAAAAAAATAATCTGCAATAAAGCCAATGCTGTAAATTCCGCAAATACAGCTTTCCATTTTTTTTCTCAGGGAATTTCTAACACAGTCGAATGGCCTTACAATCATACAATCCAAACAGTGCTGAAGGAGACCATTCTGTCCATTGAGTCTGTACCGACTCTCCAACAGAGAGCACACAGGACCTATCCCCGCGGCGCCACGCATCCACCCCGCTAATCTACCTATACAAACACCTTCGGGACCAAGGGGCAATCGAGCATGGCCAATCCACCCAACTTGCCCAACATTGGACTGTGGGAGTAAACAGGAGCACTTGGTTTCCTGAGATAACGTGCCTGGGTGAATGCAGCTTGAACAGCACTACAGAAGTTTCGCATCATCCAGGACCAAGCATCCCACTTCATTCGCTTCCCAAGCATTAAAAATTCACTCCCTCCACTACAGCAGTGCGCACCATCTACACGATGCACTGCAGCAACTCAGCAAGGCTCCTTTGCCAGCCGCTTCCAAATCCACGACTACGACAGCCTGGAAGGACAAGCGCAGCAGACACACCA
This sequence comes from Mustelus asterias, assembly GCF_964213995.1. Lineage (NCBI taxonomy): Eukaryota > Metazoa > Chordata > Chondrichthyes > Carcharhiniformes > Triakidae > Mustelus > Mustelus asterias. Next base: position 135,040 of record NW_027590415.1, read on the forward strand.
GAATAACACCACCAGGTTGCAGGGCACTGATATTGATTTATTGATTGTCGCTATTTGTCAATTGCTGTTGTTGCGTGTGTGTGTTCTTTAATCTTTTTTATCTCCCAGAAGAAGTGAAATATCTAATTGAAAAATATGTTACTATTTCTAACCCAACCAGCGAACGTCGTGTCAAACTTTAAGAAAGCCCCCGGGGTTTGCGATTTATTCTCGAGTCAGTGGTTTCCCTGGGAGCCGAGTCAACAGAAATAGCATGGAGAGATGGCAGAGCAGGAATTGTCGGTGCCGAAGTTGAATCACATCAGTGAAGCAGCAAACTGGTGGCCACGAATCTGATCAAAAATGCGACTCTGATGGGACTCGAACCCACAACCTTTGAATGGCTAACTTGCCTTTACTTAGAAGTCCAATGCGCTATCCATTGCGCCACAGAGCCGCGCACTGGAAGTTTACTTTACTTGTCCATCTATGGATTTTTGACAATGTAGAAACTATTCATCAGTTCAACAATCTCATAGTTAAAACGTCAAGAACTGTTAAGAGGAACTTCGTTGATTGCAACTCGTGTTGGAACACCTTATGTCTTTTGAAACAGCTGTGGAAATTCACACCTTTATACAGGAAATGTGTCTATCACAGAATGATCCTCCCTCTCTCTCTTCCTCATTCTCCTGTACAGCTTGGAGGCAAATCTCGCAGGCTTGATAGCCAGGAGACACATTCCACTCTATCTGTCACTGGGCTAATCAGAACCGGTTCCCTGTTCCACTAAAACATCTGCACAGAACACAACGCAAAGCTGGAAGCTGGAAATCTGAAACAAAAACAGAAAATGCTGGAACTGCTCAGCGGATGAGGCAACATTTTTGATTAATGGAGATTTTTGGAAAACAAGCTCCTGAAGCACAGCACATCTGCACAGTTTAAAGTTACCTTCCATCCACAATGGATGATCCATTCCATGATTTTGAATAATCCAAATTTGAGGATGTGCATTGTTATTCTGGTCGCCACAGCCTGAAAACCACTCCCGGCATTGATGTCGCCCTTGGATTTTAAATTTGTAAATCCATTCTCTATCTTTTAAAGCTACTATTGAAACTGTATCTATAACCCATTCAGTTCTTTGTGAGTGAGAAGGAGAATTGAAGATATATTTGGATAATTTTCCTATGACTGAATTTGTACAGAAGCATAAAAGCGGGAATCACACACATCACGTCATGAAAATCACCCGCTAAAGGCTGACAGTGTTTAATCAAGGGATGGTTCTCTTCATTCATTTATTATTAATGGAGAATAGAAAAGTTGGAACTGTATGCAATCTGGGCAATATAACTGAGCAAAGTGAAACACATGGGGACTGGTCACGATAAGCCTCCCATGGGTAAAAGACAAAGTAAAGGTGCGACGTTGACTGCCTTGTGAGACGGGGCAGGGAGACGTTGTAGGGTGAAGGTACATAAGAAAGTGGGAGTGCTAAACGTTTAATGATCACTGTACAAGCAAAAGGTGCAATGCAGACTGCGGGTTGGATATTCAATTCTTACTATCCGAAACAGCAGTGATTCAAAATGCCACTTGGTTGAAAATAAAATGCCAACCGGCACTAATACATTCACTTAAAAAGCATCGCCTTGCTGATTTATCATAATTTAAGTGATTTAATTTAATTACAGAGGAAAGCAGCGTACTGGTAGATTTCAAAATGATATGGCCAACAGAATTAGTATTTCGAAGTTCTCCGTCCCAGGTTCAATATAATGTGAACGATCCTTGTCTGTTGTGTCCCTCTCGAATGCCTAAACTTCAGTCTACCAGAGTGTGCTGACATCCACTGGCCGCAATACAGAACTGCAGTAGCGTGGAAAAAATGCACATCAACTATCGCTGCAGACCGACATGTTGTTGGTCAAAGAACACAGAGGGTAGCAGTGGAAGGGTGCGTTTCTGAATGGAGAGCTGTGACAAGTGGCGTTCCTCAGGGATCAGTGTTGGGATCTCTGTTGTTTGTAATATATATAAACGATTTGGAGGAAAATGTAACTGGTTTGATTAGTAAGTTTGCGGACGACACAAAGATTGGTGGATTTGCAGATAGCAATGAGGACAATCAGAGGATACAGCAGGATATATAGGTCAGTTGGAGATTTGGTAGGAGAGACGGCAGATGGAGTTTAATCCGGACAAATCTGAGGTCATGCATTTTGGAAGGTCTAATACAGATAGGAAATATACAGTAAATGGCAGAACCCTTACAAGTGTTGATAGACAAAGGGATCTGGGTGTACAGGTACACAGGTCACTGAAAGTGGCAATGCAGGTGGAGAAGGTAGTCAAGAAGGCATACGGCATGCTTACCTTCATCGGCCAGGGCAATGAGTTTAAAAATTGGCAAGTCATTTTGCAGCTTTATGGAACCTTAGTTAGGCCGCACATGGAATATAGTGTTCAATTCTGGTCGCCATACCACCAGAAGGATGTGGAGGCTTTGGAGAGGGTACAGAAAATATTTTCCAGGATGTTGCCTTGTATGGAGGGCATTAGCTATGAGGAGAGGTTGGAGAAACTTTGTTTGTTCTCACTGGAATGACGGAGGTTGAGGGGCGACCTGATAGAAGTCTACAAGATTACGAGAGGCATGGATGGAAGCTTTTTCCGAGTTTGGAACAGTCAATTACTATGGGGCACAGGTTTAAGATGCGAGGGGCAAGGTTTAAAGGAGATGCACGAGGCAGATTTTTTGCACAGAGAGTAGTGGGTGCCTGGAGCTCTTTGCCGAGAGAGGTAGTGGAATCGGATATGGTAGTGACTTTCAAGGGGCGTCTTGACAAATACATGAATAGGATGGAAATAGAGGGATATGCTCCGCGGAAGGGTGGGGTTTTTTCGTTCAGTCGGGCAGCATGGTCGGTTCAGGCTTGGAGGACTGAAGGGCCTATTCCTGTGGTGTAATTTTCTTTGTTCTTTGTTCTATAACTTCGAATTTGCTATTACCTGGAGCATTTGAGTCGACGAGCACAGACGTACTAAAACAAAATCTCGGTAATGAGACGATGGAGAATGAATTTCAGAGATAAGCAGATGATGTTACGTTGAAGACTTTGAGTAGAGGATCGTGTGGAATCATGCACTAATTAGGGCAAAAGGCCCAGTTTCAATTAGGTATCTTCCAGGTAGAATGTGTACAGATTTGCAAAGTCTCTCAGATTGATTTAGAAATTAATATCACAGACATATGTCGCATTGGAGACAGAAAGATACAGAATGAGTCCAACACTCATATATCTAGAATCTTAGAATGGATACAACAAAGCGAGGGAGACCATTCGGCCCTTTGTCTGTATGCTGGTCTGTAAAAGAGCATCTCATCTCATCCCTTTCCAAGTCCTTGTCTCATAAACCTGGATATCCTTTCACTTCAGGTGCTGATCCCATTCCCCCTTGACAGCTCTGATTTGATGCTGCCTCTGCCGCCCTCCCAGGCAGTGCATCCCATTTCCTCAACACTCAGCACATTAAAAACCAACCTTCTCTCCTCTGGCAATGGGATCAATGTTTCTTCATCTACTCTTCTTCGACTACACCCACAAACCCACCACCTCTACCATCTCGAAGGACAGTGGCAGTAGATACATGGGAACACCTGCACTGCAAGCTCCCCCTCAAGCCACTCACCATCCTAACTTGGAAATACATCGCGGCTCCTTCACTGTCGCAGTGGCAAAATCCCGAAAGACTGTTTGGCTAACAGCACTGTGGCTGTACCGACACCTCAGGGACTGCAGCAGTTCAATAAAGCAGCAAACCACCACCTTCTTAAGGTCAGTTAGAGATTGGCAACGAATGCTGCCCTCGTCAGTGATGCCCACCTCTCGAAATGAATAAAACAAACACAAACTCACAACTACAACCAGAGACGAACGAATACTGAACAAATCTCACTCACGTGCCTGTGTTGGACACAATATGAATCCCCCAATCACATTCACGAACAGAGGGTAAAATGCAGTCGAAATTGAGCGATCGTTATCCAGTTGCAGTTTAACCAGAGTTTTATACAAGAATAGAGAACATCTTAACACAACGTGCAACATTTTAACCGAATATGGAACATCATGAGACCAGTTAATCATCTTTCTGCCGAACAGAAAACATCTTCACGGTGAACATTTTGACACAACAGGGAACACGGTTACAGAGCAGGGCATATATTAACAGAACATTTTTAAAAATTACACAAGATGGACCATATTTATACAGCCGAAAAGATACTTTCAGCATGAGGGAAGCATTTTACACAACAGCAGAAAACACCTCTCAACAACAGAGAGCACAGTTGCACAGCAGGAATTATATTTACAAACATGTATTTGCAACAGAAAATTCCTTTTAAAATAGTGATTGATTTTCCAATTCCGTGTTTTGCCGGTTTTTCAGCACCTTTGTCTGTCGTTACGTGTTCAGACAATCTCTCTTCCTGCGATTGTGTGTTTTTCTCTGTTTTATTCTCGGTGTGATGCAGTGGCTGAACCTCCTGACACTGGAACGAATATTAAATGATACAACGGCGAAAATCTGCCTGACGACATTGATAGACAGCACAGCTGACTTTTACCATGGCAGAGTGTCGCAGCGGAAGCGTGCTGGATCCACAACCCAGCAGTCGGTGGATCACAACCATCCTCTGCTATTCCTATTATCACTGATAATGAAACGACTTGTGACTTTTCGATGGAGTCTGCAGACAAGTATTTACATCGGCTTCTCTTTCCCCCAAAAAACCTCGATCTGCAGTGAATCAATTTTATATGCAAGAAAGCATATGAACGGGGAACATCTTAACAAAACTTGCAACAATTTACTGACAGAAACATCTTCCTGGAGAATCTTCTCACACAACGTAGAACACATTTGCAGAGCAGGGGCCATATAAACAGAACAGAGAAAAAAAAACATTTACACAGCCGGAAACACAACAGCGGAGCATCTTACACAACAGCAGAAATCATCTCTCAACAACAATTGAGACAGTTACATGGGTAAGATGGGTCTGGAGGGTATGGGGCAAACACGGGCGATTGGGAATAGCTCGGTGGTAAAAAAAACTGGGCGGCATGGACAGGTTGGGCCGATGGGGCTGTTTCCATGTTGTAAACCTCTATATCATAGAGCACAGCAGGAAAAACAGTGAAACACTTTGCACAACAACAGTGAACATCTTTGAACAGCGGGGGTGGGGGGGAGGGGTAGAGGGGGGAGGGAGGAGGGGGGAGGGTGAGAGGAGGGGGAGGGGAGGGGGAGGCGGAGGGTTAGGCGAGGGGGAGGGGGATGGGGGATGGGGGACGGGGGATGGGGGACGGGGGATGGGGAGGGGGATGGGGGAGGGGAGGTTGGGGAAGGGGGAGGGGGAACGGGAAGAGGTAGGGGAGGGGGAAGGGGAGGGGGAGGGGGGAGGGGGAGGGGGGAGGGGGATGGGGGGAGTGGGAGCGGGGAGGGGGAGGGGGACCGGGAGGGGGAGCGGGGAGCGGGGAGCGGGGAGGGGGAGCGGGGAGGGGGGAGCGGGGAGCGGGGAGGGAAGGGGTGAGGGCGGAGAGGGACGGGAGGAGAGGGGGAGGAGGGCGGAGGGGACGAGGGTGTAGGGGGGAGAGGGGCGGAGGGGAAGAGAGGGGAGGGGGAGAGGGGAGAGAGGGAGAGGGCAGTAGGGAGGGGGGACGGGGTAAGGGGGGACGGGGGAAGGGGGGAGATGCGGGAAGGGGAGGAGAGAAGAGGGAGAGGGGGTGGAGGCGGTGGGGGAGGAGGGGTGGAGGCGGGAGGGGGTAGGCGAAGCTGGGCTTGCCGTAGCCGAGTGGCGCAGCTGAAGCATGCTGGACCCATAGCTCAGAGGTCGATGGATCGAAAACATTCTCTGCTACTTCCTCTTAACAATAATAACAGAACCACTTGACTGCAATTTTGCAACATTTGCGTCGAATATGCAGGCAGGTATCTGCATTGGCTCCTCTTTTCTGTTTTAAGCCTCAAACCAGTTTGGTATGCACAAAAGGTGTAGATACCGTGAACATCACCAGGATCTATGAGTGACAGACGGAATGGTGCACAGGACACAATTTCAGAATTTTGGGATAATGTTAAAGTTGGTAGCATTGTGAACTGTGAGGGGGATAGTGTGAAACTTCAAAAAGGACATAGGCAAGTTGACGGAATGAGTGGATAAGTTGCAGATGAAATTGAAAGATGAGAATTGTGAACTTATTCATTCTGGTAGGAAGATTATAGAGAGACAATGAAAAGTAAAAGGAAAATAGTTCCAAAGTATCTAATCCATTTCATGAGTGAGGTTTCTCAGTCCTACAACTCTAAATGAGGTGCAACAGTGCAACTCTAAAATAAAAGCAAATTGCTACTGATGCGATCATCTGAAACCAAAAGAGAAAATGCTGGAAAATCTCTGCCGGTCTGGCAGCATCTGAAAGGAGTAAAATGAGTTGATGATTCAAGTCCAGATGACCCTTTGACAAAGTCTCATTTGTATTGGTTTACTGCCAACTGGTAACTTCTTTAAAGTTAATAATAATCCATTCAAAATATCAGCACATGTGTTTTACAATCATAATTACTCGTTTGAATCAATTACTGCATCTCATATTGTTTCTTGTTAGCTCATAAACGCAATTAGAAGTCACTTAACTGAATGCTGCTAGTTTTATCAAGACCTTAATGTCGACTGGTTTAAAAATCTTACCATCCCATCAGGGGTTCCACTTACAGGCATTAAATGTTATGAGGCATCTGGACAGAGTGGATAGGGACAAACTGTTCCCACTCAGGAATGATGACGAATGAGAGAGAACAGATTTAGCATCATTAGCAAAGGAAGGAATAGGAACGCGAGGAAAACATTTTTCACACAGTGATTGTGTAAAGTGTTGAATGCATTGCTGGAGAGTGTGGTGGATATAGATTCAATTGAAACGTTCTAAATTAATTAGACTGTTATCTGAAAAGGAAGAATGTGCAGGGTTGCAGGGAAAAGGCGGAGATGTTCATTTTCTGTCACAACTCCTCACATAATTTCGCATTCATCACTCATCACTGAATCGAGTGTGAGCTGTTCTCTTGTCGTTTCTAAACAAGGAGAAGTGCAGCAATGTTTAAATGACAGGAGAGTTGGTGGCCGAAGTCTGACGGGAAAGTTAAAAAAAACAAATATATGTCTAAAAGGTGAGGATGGCAGAGAGACGAAATTTGAAATAACAACAGAAAATGCTAGAAAAATTAGCAGATCTGGCAGCATCTATGGAGAGAGAAACAGAGTTAATGCTTCGAGTCTGTATGATTCTTCTTCAGAGCTGAAGAGACGTTGAAATGTGACGGATTTAAAATGTTGCAGAGAATTCGGAGCACAATCCAGGTTATTCATTAAAGCAATTACAAATGGCATGTTTGTTTTTATTGCAAGTGGATTGGAGTAGATGAAGACTTGGTACAATTGTACAGGATTTTATGGAGACCACATCTGCAATGTTGTGTACAGCTATGGTATCCACATTTGAGAAAAGATAAGCTTGCATTGGAGACGGTACAGATAAGGTTCACGAGATTGCCCCCCGGAATGAGGAGGTTGTTCTATGTTGAGAGGCCGAGTGAATTAGGCGAGAGACCCGAGAGCTCAGAACAATGTGTAGATGCTGAGTGAACGCTTCCATTGCTGTCCTCTGGGCAGACGAGTGGCAGATAAAGTAAAAGTAAAGGAAAGTAAAGTTAAAGTAAAGTTTATTAATCACAAGTAAGTCTTACATTAACACTGCAATGAATTAACTGTGAAATTCTCCGAATTGCCACAGTCGGGCACCTGTGCGGGTCAATCACCGAACTAGTTGAAGTTCAATGCTGAGAAGTGTGAGTTGATTCATTTTGAGAGTGTGGAGAAATAAAGAGAGAAACTCTTAAGGAAATGCAGGAAAAAAGGGATCTCGGTTTCTCAGTACAAAAGTAATTGAAGGTGGTTGAGCATGCTGAGAGAGCAGGTAATAAAGAAAATGGCATCCTACGTTTTATTGGAGGATTGAATACATGAGTAAGAAGATCATGTTGAGCTTTTAAATACACTAGATAGGCCTCACCTGGAGCACTGCGTCCAATTCTGGGCACCACACTTGAAGAAGGTTGTGAAGGCAATGGGGAGAGTGCAAAGGATATCCACACGAATGATTCTATTGATAAAGATTTGTAGCTATGAAGATCGATTTGAGAAGTTGGATATTTTTCCTCAGGGAAAGAAGTCTGAGAGGACCTGTCGAGGGACAGGTAGCATTGAGGAAGCAGGTGTGCTGCAGAAGGACTTGGATAGGCTGGGAGAGAGGGCAGAGAAGTGGCAGATGGAGTACAATGTGGAAAAGTGAGGTTATGCACTTTTGAAGGAGGAATGGAGGCACAGATTATTTTTTAAATTGTGAAATGCTTAGGAACTCAGAAGCACAAAGGGACTTGAGAGTCCTTGTTCAAGATTCTCTTCAGGTAAACGTGCAGGTTCAGTCGGCAGTTCGGAAGGGAAATGCAATGTTGAGAGGGCTGGAATTCAAGGCCATGGATGCACTTCTGAGACTGGGAAAGGCTCTGGTCAGACCCCGTTTGGAGTAATGTGAGCAGTTTGGGCCCCATACCTAAGGAAGGATGTGCTGGCCTTGGAAAAGGTCCAGAGGAAGTTCACAAGAATGATCCCTGGAATGAGGAGCTTGTTGTATGAAGAATGTTTGAGGACTCTGGATCTGTACTCGTTGGAGTTTACAAGGACGAGTGGGGATCTTATTGAAACTTATCGGATATGGCGAGGCCTGGATCGAGTGGACACAGAGAGGATGTTTTCACTTCTAGGAAAAACTAGAACCAAAGGGCACAGTCTCAGACTAAAGGGACGATCCTTTAAAACAGAGATGAGGAGGAATTTCTTCAGCCAGAGATTGGCGAATCTGTGGAAATCCTTGCCGCAAAAGGCTGTGGAAGCCAGGTCATTGAGTGTTTCTAAGACAGATATAGATAGATTCTTGATTAATGAGGCGATCAGGGGTTACGGGGAAAAGACAGGAGAATGGGAATGAGTAAAATGGCGGAGCAGACTCGATGGGCTGAGTGGCCTAATTCTGCTCCTACGTCTTATGGTCTTATGAAAGAGAAAGAAGTGTTGCTTTCGCACTGCTGCTGCAGAATGACAGGGACGCGGGTTCAATTCAGGCTTTGGGTGGCTGTATGTATTTTCCACATTTTCTCTGTGTCCATGTGGCTTTCGTCCGGGTGCTCTGATTTCCCCCACACTCCATTGATAGGGTAAGTGGATTTACCATGCTAGATTTGCCCTTATGTCTCCCAGTATGTTGAGATTAGGAGGATTAACGGGGTAAATATGTGAGGTTGCGTGGATAGGTCAGCGAATCAGTGGAGCCTCAATGGGCCGAATGACCACCTTTTGCAATGTAGGGATTCAATGATAGATGTTTTCCTGTTCCAGTCAAGAGTTCATCAAGAACCAGGGGAAAATTTTCAAAATCAGTGTCAAAATTGCAACGATTCAGTGCCTAATGTACACATCTTAGGAAAATAAAGGAACATTTAACATGGCCAATCCACCTAACCTGCACATCTTTGAACCATGGGAGTAAACCAGAACACCCAGAGGAAACCCACGGGGGAAGATGTGCAAACTCTGCACAGTCAGCAAAGGTCAGGACCAAGCCCGGGTCTCTGGGGCTATGAGGCGGGAGAGTGGGATTAGATAGCGTGCAATTTCAATAACGCGGTGTAGACTTGATGGGCCAAATGGACTGCTACTGCATTGTAACGATTCTGTGGTTTGGGAATCTAAAACATGATCCTATTGAATGGAGCAGCAGGCTTGAGGGGCCATGTAGTCCACTTCTGATCCGATTTATTGTGCTGCTGTGTCCAGAAAGCTGCTGATTGATTTCTCATCATTAAATCAGAATTTTAGTCCAAATACTGTTAATGCATCAACCCTGTGCTCAGTGACAAACACTGACTCGTGGTTAAGCAATGTCTCAATTTTAACATTCTTATCCGTGTTTCCAAAACCCTCCTTGTCCTCAACTCTTCCTCCCTTTCATCACGTCCAGCATTCCAATCATCTGAGATATCTGAGCTCCTCTGATTCTGCCCTCGTGAGCATCCCTGATTTGGTTCATTCCACCACTGATGATCGTAATTTCAGCTCTCTGGGTTTCAGCTCTGGAATTCCCTCTCTCAATGCCCCTGCTTCGAGCTTGCTTTCCTCTCGTTCATTTTTGTCGCCTGTTTCCTTCATTTATTTCCTCCTTCCTCTCCCGTGGGTCTCACAGTTTGCACCCTCTGACTTTCCGCAGTCCTTCGGCCGCTTTAACTGCTGTCAACGAATTATAATTATACAACTATAATTTTCCGTGAGGTTCCACTTTAAGGATTCTTTCCGCCTCCAGCTCTTTGATTTCTCATTGGTTTCAGCTCTGGATCGAATTGAATGACGCAATGACGCTGGGCTGGGAGTGACGCTACCGCGAGTCGCGCAGGAGCGGCGCATTTCGATTGGGCAGTGGGTTACGATTGGCTAAAGAAGATGTCAATCACATTGAGGGCGTGTGTTACCATCAGCGCGGTCTGCGATTGGTTAGAATTGAGCGTCATTTTCAGTGGTCTCACAGTTCAGCCGGATGGAGCTCACCGATTGGATAAAATAGCTGTCACTCAGTGGTCGCAGAGCGTCCATTGGAGAACCGCGATGCGTCAATTTCCGATTGGTTTTCCCAGCTGCCGGTCACAGGCCCATCAGACACCGCGCGGAGCGGCAGCAAATGTCCCGCCAGTGGCGTCAGTCCCCGGGCCCGGATCCTGAGCCCGCGGCGGGGCTCGGGATGGCGGGAGGGTTTCGGCAGCGGGAATCCCGTCCTGCCCGGCTGTAAATGGGGCGGCACCGTGGTTCGCACTGCTGCCTCACAGCAAGAAGTTTAACAACACCAGGTTAAAGTCCAACAGGTTTATTTGGTAGCAAAAGCCACACAAGCTTTCGGAGCTCTAAGCCCCTTCTTCAGGTGAGTGGGAATTCTGTTCACAAACAGAGCATATAAAGACACAAACTCAATTTACATGAATAATGGTTGGAATGCGAATACTTACAACTAATCAAGTCTTTAAGAAACAAAACAATGTGAGTGGAGAGAGCATCAAGACAGGCTAAAAAGATGTGTATTGTCTCCAGACAAGACAGCCAGTGAAACTCTGCAGGTCTAGGCAACTGTGGGGGTTACAAATAGTGTGACATGAACCCAATATCCTCACAGCGCCAGGGACCCGAGTTCGATTACGGCTTGGATCCCTGTCTGTGTGGAGTTTGCACGTCTCCCAGTGGGTTTCCTCCGGGTGCTCCGGTTTCCTCCCAAAGTCCAAAGATGTGCGGGTTTGGTGGATTGGCCATGCTAAATTGCCCTTTAGTGTCAGGGGGACCAGCTCGGATAAATGCATGAGGTTATGGAGATAGGACTTGGTGGGATTGTGGTTGGTACAGACTCGATGGGCCGAATGGCCTCCTTCTGCGCTGTTGGATTCTATAAATCGCAGCTCAGGGTTTCCAATGGCAGCTTCCTGTGTAAACATGTCACGCTGCAGTTCCCCAGTCTCAGCAATGCCGGTGTTACAAACGCCCCTGGAGTCAGACCAATCAGTACATAAACTGGAATCTTCCTGTGCTCTGTGTGTGGGGCTCAGTGCCACACTGGGTTAAAGCAGCTCACTTTGCAGAGGCCACGGTTAGATACTGGGATCTTCCTGTGCTCTGCTTTGGGGGTGGGGTTTGCTTACTCTGAGTGGATCTCCCTCATTGTTTGGTTTTAATTATAGCCTCTCTCTCTTACAGACTGAGCAGAATGGCCTGATCTGATGATACACATTGAGATGGAGGAGCTGCCGCTCGAAATGAAGATGATTCAGAACTCCAGCTTTCTCTACACTCGTTCACTGAGGCCCAGCCCTTCATTTATCATTAGTTTTCCCAGGATGTCAGGTACATTACCATCTTCATCTGCTGTGCACACTGACCTGACAGTGGGAAGGTATTGGAGCAGGATAGTGCAGTCAACCATGTCAAAGGTGTGGACAGGCTGAGAAGGATAAGGAGGGATAGTTTAGCTGGGTAAGACTGCATTTACCCCGTTCCGATCTTTTCCTTCATATGTAGAATATCACCTGCAATGATTTCTCTTCCCACTCCTGTTTTGTTCCCACCCAAATCGCCCAAGGATCTATCCTTGGCTCCCTCCAATTTTTCATCTACACCTGATCCCTCAGTGGCATTATCTGAAAGCACAGTGTTAGTTTTCACAAGTATGCTGATAACACCCAGCTCTACCCCACCATTAGCTCTCACAACCAATCCCCTGTTTTTAAATTATTAGACTCCTTCTCCGACCTCTAGTACTGCCTAAGCAGAGAATTCCCCCAATTAAATATTTGGAAAACCAATGTTCTCACCCCAAATTCCGTTCCCAATCACTGACCCCATCTCCCCCACTGATCACTGTCCGACGTTGAAACAAACCCTCATAATCTTGGCACCTCATTAGACTCGGAAATGAGATTCTGAGCACATATCTGTTCCTTCACCAAGATCACCTATTTCCAGCTGTGTAACATCACACATTGTTTGTAATATCTCAGCTCACCCGTACCTGAAACCCTCATCCATATTTTTGTTACTTCTAGACTTGATAATTCAAGCACACTCCTGCAGCAGATTTCCTTCCCTGAAGGACAAATGGGGTTTTATGACAAGCAACAATTAGATTGTTGATTGCACATTCATATTGAATGCAAATTTCACAATCTGCCCTGCTGGGTTTTGAACTCAGGTCCCTCAAGCATTACCCAGAGTCTCTGGATCACTAGCCCATGACGCCACTGCCTCCCTTCATCAAGGTGAGGACTGGAATTTGAACGCATGCCTCGAGAGGAGACTGTGACCTGAACGCAGCACCTTCGATGACTTGGCCATCCTGACACAGACTATGTATTTCACTCCTCTGCCACTTTCTGGTTCCCCTTTACTTCCCAGTCTCAATCTCTCAGGAGCTTATGTTCACTTTAGTCTCCCTCTTTATTTTTATATATTGAAAGAAGCTCTTTCTGATCCTTTTTATATTACTTGTTCATTTACGTTTGTAGTTCATCTTCTCCCATGTTAGTATTTTTTTGGTCATCATTTGTTGGTTTTTGAAACTTCCCCAATGCTCTGTCTTACCACTAATATATGAAACATCCTATGTTCGTCTTTCAGTTTAATGCAATCTTTAACTTCCTCGGTTAACCATGGTTGATTTATTCCCTTCCAGAATCCTTGTTTGTCACTGGTATATATCTTTGTTATAGAGGTTTACAGCATGGAAACAGGTGTTTTGCCCCAACTTGTCCATGGCGCCCCCTTTTTTTAAAAAACCCCTAAGCTAGTCCCAATTGCCCGCATTTGGCCAATTCCTCTATACCCATCTTACCCATGTAACTGTCTAAACACTTAAAAATATAAAATTGTACCTGCCCTACTACTACCTCTGGCAGCTTGTTCCAGACACTCACCACCCTCTGTGAAAAAATTGCTCCTCTGGACACTTTTGTATCTCTCCCCTCTCACCTGAAACCTATTCCCTCTAGTTTTAGACTCCCCTACCTTTGGGAAAAGATATTGACTATCAAGCTGATCTATGCCCCTCATTATTTTAAAGTCCTCTATAAGGTCACCCCTCAGCCTTCTACGTTTCAGAGAAAAAAGGCCCAAGACAGTATGCACATATTGAATACAGTGTTATCTTTCAGATAAGTACTCTTGAATCAAGTTTATCTTAGTGGGAGGCCCAGCAACACCCCGCCATTGAAATTCCAGGGCAGGGGGAGAAGAAGTGGAGGGCAAAGAGACATAAGATTCAGAATAAGATTCCCTGTAGTGCTAAAGGAGGCCATTTGGCCCATTGAGCCTGCATCGACAACAATCCCAGCCAGGCCCTATCCCTGTAACCCCATTTGTTAACCCTGCTTGTCTCCCTGGCACTAGGGGGCAATTTAGCATGGCACATCTTTGAACTGTGGGAGGAAACCACAGCACCCAGAGGAAACTCATGCAGACACGGAGAGAACATGCAAATGTCGACACAGTCACCCAAGACTGGAATTGAACCCGGGTCCCTGGTGTTGAGGTGTAGCAGTGCTAACCACTGTGCCACCATGTCCCCAAGGTAGAATAAGCCATGTAGACCTATATCTTCACAGAAGAGCAACTTGCTTATGCAAATAAAGCAAGGAGAAGCAACTTGCCATTAAAACATTCTGTAAATGTTCTGATTTTCTTACATAGAGATCATCTTGAAATATGCAAACAATATTGCAGTTTCACAAATCTATAAAAGCGGGAGTAACTATGAATCTAAGGGTGACTCTCCTTAGAGAGCTAGTTACAGTAGCTGTGGGAATCTTTTGCCGATCAAGTTTAAAAAAAGGAAATTACAATTGTTTTAGCCCTTTATAGACACACTCCCACATTCTTGGAGAGATGCTGGAAAGGCAGAACTTGACCATGACACAATCTGCAAAAAGTGACTCCAGAAACACATTGAGTGTTTCTTGTGAGTCAAAAACTATTTTCATAATGTATGTCATTGCTGATCGATCGTCTTTTCTGCTAAATATCTTTTGCAGTCCAGTCTCGCCATCTCTGCTCTCATTCCTTTGCAATTACCCTTATTTACGTTGAACACAGTTGCTTCTGACCCAAGTTTGCACTCAAACTGAATGCTAAATTCCACCATGTTAAGGTCACTGTTTCCCAGCGGAGCTTTTACTCTGGTTATGAAAGCTGTCTCATTACACATTACAATATTCAAACTGTCCTGATTTCTGCTTGGATTCACAAAATATCCTTCATGGAAACTGTGCCGAGTGCACTCTGAATTCTTCCTCATGTCTACCTCTGCAAACTTGATTGTCCGAATCCACAGGAAGATTAAAGTCAGCCACTGACAGGAAGTACTAGACGATGAAGGGTACTCTGTCCACCGTGTCCCGTGTTTGTCTTCTGAGGAGGTCAGTGCGGTTTTTCGCTGTGGCGCGTCGGAACTGTCGATCGATGAGTCGAGCGCCATATCCTGTTCTTGTGAGGGCATCTTTCAGCGTCTGGAGGTGTCCGTTGCGATCCTCCTCATCTGAGCAGATCCTGTGTGTACGGGAGTTAAAAACCTCACCAACCTCCTCAGAAGACAAACACGAGACACGGTGGACAGAGTATCCTCCGTCCTCCAGTACTTCCCCGGAGTGGAGAAGTTACGGCATCTCCTCCGGAGCCTTCAACATGTCATTGATCAAGACGAACATCTCGCCAAGGCCATCCCCACACCCCCACTTCTCGCCTTCAAACAACCGCACAACCTCAAACAGAGTGGGTTTTCTGACTAATTAATTATTTATTTTTTCAGTTAATTTTGGGTTTAAAATCGGAGGTTTTTTTCAAAACCGGAAGTCGGGCCAGGAGTGGCCTGGGGAAGTTTTTGGAGGGTTTAAAAAGGGCTTACCTTGGAGGTTCAGCTTCATTGTTCCCAGGAGCAGGCTGAGGGTAAGAGAGTGGGTTTTCTGACTTTAATTAATTATTTATTTTTTCAGTTAATTTTGGGTTTAAAATCGGAGGTTTTTTTCAAAACCGGAAGTCGGGCCAGGAATGGCCTGGGGAAGTTTTTGGAGGGTTTAAAAGCGCACCAAAGTATACAGCGGGCAGCAGAGTGAGTGGGAAGTTGAGTGAGCTGTCAGGGCTTTGGCTCACAGGGCTTGGACGAGCAGGGGTGAGTTTTTGTTTCCTTACATTCTTATTAACTTTTCACTTTCTTACTTCACATAAAGTGTCCAGTATGAGTGTGAAACCAGTGTGTTGTTCCCAGTGTGGGATGTGGGAGGTCCTGGAGGCATCTGGCCTCCCGGACATCCACATCTGTGAGGGGTGTGTCGAGCTGCGGTTCCTGAGGAACCGTGTTAGGGAGCTGGAACTGCAGCTCGAGGATCTTAGGCTGATGAGGGAGAATGAGGAGGTGATAGACAAGAGCTATCATCAGGTGGTCACACCAGGGCCACGGGAGGAGGCCAAGTGGGTGACGGCCAGGAAGGGTAAGGCTAGGGTGGTTGAGAGCACCCCAGTGGATTTGCCCCTGCACAACAAGTACTCCTGCTTGAGTACTGCTGGGGGGGACAGCCCGCCTGGGGGAAGCAGCAGTGGCCGTGTCTCCACAGTGGAGTCCAGCCCTGTAACTCAGAGGGCTAAGGAAAAGAGGAGGAAGGCGGTATTAATCGGGGACTCGATGGTGAAGGGGACAGACAGGCGTTTCTGCGGAGGTAGGCGGGATTCTCGCATGGTGGTCTGCCTCCCTGGGGCCGGGATCCAGGATGTCGCTAGTCGCGTCCCGGAAATCCTGAGGTGGGAGGGAGAGGAGCCTGAGGTAGCGGTACATATTGCTACCGCTGATGTGGGTAGGAAGGGAGAAGGGGTCATGAAAAGGGAGTACAGGGAATTAGGGAGACAGCTGAGAAAGAGGAAAGCAAAGGTAGTAATCTCAGGATTACTGCCTGTGCCACGGGAAGGTGAGGGCAGGAATGGAGTGAGGTGGAAGATGAATGTGTGGCTGAGGGACTGGTGCAGGGGGCAGGGATTCAGGTTCCTGGACCATTGGGACCTCTTTAGGGGCAGGGGTGATCTGTATACAAAAAACGGGTGGAACTTGAATCACACGGGGACCAATATCCTGGCCGGTAGGTTGGCTAAGGCGACTGGGGAGAATTTAAACTAGATAGGTTGGGGGGAGGGGAGCTAGAAGAGTTGACTAGGATCAAGGAACTAATTGATGGGGGGGAGGATGCAGGGGTAAGGGGAATAACAAAATTAATGGTAGAGGAGAGGGTGCAAGTGAATGAAGGCGGTAATTTAGATAAGGGAGTAGAGGGAGAGGGTGTTCGCGACTCATCGAAGCGGTTCCAGATAAAAGCTGGAATAAGGACACTTTGCCTGAATGCACGAAGCATTCGGAACAAGGTAAATGAGTTGATGGTGCAAATCAGCACAAGTGGGTACGATCTAGTGGCCATTACAGAAACGTGGCTGAAAGGTGACCAGGACTGGGAGATGAATATCCAGGGGTATCAGGCGTTTAGGAAGAATAGACAGGAAGGAAAAGGTGGTGGGGTCGCGCTATTAATAAGAGATAATATCAGGGTAGTACTGAGGGATGACATAGGCTCTGAGGAACAAAACGTGGAATCATTATGGGTAGAGATGAGGAATAGTAGAGGGAGAAAGACACTAGTAGGTGTGGTATATAGGCCCCCAAATAATAATGTTGAGGTAGGGAGGGCTATAAACAAGCAGATAAGGGATGCGTGTAAAAACGGAACGGCAATAATCATGGGGGACTTCAACATGCACATTGACTGGCAGACTCAAGTCGGTAAGGGTGGAATGGAGGAAGAGTTCTTAGAATGCTGTCGGGATAGTTTCCTTGAACAGCATGTTACGGAACCGACGAGGGAACGAGCTATTTTGGATCTGGTATTGTGTAACGAGGTAGGTAGTATTAAGGATCTTATTGTGAAGGACCCTCTTGGGTCTAGTGACCACAATATGGTCGAATTTCTGATTCAGATGGAAGAGGAGAAAGTTTGGTCCCAAACCAGTGTCCTCTGTTTGAACAGAGGGAAATATGATAGGATGAGGGATGAACTGGCTAAGGTAGACTGGGAGAGCAGGCTGGCAGGTAGGATAGCTGAGGAACAGTGGAGGATTTTTAAGGAGATACTTTTCAGTTCTCAGCAAAAATATATTCCAGCAAAAAACAAGGATTGTAAGAAAAGGGAGAACCAGCCGTGGATAACGAAGGAAATAAAGGAGAGTATTAAAATAAAAACAGCTGCGTACAGAGTGGCCAAAAATAGTGGAGAAAGAAGTGATTGGGAAAAATTTGAGAAACAACAAAGAGAGACTAAGAAAGCGATAAAGAAAGGAAGGATAGACTATGAAGCTAGGCTAGCAATTAATATAAAAAATGATAGTAAAAGTTTTTATAAATATATAAAAAGGAATAGAGTGGCTAGAGTGAATGTTGGACCCTTGGAGGACGAGAGGGGGGAGTTAATAGTGGGAAATGAGGATATGGCTGAGTCTTTAAATAAGTTTTTTGTGTCGGTCTTCACGGTGGAGGACACAAATAGTTTGCCAAATATTAACGATAGAGGGTTGGCAGCAGGAGAAATACTTAATACAATTAATGTTACCAGAGAGGCAGTGCTGGGTAGACTAATGGGACTGAAGGTGGACAAGTCCCCGGGTCCGGATGGAATGCATCCCAGGGTATTGAAAGAAATGTCAGAGGTATTAGTGGATGCGTTAGTGATTATTTATCAAAACTCGTTGCATTCTGGGGTAGTGCCGGTTGATTGGAAAACGGCTAATGTTACGCCGCTGTTTAAAAAAGGAAGGAGACAAAAGGCGGGTAACTATAGGCCGGTCAGCTTAACGTCTGTAGTAGGGAAAATGCTGGAATCCATTATTAAAGAGGAGATAGCAGGGCATCTGGATAGAAATGGTTCGATCAATCAGACGCAGCATGGATTCATGAGGGGAAAGTCGTGCTTGGATTTTTATGAAGATGTGACTAGGGCGGTTGATGGAGGAGAACCGGTGGATGCGGTGTTTTTGGATTTCCAAAAGGCGTTTGATAAGGTGCCCCATAAAAGGCTGCTGAAGAAGATTAGGGCACACGGAGTTGGGGGTAGTGTGTTAAAGTGGATTGGGGACTGGCTATCCGACAGGAAGCAAAGAGTCGGAATAAATGGGTGTTTTTCCGTTTGGAGGAAGGTAACTAGTGGCGTGCCGCAGGGATCGGTACTCGGACTGCAACTATTTACCATTTATATAGATGATCTGGAGGAGGGGACGGAGTGTAGGGTAACGAAGTTTGCAGACGACACAAAGATAAGTGGAAAAGTGAATCGTGTGGAGGACGGAGAAGATCTGCAGAGAGATTTGGACAGGCTGAGTGAGTGGGCGAGGATATGGCAAATGGAGTATAACGTTGAGAAATGCGAGGTTATACACTTTGGAGGAAATAATAACAAATGGGATTACTATCTCAATGGAAACAAATTAAAACATGCTACCGTGCAAAGGGACCTGGGGGTCCATGTGCATGAGACGCAAAAGCCCAGTCTGCAGGTACAACAGGTGATCAAGAAGGCAAATGGGATGTTGGCCTATATTGCGAAGGGGATAGAATATAAAAGCAGGGATGTCTTGATGCACCTGTACAGGGCATTGGTGAGGCCGCAGCTGGAATACTGTGTGCAGTATTGGTCCCCTTATATGAGGAAGGATATATTGGCATTGGAGGGAGTGCAGAGAAGGTTCACCAGGTTGATACCGGAGATGAGGGGTTTGGATTATGAGGAGAGGCTGAGGAGATTGGGTTTGTACTCGTTGGAGTTTAGAAGGATGAGGGGGGATCTTATGGAGACTTATAAGATAATGCGGGGGCTGGATAGGGTGGAGGCGGAGAGATTCTTTCCACTTAGTAAGGAAGTTAAAACTAGAGGACACAGCCTCAAAATAAAGGGGGGTCGGTTTAAGACAGAGTTGAGGAGGAACTTCTTCTCCCAGAGGGTGGTGAATCTCTGGAATTCTCTGCCCACTGAGGTGGTGGAGGCTACCTCGCTGAATATGTTTAAAGCGCGGATGGATGGATTCCTGATCGGTAAGGGAATTAAGGGTTATGGGGATCAGGCGGGTAAGTGGTACTGATCCACGTCAGATCAGCCATGATCTTATTGAATGGCGGGGCAGGCTAGAGGGGCTAGATGGCCTACTCCTGCTCCTATTTCTTATGTTCTTATGTTCTTAGATCATTGTCCGCAGCAAACTACCCAGCCTTCAGGAGAACATTGACCACGATACCACGCAACCCTGCCACAGCAACCTCTGCAAGACGTCCTGGATTATCGACACCGATGCCATCATGTCACGTGAGTACACCGTCTACAAGTACACGGTACCTACTCTTGCAACTCGGCCAGCGTTGTCCACCTGATACATTGCAGGAAAGGATGTCCCGAGGCATGGTACACTGGGGAAACCATGCAAATGCTACGACAATGGATGAATGAACACCGCTCGACAATCACCAGGCAAGACTCTTCTCTTCCTGTGGGGGAGCACTTCAGCGGTCACGGGCATTCAGCTTCTGATCTTCGGGTAAGCGTTCTCCAAGGCGGTCTTCACGACACACGACAGCGCAGAGTCACTGAGCAGAAACTGATAGCCAAGTTCCGTACACATGAGGGTGGCCTAAACCGGGATCTTGGATTTATGTCACACTATCAGTGACCCCCACAGCTTGCCTCCTGGACTTGCAGAATCTCACTGGCTGTCCTGTCTGCAGACAATGCACATCTCTTTAACCTGTGCTTAATGCTCCTTCCACTCACATTGTCTGTATCTTTAAGACCTGGTTGGCTGGAGAGATTTGCATTCTAATCAGTATTCTGTAACTTGATTTTCTGTCTCTGTATGCCCTGTTTGAGAGCAGATATCCACTCCATCTGACGAAGGAGCAGCGCTCCGAAAGCTAATTGCATTTGCTACCAAATAAACCTGTTGGACTTTAACCTGGTGTTGTTAAAACTCTTACTGTGATTACCCCAACGCCGGCATCTCCACATTGTGTAATTACCACAGTTTGAATATGTGCTTTGTGCAGCATTGCCAATGTCTCTAATATGCGTCAGGAAGAGCAGTATTCCTAACACCAACCCTCCTGGAATCCCACTTTAACCGACCTCCATTCCAAATAAAAACATTTCCCACTGCTGTGTTTCCTGTCACTCAGTCAGTTTCCTATCCATGTTGCTGCTGTCCCTTTTATTCTATCAGCTCCAAATGTTACCACAAGTTTGCTGTGTGCCCCTTTATTTATAAAATGCTTTTTGGCAGTCCATGTTCACATTAACCACATTAGCTTCATCAACCTTTTCTGTTACCCTCATTAAAATCTGAAGCAAGTTAAATATGATCCCCCTTTAATAATTATGTTTGTGTTTTCCTTAATGTACATTAGCACAAGTGAGTGTTAATTTAATCTCCGGTGTTTGGAGATTAAACCGCAAACCAGTTTAACATCGTTGCTGAGGTTAAACTGATTGGATTTAGTTGCCTTATCCTCACAGCCTTTTCTGAAGAAATGTGTTTACCATTTGCAATTCTCCAGTCCTCTGGCACCACCCATTAAACTAGCTCGGATAGAAAACTTGTAAACATTGCCTCTGCAATGTCCACCCTTTTTTTCCCCTCAGTATCCATGATTGTGTCTTGTCCAGTCACAAGAACACAGGAAATAAGGGCAGACATTTACTATGTGGCTCATCAATAATGTTAAACCATTCAAAACAATTATGATTTCTGTATCTTTATTGCCATACAGTGCAAAGCACAGAGGCACAGTATTAAAACAAGAACAGCAACATCATCAGACAATACAGAGATAGGAATCACACTATGTTTCTGACACATTTTCTAAAAGTCACTACATTTTCAGCATTCCCAACAAAATCATTTGAAATATCAGCAATTCTATTGGGGAGAAAACAAACTGTGACTATTAAGATGTGAATCAAATTTCTGTAGTTTATACTGACGATCACCAAAACTATGGTAACTCCGAATAAAGAACTTTTCAAGCTTGGGTAATAAGGTTATGTACTAATTTATAAATTTGAACTAAACCATAAATCAGCCTCTTGAAAGGTTGCAATCCAATAATTCTTAATCCCTCATAAAGTATTCCCCTCATGCCTTCCATTTTCCTGGTTACACAGCTTTCCACTCTTTCTATCAGCTGTATATCTTTTTGAAAGTGTGGGTTCCAAACTGTGGATGCAGACTCCAGATGTGGACATACCAGCTGCTTAAAGAGTTTCAGATCTTGGGATTGAACTGCACTTTACTCCTCACTCCCTTGATTCCCTGAGAAACCAAAATTTGTTTATCTCAGCCTTAATTGTCATAGACTGTCATAACCTGCAGTGTAGATGGAGGCCATTTGGTCCATTGAATCTGCACTGACTCTCTGACAGAGCATCCCATCCCACCCAGAACCTATCACGGTAACCCCACATATTCTGCTAATCCCCCGAACCAATATATTTGGGACACTAACAGGCAGTTTAGCATGGCCAATCCACCTAACATTTGGAGAATGGGAGGAATCGCAAACATGGGGAGGACGTGCAAACATTATACAGGCAATCACCCAAGGTGGAATTGAACCGGGTTCCCTGGTGCTTTGAGGCAGCAATGCTAACCACTGTGCCACCACTAGTGTATTCAACAATGGAGCATGTCAAAGGATCACAACCCAATGAGTGCAGAAATGTATTCTCATGTCAGTCTGAAATGATCTGATCCTTACACTGAGCCAGCTTCCGCAATCTCCCAATGTCCACAAAATCAAACCCCTTCAGAATCTTGTATGTTTTAATGTTTTGCCTCTCATGCTTCTAAATCACAGAGAATACAGACCCAGTTTACGCAGGGTCACATCATATGAAACCCTTTCACCCCCGTGGACCAATTTACTGACCCTTCGTTAGTGATTGAAGCATAATGAGAAAACCCTTTCCCACAGCGAGTAGTTCAGCTCTGGGATGCATTGTCTGACAATGTGGTGATGCTGCTTCAAGTGAGGCATTCAGAAAGGAATTGGATTGTTAAAGTTACACCAACAGAGAGGCACTGGTTAGCGCTGCTGCTTCACAGCGCCAGAGACCCATGCTCAATTCTTCCATGGCTGACTGTCTGTGTGGAGTTTGCACATTCTCCCTGTATCTGCATGGGTTTCCCCAGGTGCTCCAGGTTCCTCCCATAGACTAAAGATGTGCAGAATAAATGGATTAGACATGATATATTGCCCCTTAGTGACCCAAGATGTGTAGGCTAAGAGGGTTAGCCATGGGCAAAAGATGTTCTTCCAGAAAGTCAGTGCAGATGCAATGGGCAAATGGCCTCCTTTTACACTGGATTATGCGGGATCCAATGGATACTCAGTGCTTCCATTTGTGAAGCCAAGGATCCCATCCACTTTGCAAGCGACTGTCCTCAACTGTCTCACTTTCAAATATCTTCCTGAACCTACTCCCTCTAAGCCTGCACACAGTTTCGAACTGGACCATTCAGTTTATTTTGCCTCTCCCCATCTCTTCTGTCAAAAGGCAGCACTGTTCCTGAGTGTGGGATTAATAATGTGTCTCTTCCACAGTATCAGTGAGAACTGATACTGCAGCTTCTGTTTCTCCAAGAGAATCTTTCTGGCTAAAGCTGGAATTTACAAGGATTTCTGTCACTGAGACATTGTCTGGCCTTCTGTTTCTCACCACCCTAACTCACTCTGTCTCTGTCTCTCCCTCCACCCACTCTCATCCACTCTATATGAAGGCGGGATATTGTTGTTTAGTGACTGAGTGCACACAATCTGTACCTTCATCTGATCAAATAGAATTCAGCTTGTGAACAAGATCATCATTTCAACCAGTTCTGGGTTAAATCAGGCACAGCTCGGATTGGCTGCAGCCCCCCGAATCTGGGGAGCAGACACTGTGAGCATTGCTGGCCTGAGAGTCTTTTACAGTTACTGAGCTGGGAAACTCCAACTAATCCCTGAGAATCCACAGCACAGAGCGAGAGGAGAGGAATGCCTGTCCTGGGAGCTGTCAATCTGAGACACAGTTTGACCCTGTCAATGTGCAGATGTGAACCTGTTCCTTCCATTTCCAAACTGTTATAACGAGGAATACAGAACGCCCAGGAATGACCAGCTTGTTGCAATGTGTTTGAATGAACATGATGTGATATCACCGAAGCAGCATTTTGAAATATTCATTCAATGTATTCTGATGAAATGTATTTTTATGCTCTGTGTGCATTCTTATGCCATTGCATAAGAATCTTCCTCTGACATGAGACCGTGTTTTGCCTTTGTGCCTTGATGCTCCTTTTAAAAGAAAATGTTCATGTTATGAATTTTCTCATCGAACCACAGGAAGAATTATAGAAAAATAACAGCACAGAAGGAAGCCATTGAACCTATCCTGCCATGCCAGTCCAAGGAGACAGCAAGAAATCTCACAACACCAGGTTAAAGTCCAACAGGTTTATTTGGTAACAAAGCTTGCTGCTCCTTCATCAGGTGAGTGGGAGTTCTATTCACAACAGGGCATATAAAGACACAAATTCAATTTACAAAATAATAAGGTGTCCTTTCCAAGCCCATCTTCCTGCACCCAGCCCGGAGCCATGCAGCTGAATGCACGATGGAGATCCAAATACTAAATGCCAAAACTTTGCGAGCCTTCTTTGAGCCAGTGGCTCAAGCAGTAGAGTTAATATTTCAAATCACACCCGCTGCGAGCAGTTGAAATTTGTTGGTCTCCTTTAATTTGTATCTTTGTCTCTGATCCAGAACTCATTCACTAGTTCAGAGACTTGTTATTCTTTTTCAATAACCTTTCATTAAAATCAAATTGAACCCGAATTCTGCATCCGAAAAATAAAGTCCACTTCATTTCAGTCAAATGGTGCGTGTGAACCACAAGAGGGCGCCGATAATGTCCAATATACATTACCAATGCGATGGCCGGGAATCGAACCCGGGTCAAGGCAGCTATGCTCACCACTATACCACCATCGCTCACTCTGCGTAAGCAGTTGTTATTTTCATTAGTTATAATTACAAAACTACCCTAGTTGCTGATTTCAGCAGACACCAGGTGCGTCCTTGGCCCATTTGTTTAACCTGAACTTCGCTTGTCTCGTTTCTCTGGACAGTTTGAGCCACCTTTTTGCTGTTGTTTCTGACTGATAACTCTGATTAGATTTGCAGTTCATTTGAACAAAGTTTCCACTGAACGGAAATTGAAGCTGGATTTTATGTCAGAAACACATGGATGATGAGAATATTTGGTGATTTTTTTTTAGGAGTGTCCCCCTTCTGTTCTGACCAGAGATAGCCAACTAAATAAGTCAAAACTCTGGGTCAGGAACTGACCCTTGGTCAAATGCTCGCACAGTCACCACAACACCACCTGGCTCTGTCTCCCCCTCTCTATTTATAGAACGAATACGCAAGCAATCAAGTGGCAGAGAAATCACAGCTGAGAGAATTATATAACCGACATTCCCGTTCTAGGGGTTTTACACTTTCCGATAGATCGGGGTGATCAGGGTCACCCAATCAGAAAGCAGATCCTTGGGACATGGAATTTGATTAATATCATGTTTTGCAATCATGTTAATCGGTCAGAACCATGTTGATGTTATTTCACTCCAATCTATGAAGGTTTGATTGAATCGTGACCTTGTTGCACAACTTGCGGTCAGCCAGGAGATGGCAGCAGGGAACAATAATTTGGATTTGCTGTTTGTGTCAATAAATCGAGTCATGGAGGTTCACAGCATGGAAAAAGGCCCTTCGGCACAACATGTCCATGCCGCCCAATTTTTGCCATTAAGTTCGTCCCCATTGCCCGTGTTTGGTCCATATCCCTCTATATCCAGCTCACCCATGTAATTGTCTAAATTATTTTTAAAAGACAAAATTGTACCCGCCTCTACTACCTCTGGCAACTCGTTCCACACACCACTCTGTGTGAAATAAATTGCCCTTCTGGACCCTTTTGTATCCCTCGCCTCTCATCGTAAACCTATGTTCTCTAGTTTTAGACTCCCTTATTGTGGGGAAAAGCTGTTGGCTATCTACCTTATCTATTTCCTCATTATGATACAGGACTCTTTATATCACCTCGAGGTCTCCTGTGCTCCAGGGAAAAAAAAAGTTCCAGCCTATCCAGCCCCTCCTTATAACTCAAACCATCAAATCCTGGTCGCATCCGAATAAATCTTTTCTGCACTCTTTCTAGTTTAATATCCTTCCTTCCCATAATAGGGTGACCAGAACTGTACACAGTACTCCAAACGCGGGCCTTACGAATGTCTTGTACAATTTCAACAAGATGTCCCAACTCCCATGTTCAATGTTCTGACCACTGAAACCAAGCATGTCGAATGTCTTGTAAAGGGGAAAATACAAGGGAGCACACTTTAAAATGGCAATACAAGAAAGCACACTTTAAAATGGCTGCCTGGCACATAAAGGGTTAACTGGGAAAGCCAAAAGAGCAGTCACAGGCTCCTGCTGTTCAGAAAAACCTAACAGACAAGCCACTTCCAAAGTACAGACAGTGACTCATAGCAAACAAACACCTCAGGAAGCCAAGCCAAGGGTCAAAACATCTTTTTAAGATAAGGAAACCCCAAAACAAAGAGCTTAGATTAATGTTAAAGGAACGCGGGAAATATGAATGCGAGGGAACCAATTAGCACCTGAAGGAGACGAAACTAGTCATTGATAGATACAGACATAAGGAGATGTACCCATTCATAAATTGTTAAATACTTGTACTCACTTAAACAATGTGATAATGTTCGAATCACCGGTTTACACATTGTGTAAAGGGTATAAAAATGAACCGCTCCCGACATACTATTGAGAGAAGGTTTGCTACAGACCATGTGCCTTGTCTCCACGGAGCTCCGTTTAATAAATCGTATTTTCTGAATCTCGAAGTCTGACTACTTGTGGATTTTTCCCACAACAGTCTTCTTCACCACCCTGTCCACATGTGACTCCACTTTCAAGGAGCTATGAACCTGTACCCCGAGATCTCTTTGTTTTATAACTCACCCCAACGTCTTACCATGAACTGAATAGGTCCTGCCGTGGTTTAATCCACCAAAATACATCACCTTACATTTATCGAAATCAAATTCCATCTGCCGTTAATTGGCCCATTGATTCAATTGATCAAGATCCCACTGCAATCCGAGGTAACCTTCTTCATTGTCCACTCTGCCACCAATCTTGGTGTCATTTGCCAACGGACTAACCATGCCTCCTAAATTCTCATCCAAATCATTAATATAAATGACGGGGTAGGATGAGTGACTTTGCAGATGGCATAAAGATTGGCTGGGTGGTGAAAGGGAGGCTGAGTTTCTTAGTCTGCAAGAAGATATAGATAGGATAATCAAACGGGCGGATAAGTGGCAGATGGAATTTAACCCCGAAAGATGTGAGGTAACACACTTTGGAAGGAATAATTTGGCAAGGAAGTATTCAATGAAGGGCATGGCACTTGGAAGTTCTGTGGAATATAGGGACATTGGCATGTTTGTCCATAATCTCTGAAGGTAGAAGGGTATGTTAGTAGAATGGTGAAAAAAAAAACATATGGGGCATTTGTCTTTAACAATCGGGGCATCGACTGCAATAAAATGTCATGTTGGAGTTGCATAGAACTTTGGTGGGGCCACAGCATGAGTACTGTGTGCAGTTTTGGACGCCACAAGATAGGAAGGATGTGATTGCACTGGAGGGGATGCAGAGGAAATTCACCATGATGCTGTCTGGGAAAGAACATGTAAGTTCTGAAGGGAGATTGGGGAGGCTTGGATTGTTTTCTTTAGAGCAGAGAATACTGAGGGGGGACCTGATCGAGGTGTACAAAATTATGAGGGCATCGACAGAGTGGA
This sequence comes from Mustelus asterias, assembly GCF_964213995.1. Taxonomy (NCBI): domain Eukaryota; kingdom Metazoa; phylum Chordata; class Chondrichthyes; order Carcharhiniformes; family Triakidae; genus Mustelus; species Mustelus asterias. The sequence continues at coordinate 162,728 of NW_027590415.1, forward strand.
TAGGAAGCAGTTGTTCCCCTTGGTTGAAGGGTCAGTAAAAAGAGGACATAGGTTCAATGTGAGGGGCAGGATGTTTAGGGTGGATGTGCGGAAAAACATTTTTACCCAAGGGTAGTGACGGTCGGGAATGCACTGTCTTGGAAGGTGATGGAGGCAAGTTGCCTCACATTCTTTAAAAGTATGTGGTCAGCAATTGGCATATCATAACATTCAGGCCTATGGGTCAAGTGGTGGTGGATGCGATTTGATTGGAGGTCAGATGTTTCTTCGATGTCAGAGCAGACTCGATGGGCCGAAGAGCCTCTTCTGTACTGCATGATTCTATTATTCTATAAACAAATTCACTATGAACCGTATCAATGTCAGCCATATTCCTTGCCAGTTCTCAGACAGGCACTGATTGGTTCGAAGTTTGTTTCATTTTCCAGGATCCAGCTCAATTAAATAAATGTATTTCTTATGTTCTGTGTGTCATTAATAAAAATCTTCCTCTGACGTGAGACCTTGTTTTGTCCTTGTGCCCCTTTTGATGCCTTTGTCATTCTGCTCATGCTTTGATTTTCCTCATGTCACCTTAGAAAGAACCAGAGAAATGTAACAGCACAGAAGGAACCCATTCGGCCTATCTTGTCCTTGCCAGACTGAGGACACTCAGGTGTCCTTTCCAAGCTCACCTTCCTGTTATGTAGCTGAAAGCATGCTGGAGATCCAAGTAATTCTTTCCAAAAAAATAGGATTTGCAACTCTGTGGCTGTCTAAAGCAAACATTTCCAATCACACTCGCTGCCAGCGGGGTTCGAATCTGCACGGAGAAACCCCATCGGGTTTCAAATCCAACGCCTTAACCACGCCGCCACAGCAGCTGCTTATTTAACAAATGAAAGCAAATCACTGCGGATGCTGGAATCTGAAACCACAAGAGAAAATGCTGGAAAATCTCAGCAAGTTTGGCAGCATCTGTCAGGAGAGAAAAGACCTGACATTTCGAGTCCAGACGACCCGTTGTCAAAGCTTTGACAAAGAGTCATCTGGACTCGAAACATCAGCTCTTTTCTTTCTTTACAGATGCTGTCAGACCTGCTGAGATTTTCCAGTGTTTTATCTTTTGGCAGATCTTATTTGTCAGAATAATGTAACCACCTCAGTAAAGTTCATATTAACTTCATCAGGCACCAGGATTGCGCAATGCACAGTGCGGGAGCTGAAATTTGTTCCTCTACTTTTACTTTGAGTCTTTGTGTCTGGCTGAAAATTCATTTATTCGGTCAGAGACTTGATTTTCTCTTCCAATATTTTTCATTAAAAAATAATTATGTCCGAACAAAAAATGAAAAAGGTATCTGCATTTTATTTCATTCCTGTCAAATGTTTCGTTCGCCCTGTTTTTGTCCACTCAGTTTAAAACACAAGAGGCCGTGGATAAGGTTCAAAATAAATGACCAATGCATTGGCCAGGAATCAAACCTGGGTCATCTGCTTGGAAGGCAGTTATGCTCACCCCTGTACCACCATCGCTCACTCTGCTTAAACAACCGTTATTTTCATTAGTTATAATTACTGAACTTCCTGAGTTGCTGATTTCATCAGATACCAGATGTGTCCATAGCACAGTTTGTAAACTGAACTTGGCTTGTCTCGTAGTTCTGGACAGTTTAGGCCACCTTTCTTTTTACTATTGTTTCTGACTGAGAACTCATTGATTAGTTTTGAGGCCTTTAATTTCATTAAAACAACATTTCAGCTGAAAGCAAATTGAATGTGGATTTTCCATTAGAAACACAGCGATGATGAGAATTTTTAGTCAATTTTATTTTAGGAGTGCCCACCTACTGTTCTGACCTGCGATAGATAATTAAATGAATTACCACTGTGATGGCCAGGAACTGACCCTTGGTCAAATGTTCGCACAGTCACTATCATCACTCACCTGGCTCTGCCACCCCCTCAGTCTGAAAGTCCAGCTCTGACAGTGAATCTGGTCACCTTCGGGCCCAATCGGAGGATGGTCAGAACATGTCTGCCACTGTCAGAAACTCCATTATCAGCGAGTGGGGGATAATCATTTAACTGGCTGTCACTGGTTGTTGAGGTTGTGATTTACTGTTACCTGTCAGTGCAGGAAAAACAAATAAAACAGGAAAATTGAGAGACTCCGAGAGCAGTTAATTTGTATCTTCACCCTAAAGAAACACAATGATGTCTGCAATCGCTATAATAACTGAAAAAAACAGATATAACTGGCTGTTGCCGCGGAATCTGGTTTACAGATGTGGCCGTACACCCCATGGACTACAGCGGTTCCAGAAGGCAGCTCATCACCACCTTTCCAAGGGCAATTAGGGATGGGCAATAAATGCTGACCCAGACAGCGACACTCACATTCCATGAATGAATTCAAAGACAATCTGCGGGGAGCGGGCTTCAGAGTGTTTAACAGTTACTGAGGCGAAAAACTATAACGACGCCCCCGGGATATAGAGCAAAGGCTAAAAGGAGCAGAAATTCCGTCCTGGGACCTTACAGTTGGTAAATGTTTTGTCCTGTGAATGTGTAGGTGTGAATATTGTGTAAGAGAGAGTGTATGAAAGGGACGGGAGAGTCAGACTAATCCAACTGTGTTTGTGTGTCTGTTCTGATCATGAGATCACCGAGTCTCTCTTGTGTAAAATAAAACAATTTTCCAATCAAAGATTCCCTTAATCCCCCTGCTGAGCCCCAAAGTGAGATTTCAAGGCAAATGGTTGGCTAAATTCAAAATTTCATTGGAAAAGTAGAGAACATGTCAGCTATCGCGTGTGAGAGCGCGATCAGTGCAGCAGGAAAACGGGTTTCAGTGGAAAATGGAGTTCTCAGTTCGAGTGAAACCTTTTCAACAGCAAACATTCGTGTGTCAGAGACATGAAGGATGTGAGCTGGATCTCTGGAGAGGCGGAATTTCATTGCAATGGGCGAGTTTGTTAGGAGAGAGAAACACAGAGAGGCTGGAGGAGCCGGGAGCTGACAGCAGCTTGTCTCTGCTCCGTCCGCTCTCTGCCTTTAAGTTGCTCTGTGCCGCCACCACTGGGTTCATTTCGGATCCAGTTCTGACTCACACAGATTTTCCACACACTCTCGGATACGACTGAAACGACAGCCGCCGAAACGGCTCCTCCAGCCGCTCCCGCTCAAGTGAAGTCTCCCAGGAAGAAGAAGGCGGCACCCCGACCTGCGGCAGCCGGTCCCAAGTTAGGCGAGCAGATCCTCAGTGTTCTGCCGGGTTGCAGCGATCGCGATAAAGAAAGCTTTGGCTGGCAGTGGAGTGGATGTGGGGAAGCGCGGCTCCCAGATCAGGTTAACTATCAAGAGGAAGATGGAGACAGGGTCTCTCGTGCAGACAAAGGGACAGGGGGCCTCCGGCTCCTTCAAACTCGCTAAGAAGGAAAGCACGGGGAAAATGGGAAAGAAGGCGAACAAACCAACAGCCAAGAAATCTTTAGTAAAGAAAACAGCGGCCAAGAAGGTGACAACAAAGAAAGCAGCAGCCAAGAAACGCGCAGTCAAGAAACGCGCAGCAAAGAAAACTCCAGTGAAGAAATCAACAGTGAAGAAAACAAGCAGCAAGAAGGCGGCAACTCCAAAAAAGGCGGTGAAGAAAGCAGCCGCGAAGAAAAAGTCCCCTGTGAAGAAGGTGACGGGCGGAAAGTCTGTCAAAAAAGTGACTAAATCGAAGGCCAAACCCAAACTGAAAGCAGCAAAAGCGAAGAAAGCGTCAGGAAAGAAGTGAAAGAACTCGAGCAAATTGTAAACCTCTGAACCCAAAGGCTCTTCTCAGAGCCACCCACATCTCTCAGGAAAGAGCTGATCCCGCAAGGAAATGATTCCTGTCCCGCGGCCCGGCTCATTCTCAATAGAGATCATTTCAAATTCAGACTAAAGCAAAACAGAGAAGAGGCTGAATTTCATTTGCTCAATCGCCACTTTCTCTCATAATAAAGATGTCTGGTAGATTCAGTGTGAGACAGTAACACTGGCGGCTAAACACCGCATTCGCGCCTCATTTTTAACTGAATCCCTGCAGTGCAGAAGGAGGCCAATCGTCCCATCGAGTCTGCACCGACCACAATCCCACCCAGTCCGGATCCCCATGACCCTATTTATTGACCGGACTTACTCCCCGACACTCCTGTGCAATTTAGCATGGCCAATCAACCTAACACGCACTTTGGTGTGCGGGAGGAAACCGGAGAAAGCCGAGGGAGAATGTTCAAACTCCACACAGACAGTGACCTCAGCCCGGAATCGAACCCAGGTGCCTGGCGCTGTGAGACGACAATTCTTCGCCAAACATCAATGTCAGGAGTGGGATTTGAACCCACGCCTCCAAAGGAGACTGCGGCCTTCGACCGCTCGGCCATCCTGACTCCATTAATTTTAACACAGGAGATTGCCCCAAGCAGCTTCAATAAAGTGTTTGCAAACAGCGAGAAGCAGATGTGTGTGAGGATGTTCCGGAGGAAGATTCTTGCTATAGAATCGACTGTGTTTAGGTCGGAATATTACTGACTGGGAATTATTACGGGACCAGGTTTAAAAACACAAAAGAACAAAGTCACGACCCGAAACGTTAACTCTGTCTGTCTCTCTCTTCACAAAAGCAGCCGGAGCTGCTGATTATTTGCAGCATTTTCTGTTTGATTCCATATTTCAAAGCTGCGGGTTTGTGGAAACACTTGTTTGTGACGGGTTTGTGTGGGGAGCTGTGTTTCGCTTCCATTGTTAATAAACGGGTTGAAATTGGCAGTTGCACAAACTGGAGGTGGAGCTGAAAGATCAGGGGCCGTTCTGTGTGTGTGTGTCAGTCCGGCTCTCTCCTCCCTCCCGCTCTGTGTTTAATCTTCATTCTGTCTCCTCCCCTCTCTGCTCTCTCACTCCGCCTTCCCCAGTCAGGTCGGGGCGGGCTGTATAAAAGGAGCCTGAAAGATGTCCTCTCACATTGTGCAGAGATCTGAGTGAAGAATCATCATGTCAGGCAGAGGGAAAGGACAGTAAGAAGTCTCACAACACCAGGTTAAAGTCCAACAGGTTTATTTGGTAGCAAATACCATAAGCTTTCGGAGCGCTGCCCCTTCGTCAGATGGAGTGAAAATCTGTTCTCCAACAGTGCACAGAGACACAGAAATCAAGTTGCAGAATACTAATTAGAATGCAAATCTCTACAGCCAGCCAGGTCTTAAAGGTACAGATAATGTGGGTGGAGGGAACATTAAACACAGGATAAAGAGATGTGTATTGTCTCCAGACAGAACAGCTAGTAAGATTCTGCAAGATCAGGGGGAAAGCTGTGGGGGTTACTGATAATGTGACATAAATCCAACATCCTGGTTTAGGCCGTCCTCATGTGTGCGGAACTTGGCTATCAGTTTCTGCTCAGCGACTCTGCGCTGTCGTGTGTCGTGAAGGCCGCCTTGGAGAACGCTTACCTCAAGATCCAAGGCTGAATGCCCGTGACTGCTGAAGTGCTCTCCCACAGGAAGAGAACAGACTTGCCTGGTGATTGTCGAGCGGTGTTCATTCATCCGTTGTCGTCGCGTCTGCAGGTACCTGATACGCTGCAGGAAAGGATGTCCCGAGGCATGGCACATTGGGGAAACCATGCAGACGCTACGACAATGGATATCAGTGGTATAATTACGTCTTAAGAATTCGCAAGGGCAAGGGGATCACAGTGTCCGTGTATGAATATAAGGGGTTAATTCACATTCACTGAAAATGAATGAATCTCCATCACTCTCTCTCTCTCTCACACACACACACACACCCACACAACCTCTCACAGACCAACACTCACACATCTCCCACCACGACAGATGGCGAAATTCAAAAATCAATAAAAATATCTGGAATTAATGGCCTTGAATCAACTTTCGTTAAAAAAGACAACTGAAGCACTAATGCTCTTCAGGGAAGGAATTCTTACCTGGACTGGCTTACATACAACTCCCGACCCACAACAATGTTGTAGGCCCTCGGAGGTGGCCTACCAAGCCACTCAGCTCAAAGGAAATTTGGAGACCTTGGCCTTGTGGAATCATCGCTGAAATCTGAAACTTAGCTCGTATTCTGGGGACCCGGGTTCAAATCCTGACAAGGCAGTGGAATTTGAATTCAATAAAAAATATGTGGAATTAAGGATCTCCTGATGACCATGAAACCTTTGTCGATTGTTGTATTAATCTATCTGGTCCTCTGGGGACTAAAATCTGCCGTCATTACACAGTCTGGCCGACATGTGATTCCAGAGCCACAGCAATGTGGTTGACTCTCAATTGCCCACAGGCAACTAGAGTTGGGCAATAAATACTGGGCTTGCATTTAAAAAATGCAAGCCCAGTCAGCGACGCTGAAAAAATGCATTGAAGATTCAGAATGAGGAGATCCATCAACTCGTTTACAATCCCAGAGTTTGCAAATACAGAATGGATTCCAAACTAGTTTACTGTTCCGGGAGCTGACCGCCAGAACAAATTGCTTCCACACGCACCGTTCTACCAACAGAATCAGAAAGAGCCCAATCCTCGAAAATCAGCAGATAATGCAAAACATATTCTGAATATGGCACAGATATAAAGGTAAAGTCACCATAATCCCAAATGACCATCCGCTGTTCCCCATCTCAACAGGGAGAGCTTAATGGTGTTGATTTAGCCTCAGGATTACTACACCTCAGGCGAGGGGCAAGACTGAAAATATCTAACAGCACATCTGCATTTTCTTTGCCGTAAATTTGTATAAACTTCTTGTTTTCAGTTATAAACTGGAGGATACAGTATGTTTTATTAACGGCACTTAAAAACTGTCCTGCCACCTTCAATGACATATACACATGTCCAAATATGTCCTGCTGTTCTTGCACCCCCTTTTGGAATGAAATCCTTTATTTTACATTGTCGCTTTGTGTTATTCCCACCAAAATGAATCACTTCATTCATCATCTGCCACATGTCCTCCCATTCCACCAACCTGTCTGTGTCCTTTCGGAGTTCGACTGGAATTTCTGTAGCTCTTTTCACAACCATAGGACGTCCCAAAATATTTTAATGATGATAAGGTATTTTTGAAATGTCATCGCTGCCCAATTGCTGAACTTTTCAACTGTCTGTTCGACGACATCAGAAATTGCCAGATGGGAACGGGGAATAGTTGCTGCAGCAATGTCTCTGTGGCACAAAGAATGGCATTTTTGATTTGATTTCATTTGATTTATTATTGTCACATGTGTTAACATACAGTGAAAAAGTATTGTTAAAGTATTGTTTCTTGTGCACTATATAGACAAGGCATACCATTCATTGCGAAGGAAACAAGAGAGTGCAGAATGTAGTGTTACAGTCATAGCGAGGGTGGAGAGAAAGATCAACTTCATGCAAAGTAAGCCCATTCGAGGTAAGTCTGTGAGTTCGGAAGTTCAGGATCCAGTCGCAGAGGGAGGTGCTGAGGCCCAGGCCACAGAGTTTGGAGATGAGTTTCGTGGGAATAATGGTGTTGAAGGCTGAGCTGTAGTCAATAAATAGGAGTCTGACAGAGGTATCCTTGTTATCTCGGTGTTCCAGGGTTGAGTGCAGGGCCAGGGAAATGGCGTCTGCTGTGGACCTGTTTGGGGCAGTGGGTCCCAGCATGTTAGACTGCAAGTCATTGTCTTGTGGAATGTTCAAAGGTTGTGGGTCCGAATCTCATCGGAGTCAGCTTTCTGGGTAAAATTTGAAGAAATTAGGAACTGGTGTGTCAATCTTCTCAGAGAAGCGAAACTGCCGCCTCGAACTTGGAGGACATTCGGCCCATCAAGCCTACACCCACAACAATCCCACCCAGAATGAATCCCCGTGACCCCATATGTTTACCATATGTCAGCCCCCTGACACTGAGGGGCTATTTAGCATGGCCAAACCAGCTAATATAGCACTAATTTTCATGGCTGACCTGCCGATTCTGGAAAGACAAAATCTGCCACTGGCGTCTGCTTTGGAGCTTCTGAAACCACATGTTGACATGGTGGCAAACTCGTGTCCAAAGCGGGTGCCCTGATTTGAATTGACTGTCAGATCGAGTTTCTCAGAGGATGAAAATTATGGGAACATGGAATTGTTCTGGACTATTCTCTCAAGCCTGTGTGTTCAAACTTCATCATGGTTCCGTGAACCTCAAAACACTGAACAAACCATCACCGACGAAGATGGGATTCGAACCCACGCGTGCAGAGCACAACAGATTAGCAGTCCATCGCCTTAACCACTCGGCCACTCGGCAATGACTTTTCATCAAACTTTGACAAAGGGCTTGAAATGTCTGGGCTTGAAATGTCAGCTCTTTTCTCTCATTGCGGACACTGCCAGACCTGCTGAGATTTTCTAGCGTTTTCTCTTTTGACTTCTCACCAAACCAGGGTGTTTTAACACCCGTAACAAAGAACATATTTCTCCCACAGGATAATGCTGTGTTGCTGCTTTCTTGTTAATCCGGTTCGCTGCTACTCTTCCATTCGATGTGTAACCACAGAAAGTAAAGAGGGAGACAGTTCCATTCCCTGGTCCCAGTTTGATTTGGAAATCACCGAACATAACCCGGATGTAAAATGCAGCGACCAATCGGAGCTTGTGGCGCAACGGTAGCGCGTCTGACTCCAGATCAGAAGGTTGCGTGTTCAAATCACGTCAGGCTCATGAAGCTTTTCTTTGGTATCTTGGTGAAGTTGATTGTTTGCGATTGTTCCCGAAATGAAAAATTTCAAAACGATGGTAGAAATGATATTTTAGGGATGCTTCCGGTTCGCATGCTCAGTTTTGTTTTTGCACAGTTTTATATCTGAAACAATGTGTCAGAGTTGTGAGGTGTTCATTGCTTGCAAAATTAATGCAAGGTCCACAGACTCAGATGTTCCTATGGGTCATCAAAGGAGACAGCTGACTGTGGCGATTTAACAGGATGATTCACACGTCAAGAGAGGAGCAAGGCTTCGAAGCCGGGCCTTCATGAACAATCTCAACCGATACAGGAATTAATCCCGTGCTTTTGGCTGAATAAGCTGTCCAACCATTTAATGAAAGGGCAACTCTCCGAAAGCCCATGCTACCAAATAAACCTGTTGGACTTTCGGAGAGTTGGTGTTGTGAGACTACTTCCTGTGAACCTGGGACATATGCGCTGTGTTCCCAGTTAATGAAAATCAAGATGATGAAACAAATTTACTGTCGAGAAAACCCAGATTTACCTTTGGGCAGCAGCCGAATGTTACGATTTGATGTTCGTGAGAACATGATAGCAGATGATGGTTTCGATCCATCGACCTCTGGGTTATGGGTCCAGCCACTCTGCCCCGAAAGGTTGCCGCTTCCTGTCTATTCCTGTTGCGCGGGTGAGAGGAAACTATTCATTGTATTTGTATTTCAAACAAGACCCACGTGTTGGGAAGCGCACCCTGGCTGGACAATAACACTTAACATCAGCCCGAATCAAACAGACAGAGAAAGACACACGGAGATGCAGTAAGAGATGATCAGGACACACACAGAGCGATAGACAGAGAAGGTACCCAACAAACCAACAAGATACTGAGATGGAACAACTGATTATGTTTGAAAAGGGATCTTCTGTTACATAAAGATAGACCTTGTTTTAAAATTAATTTCATGTAAGTGTAACTGCACTCTCTGCTGTTTAACTGTTCTCTCTGTTGTAAAACTATGTCTCTGCCGTTGACAGATCTTTGCTGTGGTTGTGTCAAATTCATCCCTGTTGTGTAAATATATTCATAAGACATGCGAGCAGAATTATGCCACTTGGACCTTTGAGTCTGCTCCACCATTCAATCATATATTTCCCTCATCCTCATTATCCTGCCTTTTCCCCATAACCCATGGTCCCCTTATTAATCAATAATCTATCTATTTCTGTCTTAAAGACACGCAATGACCTGACCTCCACAGCCTTCTGCAGCAAAGAGTTCCACAGATTCACCACTCTCTGGCTGAATAAATTCATCCTCATCTCTGTTTTAAAGAATCGTCCCTTTTGCCTGAGGTTGTGCCCTCTGTTTCTAATTTTTCCTTCGAGTGGAAACATCCTCTCTTTGCCCACTCTATCCGGGCCTCGCAGTATCCTGTAAGTTTCAATAAGATCCCCCCTCGTTCTTCTAAACTCAAAGGAATACAGATCCAGAGTTCTCAACTGTTCCTTATACGACAAGATCTTCATTCCAGGGATCATTCTTGTGAATCTCCTCTGGACCCTTTCCAAGGCGAGCACATCCTTCCTTAGATATGGGGCCCAAAACAGCTCACAATATTCCAAATGGGGTGTGACCAGATTCCCGGTTATGTAAATATGTGCCATCTTGAGCGGAATTTTTATTTTCTGTTCTGCAAAGGTGTTTCTTGTTGTGTGAAATGTTCTCTGTTGTTCAGTGAAGATGTTTTCTGTGGGAAAACAATCAACAGGAATTTCAAGGCCGCCATTTCTGAGGCTTGGTTTCAAGTCCAGACTTATTTCGGCCGAATGGCCTACTCCTGTTTCTGTTTTTGATCAATAATTCTGTGTATCAAATCAGTTAATTTAAATTTCACCAGCTGCCATGGTGGGACTTACTCCATGCCTCCAAAGATCAGTGCGGGCCTCTGGTTTACCAGCCCAGTGACATAACCTTTCATCCCTGGAAACAAAAACACTTCATTCAGCTCATTATTAAACCTCGTCCTGAGGAGATTAGAATTACCTCCACTGAATTTCAATCACCCAATCAATACAAAGCATTTTGCTCTAGTTGGGAACATCAATAATTTATGCAGATCAAACAGATATTGTGGAATTGTTCCGAGCTAAGATTATTTTAGAATTGAACTCATAAAATAACAAGGACGTACATTCTGAGAAAGCACCCTGCAATGTTTGGAAGAAAATGTGGATTTAATATGACGTGGGAGATCGGTTCCCAGGAAGCTCCACCAGAAACGACCGTGACAGAACTCAAACCTGCAATTTTCTGATATCATTACTACAAACACCAAAGTCAGACACTTTATCCATAAGGCCACACAGTCGGCTCATAACTACTGCAACCTGATGTTAGTACCATGTGAACAAATACTGTGAAAATATTCTTTTCGTTCTATCTCTAGATGATCCACTGATTCCTCGATCCCTGAAAATACAAGGGAAAGCTCCAGCTGCCGTACATTGTATTTTTTGATGATAAAAGAGCCTTTCACTCTGTGAGTTGCAAAGATGCATGAAACATGAGTGATGCTGTACTAATGTATGATTATAAGAGCAGCAAGACAATGTTGGAGCTGTACAAAACTTTGGTGAGGCCATAGTTGGAGCACTGAGTGCAGTTCTGGTCAAATCACTGGAGAAAGGATATGATTGTACTGGAGAGGGTGCAGAGGCCATTCACCAGGATGTTGACTGGGATGGAGAATTTGAACTATGAAGAGAGACTATATTGGCTCGCGTCATTTTCTTTACAGCAGAGAAGGCTGAGGGGAGACCTGATTGAGGTATATAACATTATGAGGGTTATGGAAAGGGTGGATAAGAAGCAGCTGTACCTCATAGTTGCAGGGTTGATACCAAGGAAGCAGAATTTTAAGGTGAGGGGCAGAAAGTTTAGAGGGGATTTGAGAGAAACATTTTTTCATCCAAAGCATGGTCAGAGTCTGGATTGCAATGCCTGGAGAGGTAGTAGAGGTGGGAAAACTCACTAATTTTACAAAGTATGTGGATGAACACTTGAAATGTCATAACTTTCAATGCTACGAGCCAAGTGCTGGAAGGTAGGAATACTTGTAGATTTAATGTAGGTTTGTTGGTGCAGATGTGATGGGTCAAAGCGCCTCTTCTGTACTGTATGACTCTCGCTATTATCGTCAGACTTGGCTTCTCACGGACATGTGTCACCACTCTCTCCCCATGGTGGCACAGTGGTTAGCACTGCTGCCTCACAGCGCCAGTGACCCGGGTTTGATTCCAGGCTTGGATCACTCTCTGTGCACTGTCTGCACATTCTCCCTGTGTCTGCGTGAGTGTTCTCCGGGTGCTCCATTTTCCTCCCACAGTCCAAAAAATGCACTTGTTAAGTGCATTGACCATGTTAAATTCTCCCTCAGTGTATCACTTGCAATAAACCCAAACATGCCATTTGCCTTTGTAATTGCTTGAATGAATAATCCAGATTGTCCTCCGAATTCTGCAGAACATTTTAAATCCGTCACATTTCAAACTCTCCTCAACTCTGAGGAAGAGTCACAGACACCGAAAGCATTAATTCTGTTTCTCCCCGATAGATGCTGCCAGACCTGCATGAGGTTTCTCGCATTTTCTATTTTTATTTCAAATTCCGTCACTGTGCCATCCTCATCTCCTTTTAGACAGATATTTGTAATTTTTTAACTCTCCAGTGACTTAGACCACCAACTGTCTTGTCATTTAATCAGTGCTGCACTTCTACTTATTTAGAAACGACAAGACAACAGTTCACACTCGATTCAGTGATGAATGATGAATGCGAAATTATGTGAGGAGTTGTGACAGAAAATGAACATCTCCGCCTTCTCCCTGGAACGCGGCAGAAAACAATCTAATTCCTTTCGAACGTTTCAATTGAAACTGTATCCACCGCACTTTCCAGCAGTGCATTCCAAACTTTAAATACTCACTGTGTGAAAAATGTTTTCCTCGTCTTCCTATTCCGTCCTTTGCTCATGATGTTCAATCTGTTCTCTCTCATTCTTCATCATTCCACGAGTGTGAACAGTTTGTCCCTAACCATTCTGTCCAGACATCTCATGACATTTAATACCAGTAAGTGGAACCCCTGATGGAGTGGTAAGATATTTAAACCAGTAGACATTAAGGCATTGATAAAACTCGCAGCATTCAGTTAAATGACATTTAAATACGTTTATGAGCTAATAAGAATCAATGTGAGATGCAGTAATTGATTCAAACGAGTAATTATGATTGTAAAATGCATATGCGAATATTTTGAATGGATTATTATTGAGTTTAAGGAAGTTACCAATTGGCAGTAAACCAATCCAGATAACCCTTCGTCAAAGGGTCATCTGAACTCGAAATATTAGCTCATTTCACTCCTTACAGAAGCTGCCAGACCGGCAGAGATTTTCCAACATTTTCTCTTTTGGGTTCAGATGACAGCATCCGCAGTAAATTTGGTGTTATTTTAGAGTTGTTCTATTGCACCTCATTTAGAGTTGTAGGACTTAGAAACGTCACGAATGAAATTGATTCGATACTTTGGAACAGTTTTCCTTTGACTTTTCATTGTCTCTCTGTAATCTTCCTACCAGAATGAATCACTTCACAATTCTCAGCTTTGAATTTCATCTGTAACTTGTCCACTCATTCCGGCAACTTGCCTTTGTCCTTTTTGAAGTTTTACACTATCCTCCTCACAGTTCACAATGCTTCCAAGTTTCACATTGTCCACAAATTCTGAAATTGTGCCCTGTGCACCATTACCTCTGTCTAATATATCCTGGTGCATGTTCACAGTATCTACACCTTGTGTGCATATCAAACTGGGTTGAGGCTTATAACAGAAAAGTGGAGCCAATGCAGATACCTGCCTGCATATTCCACGTAAATGCTGCAGAATTGTCGTCAAGTGGTTTTGTTATTGTTGTTGAGAGGAAGTAACAGAGGATGGTTTCGATCCATCAGCCTCTGAGCTATGGGCCCAGCACTCTTCAGCTGCGCCTCTCTGCGACACAAAGTCCATCTTCGCTTCCACCCCCCCTCCTCCGCTCCCCAGTCCCCGCCACCTCCCCCACGACCCCTGCCCCCTCCTCCCTCCTCTCCTCCCCCCTCCCCTTCCTCCCCCGTTCCCCCTCCTTCCCCTCCCCCTCCACCTCCACCTCCCTTCCCCTCCTCCCCCTTGCCATCTCCCTCCCCCGCCCCCTCCTATGCCCTGCTCCCTTCCCCCTTTCCCCTCACCCTCCCATCTTCCCCTCCCCTCCCTCTCCCCCTCCTCCTCCCTCTCCCCCATCCCCCTTCCACTCCCCTCTCTTCCTCCCCGTTCCCCCTCCCTCCTTCCCACTCCACCCTCTCCTCCTCCTCCTCACCATACCCCCCACCCCCGCTGCCTATCAATGCAATACGTCAGATATTCACTTCCACACTGTTGTTTAACACCATCACCAGTGTCAGGAGGCTCAGTCTGGCTACACAATTCCACTGCATAACACCAAGAATAAAGGGTCAGAGAAAGACACACACAAAAGCAGCCAAAGAGGCTTTTTGTTCACGTGTAACGACAGTCACGGAATTGATCACTGATGTTGCCAGACCGGCAGATCACTGAGGGGCGGCACGGTAGCACAGTGGTTAGCACTGCTGCTTCACAGCTCCAGCGTCCTGGGTTCGATTCCCGGCTCGGGTCACTGTCTGTGTGGAGTTTGCACATTCTTCTCGTGTCTGCGTGGGTTCCCTCCGGGTGCTCCGGTTTCCTCCCACCAGTCCAAAGATGTGTGGGTTAGGTTGATTGCCCAGGTTAAAAATTGCCCCTTAGAGTCGTGAGATGCGTAGGTTCGAGGGATTAGCAAGTAAATATGTGGGGATAGGGCCTGGGTGGGATTGTGGTCGGTGCAGACTCGATGGGCCGAATGGCCTCCTCCCGCACTGTAGGATTTCTATGTTTGAAAGGAGCTTTCTCTTGTAAATATGTTTATAAATATATTTCCCGCCGTGTAACTGTGCTCTCTGCTGTTCAAAGATGTTCACTGTTGTTGTGCAAAGTGTTTCACTGTTTTTCCTGCTGTGCTCTATGATATAGAGGTTTACAACATGGAAACATGATGTTCCATATTGTGTGCTTTTGGCACACGAATGTTCCATTCATTGCCAATAACCAAATGACATTAAGAAGGTGATGGTTTGCTGCCTTCTTGAACTGCTGCAGTCCATGAGGTGTCGGTACAGCCACAGTGCCGTTAGTCAAACAGTCTTTCAGGATTTTGCCACCCTGTCAGTGAAAGAGCCGCGATGTATTTCCAAGTCAGGATGGTGAGTGGCTTGAGGGGGAGCTTGCAGTGCTAGTGTTCCCATGTACCTATTGCCGCTGTCCTTCGAGATGGTAAGAACATAAGAACATAAGAAATTGGAGCAGGAGTAGGCCATCTAGCCCCTCGAGCCTGCCCCGCCATTCAATAAGATCATGGCTGATCTGATAGTGGTTCAGTTCCACTTACCCGCCCGCTCCCCAAAACCGTTAATTCCCTTATTGATCAGAAATCTATCTACCTGTGACTTAAACATATTTAACGAGGTAGCCTCCACTGCCTCAATGGGCAGAGAATTCCAGAGATTCACTCCCCTCCGAGAGGAGAAGTTCCTCCTCAACTCTGTCCTAAACTGACTCCCCCTTATTTTGAGGCTGTGTCCTCAAGTTCTTGTTTCCTTTCTAAGTGGAAAGAATCTCTCTGCCTCTACCCTGGTAGAGGTGGTGGGCTTGTGGGTGCAGTCTAAGAAGAGTAGATGAAGAAATATTGCTCCCATTGCCAGAGGAGAGAAGGATGGCTTTTAATGTGCAGAGTGTTTAGGACCTGGGATGCACTGCCTGAGAGGGTGGCAGAGGCAGCATCAAATCAGGGCTGTCAAGGGGGAATGGAATCAGCACCTGAAGTGAAAGGATTTCCATGGTTATGAGACAAGGACGGGAAAGGGATGAGCTGAGTTGTTCTTGTACAGAGCAGCATAGAGACAAAGGGCCGAATGGTCTCCCTCTCTTTGTTGTATCCATTCTAAGATTCGAGATGTATGAGTGTTGGACTCATTCTGTATCGCTCTGTCTCTGGTGCGACATATGTGTGTGATATTCATTATGAATCTCTCTGAGAGACTTTGCAAATCTATACACATTCTATCTGGAAGGTACATAATTGAAACAGGGCCTTTTGTTCTAATTAGTACATGATTCCACACGATCCTCTCCTCAAAATCTTCAACGCAACGTCATCTGCTTATCTCTGAAATTCATTCTCCATCGTCTCATTACCGAGATTTTCCTTTCGTACATCTGTGCTCGTCGACTCAACTGCTCCAGGTAATAGCAAATTCGAAGTTATACTGACTGCATTTAAAACTACATTAATATTGATTTCTCTATGGAATGTAATGCCGATATCCAATCATTAACTCCTGTTTGATCTGTCTCTGCAACAGCGACAGTTAAGATGCATTTTTCCGCTCTACTGCAGTTCTGTATTGCGGCCAGTGGATGGCAGCACACTCTGGTCGGCTGAAGTTCAGACATCAGAGAGGGACACAACAGACAAGAATTGTTCACATTATATTGAATCTGGACGGAGGAATTTAGAAATATTTAGAAATTTAGAAATCTGTTGGCCATATCATTTTGAAATCTACCAGTACGCTGCTTCCCTCTGTATTCGTCATTTAAATCCTGATAAATGAGCACGGCTATGCTTATAATTGAATGTATTAGTGCCGGTTGGCATTTTGTTTGGAACCAAATGGCATTTGAATCATTAGCTCAGTTAGAATTTCATTAAGCAACAGTTTAATTATTAGTACAAACCTATTAAAGCATATTTTACAGAAAGTTTTACCTATTTCTGATTGGGGATATTATATAGAGAGAAATTTGTTTTTCTTGATATATATTACTGACCTATATCTGGGTGCTTAGGTTTCGATCTCAAAAATTGTCAGTGGTGCAAAATTTGAAGATATTATGATTTTTAGTGAGTAGGATATTGATAATCTGCAAGAAGATATAGACAGGCTGGTGGAATGGGCAAACACGTGACAGATGCAATGTCACTAATGTCAGGAAGTGTGAAGTGATGCATTTTGGTCCGAAGATCGAGGAGAGGTGATATAAAATAAAGGATACACCTTTACCCGTCCTCATCCCCATTGCACCTTTACCATGCCAAGATTCCACAGTCTATTCACTCATCACATAACCCATTGAATATCCAGCCTGCAGTCTACATTGAACATTCTACTTGCACATTCATCATTCAACATTTTACACTCCCATTTTCCTGTGTACCTTCACCTTGCAACATCTCCCTGCTCCGTCTCACAAGCCAGCTAACGTCGCACGTCCACTCTGTCCATTGCCCATGCTCGGCTTTTCCTGCCCAGTCCGCATTGTGTTTCACTGTGCTCAGTTACAATGCCCAGATTGCAGACGTTCCAACTTTTATATTCTCTATTAATAATAAATGAATAAATAGAACCATCCCTTGATTAAATACTGTCACCTTTTAGTGGGTGAATTTCATGACGTGCTGTGTGTGGTTCCCTCCTTGATGCTTCTGTACAAATGTAGTCAAAGGAAAATTATCCAAATATATCTTCAATTCTCCTGCTCATTCACAAGGAAATGAGCGGGTGATGGATGCAGTTTCAATAGTAGCTTTAAAAGATAGAGAATGGATTTACAAATTTAAAATCCAAGGGAGAGATCAATGCCTGGAGTTGTTTTCAGGCTGTAGCGACTAGAATAACAATGCACATTTTCAATTTGAATTGTTCAAAATACTAGAATGGATTATCCATTGTAGATGAAAGGAAACTTTAAACTGTGCAACTGTGCTGTGCTTCAGAGAGTTGTCACAGAGTCATAGAGGTTTGCAGCATGAAAACAGGCCCTTGGCCCAACTTGTCCATGCCGCCCTTTTTTCAAAACGCCAAAGCTAGTCCCAATTGCCCGCATTTGGCCCATATCCCTCTATACCCATCTTAACCATGTAACTCTCTAAATGCGTTTTAAAAGACACATTTGTACCCGCCTCTACTACTGCCTCTGGCAGCTTGTTCCAGACACTCACCACCCTCTGTGTGAAACAAATTGCCCCTCTGGACCCTTTAGTATCTCCCCCCTCTCACCTGACAGCGATGCCCTCTAGTTTTAGATTCCCCTACCTTTGGGAAAATATATTAACTATCTCGCTGCTCTATGCCACTCATTATTTTATAGACCTCTATAAGATCACCCCTGAGCCTTCGACAGTCCAGAGACAAAAGTGCCAGTCTATCCTGCCTCTCCTTCTCACTCGAACCATCAAGTCCTGATAGCATCCCAGTAAATCTTTTTTGCACTCTTTCTAGTTTAATAATATCCTTTCTATAATAGGGGGAACCAGAACTGTACACAGTATTCCAAGTGTGGCCTTACCAATGTCTTGTACAACTTCAACAAGACGTCTCAAATCCTGAATTCAATGTTCTGACCAATGAAACCAAGCATGCCGAATGCCTTCTTCACCACTCTGTCCACCTGTGACTCCACTTTCAAGGAGCTATGAACCTGTACCCCAAGATCTCTTTTACAGGAATCTCCATTAATCCATCACCTGCTGAGCATATCCAGCACTTTCGGTTTTTGATTCTGGTTTCCAGCTTCCAGCTTTGCGTTGTGTTCTGTGCACATGTTTTACTGGAACAGGGAACAGATTCTGATCAGCGCTGTGACAGATAGAGTAGAATGTGCCCCCGACTATCAAGGCTGTGAGATTACACTCCAAGCTGTACACGAGAATAAGGAAGAGAAAGAGGGAGGATCATTCTGTGATGGAGAGATTTCATGTACAAAGGACAAAATGGTCTGTATTCCCACAGCTGTTTTAACAGACATAAGATGTAGCAACATAACTTGCAATCAATAAAGTCCCTCTTAACAGTCCTTGACTTTTTAACGATGAGATTGTTGAACTTGCCAATAGTTTCCACATCGTCAAAAATCTATATATGGACAAGTAGAGCAAACTTCCAGCATGTGGCTCTGTGGCGCGATGGGTTGCGCGTTAGACATCTAAATAATGGCAAGTCAGCTATTCAAAGGTTGTGGGTTTCAGTCCCACCAGAATCGGGCTTTGGATCCGATAAGTAGAAAGCAGGTTGCTGCTCCGTTGATGTGATTCAGCTTCGGCACCGACATTTCCTGCTCTGCCATCTCTCCATGCTGCTTCTGTTTACTTGGCTCCCAGGGAAACCACTGACTCAAAAATAAATCGCAAACCCCAGGGGCTTTCTTAAAGTTTGACACGACGTTCGCTGACTGGGTTAGAAATAGTAGCATCTTTTTCAATTAGATATTTCGCTTCTTTTGAAGATCACGAAGATTAAAGAACACACACGTGCAACAACAACAACTTATAAATAACTACAATCTATAAATAAATATCAGTGCCCTGTAACCTGGTGGTGTTATTCTGATGTGTCTGCTGCGCTTGTACTTCCAGGCTGTCGTGGTCGTGGGTTTGGAAGGTGCTGGCAAAGGAGCCTTGCTTTGTTGCTGCAGTGGATCTTGTAGATGGTGCACACTGCTGCCATTTTGTGTCCGTAATGGAGGGAGTGAAGCTTTATGCATGGGAAGCGAATGAAGTGGGATGCTTTGTCCTGGATGGTGCCAAGTGTTTGCAGTGCTGTTCAAACTGGATTCATCCAGGCAAGTTATCTCAGTGAAGCAAGTGCTCCGCTTTCCTCCCACAGTCCCAAGATGAGCAGGTTGGGTGGATTTGGCCATGCGAGATTGCCCCTTGGTCCCCAAGTTGTTTGTATAGGTAGATTAGCGGAGTGGATGCGTGGCGCTGCGGGAATAGGTCCTGTGTGTGATTCTCTGTCGGAGAGTCGGTACAGACTCGATGGGCAGAATGGTCTCCTTCACCACTGTCGGGATGGTGTGATTCTCATGCGATTTGACTCTGTTCGAAATTCCCTGAGAAAACAATGGAAGGCTATGTTTGTAGAACTTGGAGAATTGGATTTATTGCAAATTTAATGTTTTTTTACTGCAAGATGATGAAAGTACCTGGATCACGTCAATAAATAGTCAAGATATTTGTGGAGACTCTCGAACTATGTTTTTTTTATCGTTGTCGATTATCCACTGTGAAGGGAAAGACAACATTGACAAGCAAGAAATGGATATTGCGACTTACGCAGTTGCAAAGTTCACTGGAAAGGAATCCGAGGATCTGAATCCAGAATCTTCTAGTTTAGTAAATCGGTGCTTTAACCAACTAAGCCACAGAGCCTGATACCGCTCTTCGTGGGTACAGCAGAATGCTGGAAATACATTCCAGATCTGGTGGTATTAGTGAAAAAAGAGATATTACCAGATCTGTAACGTACCTCTGAAAATTGAGATAGTTCACATTTCAGATGCAGACCTTTCACGGGAATGACCGGTTCTCTCTCCACAGATGCTATGGGATCTCGGATAGATTCATGAAAGAAAAATAACTGAATCCCACAGTGGCCCATCGAGACTGCACCGAATTCCCCGTAAACCTTTCAAATCCGCCTTTCCCCGACACCCGCCCACCAGGGTCTCAGGGGAGGTGCTCCTTAGGAATTCACAAAAGAAAGCACATCAGAGGGAATCACACAAATCACTCAGTGAAACACTTCCACTAAACATTGAGCGGTTTATCGTGAGCTTGATTCCACTTACTGTTTTCAGACACACATCTGGTATAAAAGTAGCCGTGTTCAGGATGTGATTCACACACAGTTTTCTGCTCTGAAGGCAGATGTGCTCCTTCTGTGGCACGAGGTGACTTTTAAAAAGTACTTTATTCATCCGGGATATGTGTGCCGCTAGCGCGAGAAGCATTTATTGTCCAAATTAATAATCTTTGAGTAATTGGCGAAGAATTCATTCTGGTGTCGCTGCAGTCCATGTGGGACATGTGCATATACACTGCTGTTCGGGAGGGAGTTCCAAGATTGTGAGCCAGCCAGGGGAACGGTGATACATTTCCAAGTCAGGATGAAGTGTGTCTCGGAGTGGGACTTACAGGTGGTCGTTGTTTCTCAGCATCAGCTGCCCTTGTGCTGCCAGGTGAGAAATTTCGTGGGTTTGGATGCTGCCTCGCGAACGAAAAGTCACTGCCAGGAGTAGGATTTGAACCCACGCCTCCAGAAGAGACTGCGACCTGAACCGACTTCGACCGCTCGGCCATCCTGAGTACGTTAGCAAAATGTAAAATTTCTGCACAAGTCGATCTGAATTCCACCTTTATTGTCATTACATTTATAACTCGATGTATTTTTCCATTTTTGAACCCCAACCAGAATCCTGTATCTGAGTCCCATCCTTTCCCAAGCTGCCGGGGGCTGAGGAGCTTCTCATTGCTGCATTGCGCTGTTTGCTCAAATCAACAAAGACCCAATTCCCGCCCTACCTGTTCCTTGCACGAAGGTGTTGAGAGAGCCAGATCTGAGCAACGTGAAGTATCCAATAGGAGAGTTACATCCTGGCGACAGGAATGTCTCTCCACAGCTGATTTCGGAGCTGCTGAATATTTCCAGCATTTCCTCTTTCTGATTTTGTCCCTTCATTACAGGAGTTCATTTACTGACAACCCAAAACTTGTCTCGAGGGCGCAGGTCCAGACATACCTTTTCTGTGATCTTCACACAGACAAGTTCACTCTTCACTTTCCAACACACAAGCTTTAAAATCGGCTGCTTCCACACTCAGCACCCTGCGGCATTGCCTTCAAACCTCACCCCACCCTCCAACCGACCACCAGGGTCTCAGTAGTACAAATGCTTTTTGGGAATTCACAAAAGCAAGGGGATCACAGTGTTTGTGAGGGAATATAAAAGGTTAATCCACACTCACAAACGGACTGATTATGTGAGAATCTCTCTCTCTCTCACGCACGCACGTACACACACACACACACACACACACACAGACCACCACCACCACCACCAAGGCAAATGGTGAAATTTCATCAATTAAGAACTTCTGGAATTAAAAGTCCCACGACAATGACTCGATTGTCAAAAGGAAGACAACTGCTTCACTAATGTCCTTTAAGGAATGAATATTTTAACTGGTTTGGACCTAAATGTGGCCCCCGACGCACAGCAACTTTGGTGACTCTGAGCTGCCCTCTGAGGTGACCTATCAAGCCGCTCAGTTCAAGGGCAATTTAGGATGGGCAATAATGCGGGCCCAGACAGCGACGTCCACATCCCAGGAATGAATAAACAAAATAAATCGGTGAGTCAAAATGAGGTGATACAGAAACTCAGTAGCAGTACCAAAGGTTGACAGAGACAGAATTAATTGAGAAACCATGCTTCAGTTCTTGAAGCTGACAGTCAGAACAAGTCATTTCTACACGCACTGTTTAACTGATCGAATCAGAAAGATCCCAATCTTCATTGAGCAGCAGATAATGCAAAACACAGTCTGATTACAGACAGATGCACCAGAAAAAGCATTCCTTCTGGTTGCATCACAGCTTGGTGCGGCTCCTGCTCTGTCCAGGACCTCAACAAATCTACAAAGTATCGTAAACAAAGCCAGTTCATCACGCAAATCAGTCTGCCATCCATTGACACGCTGCGTTGCCTTGTAAAAGCAGCTAGTTTAATCAAGCAGCCACACACCGTGGACAGACTATCTTCACCTGCTTCTGTCGAGAACTAGATACAGAAATCTGAGGGCAGGCACGAACCAAGTAAAGAACAGCTTCTTCCCTGTTGCCATCAGAATTTTGATTGGACCTATCTCGTATTAATTTGATCATTCTCTACATGTTTCTGTGACTGTAACTCTACATTGTGCGCTCTCTCCTTTCCTTCGCTATGTGTGGTATGCTTTGTCTGCGTAGCATGTAAGAAACAATACTTCTCACGGTATACTAATGCATGTGACAAGAATACATCAAATCAAATCAAATCAAAGAATATGACACAGATATCAAGGTAAAGTCGCCAGAGTTGCAAATGACCACAGGCTGCTTTCCCTCTCAAAAGGGAGAGCTTTCTGGTGGCGATTTAGCCCAAGGGTTACCACACCTCAGGTGACAGGCAATGCTTGGAATATCTAATGTGCGATCTAATAGGACATCTGGATTTTCTTTGCAGAAAATTTGTATCAAAATCCTGATGTTGTTTTTAAATCCTGGGATAATATACGGCTCTTACAAACTGCTCTGCTACCTTCAATGATTTGTACACAGGTCCATATATTTCCCGCTGTTCCTGCATCCCCTTTTTGAATTATATCCTTTATTTTGTATTGTCTCTTTGCGTTTTTCCCACCAAAATGAATCACTTAATTCTTCATCCGCCACATGTCCTCCCATTCCACGAAGCTGTCTGTGTCCTTTCGGAGTTCGACTGGAATTTCTGTCGCTCTTTTCAGAACCAAAGGACGTCCCAAATAATTTCACTAATAATAACGGATTTTTGAAATATAGTCATTGTCCAATTGCTGAACGTTTGAACTGTCTGTTCGATACGTCAGAAATTCCCATATGGGGATGGGGAATAAGTGCACCAGGTGTGGCTCTGTGGCGCAACAGATAGTGTGTTGGATTGCTCGTCATTGTCTGGCGAGACAATCAAAGGTAAACTTTGAAGAAATCAGCTGTTCATAAACTGGTTTGTTAGATGTTGGCTATAGTTGCGATGGCCGAGTTGTTAAGGCGTTTGATTTGAAATCTAATGTGGTTCACCGCGCAGGTTCAAGCCCTCAGGGGTTCGAGTGTGGATGAAACTGTTCGTTTTCTTTAATCACCTCCAGAGGGCTGATCACTGACTGGAAAACTGATCGCCATTCCTATTGGATTTTGTGAAGATATCGACGAAATATTGAGTGAACAGATGGAAAAGAAGACGATAACAATGTCTGTTTGATTTCTGTATTTTGGGAGCCGATCGTGGCTCTGCGAGGAGAAAGGGGTGAGGTTAGAGGTGCGGGAGATGAATAGGGCACGGTTGAGCGCCCAGCCAAACACCGAGGGCGGGGGTGGAGGCACCTTGGTTTCAGGAAGATGGAGTCCATGTCAGGAGCGCCGATTTGGAAAGAGGCATCAGGGGAACAGTTCCGACTGAGGTGAACAAACTAGGAGAATGGGGATGGCGTCCTTACAGGGAGCGGGGTATGAGGATCTGTACTCGGCGTGTGAGTCGGTGGAGCTTGCTGGTGGTCAGTCTATCTATCTTGCTGGTGGTCAGTCTATCTTGAATTGGAGGCAGACAGGTCCAGGAAGGATAGGGAAGTGTCGGATTTGGACCATGCGAAAATGCGAGGGTAGAAAATGGAAGCAAAATAGCTATTTTTTCCAGGCGCAGATGAGAGCAGGAAGCAGCACCGATACAGTTAACGATGAACGTCTGAGGATCGTGGGATTATATTCATTGGAGTTTAGGAGGTTGAGGGGAGATCTGATAGAAACTTACAAGATAATGAACGGCTTAGATAGGATGGACGTAGGGAAGTTGTTTCCATTAACAGGGGAGACTAGGACGCGGGGGCACAGCCTTAGAATAAAAGGGAGTCACTTTAGAACAGAGATGAGGAGAAATTTCTTCAGCCAGAGAGTGGTGGGTCTGTGGAATTCATTGCCACAGAGGGCTGTGGAGGCCGAGACGTTGAGCGTCTTCAAGACAGAAATTGATAAATTCTTGATTTCTCGAGGAATTAAGGGCTATGGGGAGAGAGCGGGTAAATGGAGTTGAAATCAACCATGATTGAATGGTGGAGTGGACTCGATGGGCCGAATGGCCTTACTTCCGCTCCTATGTCTTATGGTCTTATGGTAACGGAAAAATAGTTGGGGGTGGGAAGAGGGGCGCGGGTGGGGGGGGGGGGGGGGGGAGGGGGGCGGGGGCGGATGGAGGTCGGTGGCGGTGGCTGAACAGTACTGAAACAAGAAATATTCCACATACTCAACAAAAATCACTCACTTTCAGGCGCGTAACCGGAGCCTAACGGTGCCTTTTGTGATGCTATCTGAAGATTACACTTTCCAACCCAGTCACTTTGTACAGAGATCTGGTGGAACCTCCTCAAAACCGAGCCTGTGAACTGAAATCCACTATTTCTTTCCGAAATTGCAGGGAGCTTTCTCAGAATTACTTCCCTTGTAACTTTGTCCGTTTAATTCTCACTTATCTTAGAATTTTTGATCCGAACAATTCCACAATATCTGTTTGATCTGGATAAATTATTGATGTTCCCAACTCGAACAAAATGCTTTGTTATCAATCGGCCAATGGAAATTCTGTGGAGGGAATTCTAATGTCCTCAGGAAGAGTTTTAATAATGAGCTGAATGAACTATTTTTCTTTACAGGGATGAAAGGTTATGTCACTGGGCTGGCAATCCAGAGGTCCGGACTAATATTTGGGGACACGGAATAAATCCCACCACGGCAGCTGGTGAAATTCAAATTCACGGATTTAATACATAGAAACATGGATAGGAAACAGAAACAGGAGTTGGCCATTCGGCCCAAATAAAGCTGGAATTGAATTCAAGCTTCAGAATTGGCGGCCTTGAAATTTCCGTCCATTGTTTTCCAGAGACAACATCACAGAACAACAGAGAACATGTCACACAACAGGACACGCCTTTACAGAACCGAGAAAACTTCTGCTCAAGATGGATCATATTTACACAACCCGGAACACATTTACACAACAGGGAACACATTTACACAACAGGGAAGAATTTGACAAAACCACAGTGAAGATCTGTCAACGACAGAGTCACAGTTTCACAACAGAGAGAACAGTTACACAGCACAGAAAACAGTTACACAGCAGGAAATACATTTCAAAACAGGGCCGAGCTTTGTGTAACAGAAAACAGCTTTTCATAAATAATCATGTTTTCCATCTCAGTATCTAGCTGGTTTGCTCGACACCTTTTCTGTCTGTCATTGTGTGAGTATCCTGATAGTCTCTTACTGCTTTTCTGTGTGTCTTTCTCTATCTGTTACACTCGAGGTGATGTCATGTGTTATTCTCCAGCCAGGGTGTGCTTTCCACCACGGAGGTTGTTGTTTTCAATCAACAGTTGTCGGACTGCCGCGCAACAGTCATAGGCAGGAAGCGATTATGTTCCGGAGCAGAGTGTCGCAGCGGAAGCGGCCCGAAAGCCAGAGGTGGATGGATCGAAACCACCCTTTTCTATCGTGTTTTCACTCGCATCAAAAAGGCACATTCGTCTGCTGTCCATAGCAAATTTGGATTTTCTCGGCATCAAATTTGCTTCGTCATGTTGATTTGTGTTACTGTGGGTGGCACAGCGCATTTTCCAAAGATATGCGGGTTAGGTTGATTGGCCACACTAAAAATTGCCCTTAGTGTCCTGAGATGCGTAGGTTAGAGGGATTCGTGAGTAAATATGTAGGGATATAGGGGTAGGGCCTGGGTGGGATTGTGGTCGGTGCAGACTCGATGGGCCGAATGGCCTCTTTCTGTATTGTAGGGTTTCTTTCTTTCGATTTGTCCCAGGTTTAGCTGAATTGGCTGTACAGCAGATTGAGCCAACAGCTCCCGATCAGTTCCCGTATCGGTTGAGATTATTGATACAGGCCCCGCCTTCTCAGCCTTTCTCCCCGCCTGAGATGTGAATCCTCCGGTTAAATCACCAGAAGTCAGCTCTCACCTGAGATGTCCGCTGAATCATCTCGGACCATGGGCGTTGCTTTAAATTTACAAACAGCAAAAATATGACCTGCTTGTGGAACCCGGAGGTATCCCTAAAATATCATTTCATCATAATTTTGAAATGTATCATTTCGCGAACATTTGCAAACAATCAACTTTCCCCGGATGCAGAATCCAAAGACCAACTGCAAAGCCCTCCAGGAGCCTGACGTGAATTAAACACGCAACCTTCTGACCTGGAGGGACCTGAGAAATTAACTGTCTCCCTCTTTACTTTCGATGGATTTACATCGAATGGAAGAGTTACAACGAACCGAGATTTTCGAGAGAGCAGGATCACAACATTGTCCTGCGGGAGAAATGTCTTCTTGTTACGGGTGATAAGAACACAAGAGCTGTTTTGGGGGAACATAAACGCATGATGAGATGGCTGGGTGCTTAAGGCGATGGGCTGCTAGTTTATTGTGCTATGCACTCGTGGGTTTGAATCCCATCCTCGTCGTGGATGCATATTCACCGCCCTCGTGTTAAACCACTGATTGAGGGTGAACTGATGGCTTATTTTGAGGTTTCCGAACAAACGTGAAGTTTATGTATGAGGGGTTTGAGGGGTGAATCATCCAGCACCATTCCATATCCCTCATCCAAATGAGAAACTCCAGTTGGCAATCGATTCAAATCAGGACACCAGCTCTGGGCAAGAGTTTGCCACCAGGAGAACATGTGGTTTCAGATGCTCCAAAGCAGACTCCAATTTCATTTGAGGCACCAGTGGCGGATTTTATCTTTCCAGAATCGGACGTGGCGCCATGAAAATTAGTGCCGGGTTAGGTGAAATGGTCATGTTCAATTGACCCTTACTGTCATGAGCATTAGCATGTTAAATATGTGGGGTTACGGGCCTGCATGGGATTGCTGATGGCGCAGGCTCGATCAGCCGAATGAGCCGAATGGCCTCCTTCTGGACTGTAGGGATTCTAGTCAGAAGATTGGGAAGGCTATAAAAACAAACAGAGGATAACAAAGAGAGAAATAAGGAAGGAGAGGATCAAATATGAAGGTAGGCTAGCCAGTAACATTAGGAATGATAGTAAAAGTTTCTTTAAATACATTAAAAACAAACGGGAGGCAAAAGTAGACATTGGGCCGCTCCAAAATGACGCTGGTAATCTAGTGATGGGAGACAAGGAAATAGCTGAGGAACTTAATAAGTACTTTGCGTCAGTCTTCACAGTAGAAGACATGAGTAATATCCCAACAATTCAGGAAAGTCAGGGGGCAGAGTTGAATATGGTTGTCATCACAAAGGAGAAAGTGCTAGAGAAACTAAAAGGTCTGAAAATTGATAAATCTCCGGGCCCAGATGGGCTACATCCTAGAGTTCTAAAGGAGATAGCTGAAGAAATAGTGGAGGCGTTAGTTATGATCTTTCAAAAGTCACTGGAGTCAGGGAAAGTCCCAGAGGATTGGAAAATCGCTGTTGTAACCCCACTGTTCAAGAAGGGAACAAGAAAAAAGATGGAAAATTATAGGCCAATTAGCCTAACCTCAGTTGTTGGCAAAATTCTAGAATCCATCGTTAAGGATAAGATTTCTAAATTCTTTGAAGTGCAGGGTCGGATTAGGACAAGTCAGCATGGATTTAGTAAGTGGAGGTCGTGCCTGACAAACCTGTTAGAGTTCTTTGAAGAGATAACAAATAGGTTAGACCAAGGAGAGCCAATGGATGTTATCTATCTTGACTTCCAAAAGGCATTTGACAAGGTGCCTCACGGGAGACTGCTGAGTAAAATAAGGGCCCATGGTATTCGAGGCAAGGTACTAACATGGATTGACGATTGGCTGTCAGACAGAAGGCAGAGAGTTGGGATAAAAGGTTCTTTCTCAGAATGGCAACCGGTGACAAGTGGTGTCCCGCAGGGTTCAGTGTTGGGGCCACAGCTGTTCTCTTTATATATTAACGATCTAGATGACGGGACTGGGGGCATTCTGGCCAAGTTTGCCGATGATACAAAGATAGGTGGAGGGGCAGGTAGTATTGAGGAGGTGGGGAGGCTGCAGAAAGATTTAGACAGTTTAGGAGAGTGGTCCAAGAAGTGGCTGATGAAATTCAACGTGGGCAAGTGCGAGGTCGTGCACTTTGGAAAAAAGAATAGAGGCATGGACTATTTTCTAAACGGTGACAAAATTCATAATGCTAAAGTGCAAAGGGACTTGGGAGTCCTAGTCCAGGATTCTCTAAAGGTAAACTTGCAGGTTGAGTCCGTAATTAAGAAAGCAAATGTAATGTTGTCATTTATCTCAAGAGGCTTGGAATACAAAAGCAGGGATGTACTTCTGAGGCTTTATAAAGCACTGGTTAGGCCCCATTTGGAGTACTGTGAGCAATTTTGGGCCCCACACCTCAGGAAGGACATACTGGCACTGGAGCGGGTCCAGGGGAGATTCACACGGATGATCCCAGGAATGGTAGGCCTGACATACGAAGAACGTCTGAGGATCGTGGGATTATATTCATTGGAGTTTAGGAGGTTGAGGGGAGATCTGATAGAGACTTACAAGATAATGAACGGCTTAGATAGGATGGACGTAGGGAAGTTGTTTCCATTAGCAGGGGAGACTAGGACGCGGGGGCACAGCCTTAGAATAAAAGGGAGTCACTTTAGAACAGAGATGAGGAGAAATTTCTTCAGCCAGAGAATGGTAGGTCTGTGGAATTCATTGCCACAGAGGGCTGTGGAGGCCGAGACGTTGAGCGTCTTCAAGACAGAAATTGATAAATTCTTGATTTCTCGAGGAATTAAGGGCTATGGGGAGAGAGCGGGTAAATGGAGTTGAAATCAACCATGATTGAATGGTGGAGTGGACTCGATGGGCCGAATGGCCTTACTTCCGCTCCTATGTCTTATGGTCTTATGAAGTTCAGGGCGACAGTTTCACTTCTCTGAGAATATTCCTAACTGTTCTCGGATAAGATTAAAACTTCAAACCAGTCAATGTTTGTTTGAGAACTGACAAGGAATAGGCCTGACATTAAATGGGTTCATATTGAATTCGTGACAGCAAATTGATTCTTTAAGAGGTGTTGGTGCAATGCTTTCAGAGAGACTGTCATAGTTCATTTTTTTGATCAGTAATATTGTTAATCTACTTGGAGCGGGTGCAGTTTGTCAACATCTGTGCCTCTTGCTTGACCACCTCTGTGGGCAGCAGCAGCTCCATTCCTGTCCAGATGTGTGGGCAAATCTCAATTATTGTTCACTGCCGCCATCTCCTGGCTGAACGCGAGTTGTGCAACAAGGAAACGATTCGTTCAGAAGCTTTTTGCATTGGAGTGAAATAGCATCAACATGGTTCTTACCGATTAGAGTGATTGCAAAATATGATATTAATCAAATTCTATGTCCCAGAGATCTGCTTTCTGACTGGGGGACCCTGCTGATTCCGATCTATCGGCAAAGGTAATGTTCCCATAGCTGGAATGTCTGTTATAGTATGCCCTAATCTCTGATTTCTATGCTGCTTCATTACATGTGTATTCGTTCCACAAACACAGAGAGGGGTGGAAGAGTCAAGTGAGCGATGATGACTGTGCGAGCATTTGATCAAGGTTCCTGGCCATCACAGCGGTGACGTATTTAATTAGCTATCGCAGGTCAGAACAAAACAGAATAGAACACCTCAAATGAAATTCACTCAAGATTCTCACTATTCATGAGTTATTAATGGAAATATTTCTTCAATTTGCTTCGAGTGTAAACTTTCTTGCAATGGAAGAATAGGCCTCAAAGCTAATGAATGAGTTCTCAGTCAGAAACAACAGTGAAAAGGGGGGTTAAACAGTGCAGAAAAACGCGACAGCCAAGATCAGTTTACAAATTGTGTTTTGGACACACCTTCGTTCGCAACGAAAGAACTTCCGTAATTATAACTAATGAAAAGAACAGCCACTTCAGCAGAGCAAGCGATGGTGTTGTAGTGGTGAGGATGGCTGCTTTCAAAGCAGTCGGCCCGGATTCGGTTCCCGGCCATTGCAGTGATCAGTTATTTAGGCCCTTATCCACGGCCTCTTGCGTTTCAAATCATGTGGTGACAAACAGTTCAAACGCAGAATTTGCCGGTAATGAAACAAAAAGGACTACCCGTTTAAATATTATTTATTTGGACGGAAAATTCACCTTCAAATTCTTTCTACAGAAACAAATATTGAAACATCGGATGAAGTCTCTGTGTTTATGAATGATTTCTCAGTCGGAGGCAAAGATATAAAGTAAAGGGAACCGAACACAGTTGACCTCCATGACTGTGATCTCAATAATCCTGATGAAGTCAATATGAACGTTACTGAGGTGGTTGCATCGACTGGCCAATAAACAGCTACGTTTTCATGGCGGTTCAGGCGTTAGACTTGGAATCTAAATTTGCTTTGATTGGAGACTTTTTTTAACTGAAGGAACAGTCCTCAAAACTATTCAATGAGTTCCCAGGCAGGTACAATGTTAAAAAGTAGGCTTAAACTGTCCAAATAACGAAAGTAAACAATTTCAGTTTCCAAAATGTGCGTCAGGACCACCTGGTGTCTGAGGAAATCGGCAGCTAAGGTAGTTCTGTAATTATAACAAATGTAAGTAACAAACGGTCAAATATAGTGAGCGATGGTGGTATCGTTGTGAGCATAGCTGCCTTCCAAGCAGTTGACCCGGGTTCGATTCCCGGCCATCGCACTGGTGATGTAGTTGCGAGCGACTTTATTTTGTGTTTCAAGGCATGTGCACAAAATCTAATTCGAACGCAGCAATCGCCCATCAATACGCCTCCCGTTTTAATTTTATTTATTTCGGACGGAGAATTCGGTTTCAATTTCTTTATCCTGAAAACAATATTGAAATAGAAGAATAATTGAATCAATGAATTCTCAGTGAAACATAAGGACACCAAATAAAAATGGAGGAACACATGTCAGCTCACACACTGTTCACTGCACAATCCTGGTGCTTGATGAAGTTAACATGAACATTGTTGAGGTGATTACATCATTTTGAGAGATAAGCAGCTGTGCTGGCCGAGTGGTTAAGGCGTTGGACTCAAAACCATCGTTTCCTCGCGAAGGTTCAAACTCTGTGCGCAATGAGCGAGATTGGAAATGTTTAATTGGCTTTAATTGGCAGCCCGTGATATTGAATTGTAATTTACTGTGGGCTCTTTCTACCAAAACCGGGAACAGTGCTGGCATCGACAATATGGGCCGAATGGCTTCTGTGCTGTAACTTCCATGAGAAAAATCATGACTTGAGAAGAAAGAAAAAGAGCAGCACAAGGAGAAAACAAGGTCTTATTTCAGAGAAAGATTCTTGTGTAATGACACACAGGACATAAGAAATACACTTCATCAGAATACATTGAATGAATGAGAATTTCAAAATGCTGCTTAGATGATAAAATATCGTGTTCATTCAAAACATGCTGCAAACTGGTCATCACTGGGCGTTCGTTATTCCTGCTTAAAACAGTTTGGCAATGGAACGAACATGTGGAATATAAGGAAGATTAACCATATTGGAACGTTAGTAAAAGAGAATTATAGACAATCATAAGACATCAGGAAATGTCATGTCAGAATTAATTTCAAAACGTCTATGGATTAAGTGGTCACTCAGCCTTGGACTCCAAACACAAGCGATAAAGTCATGGAATATATTCAGATGTTAGAGAATTCTGCAACCAAATCGATGTTGCTTTAAAATCGCCCAATAATTTCTCGCAGATCGAACCGAGCAGGGCAGATCATTGAGAAAGCAATTGTTGCCATGTTTACGCATAAGATATATTTCTGGTACAAACTTATATCCGAGAGTATGTGGAAAATGTGTGTGAGAGTCAGAACTGGGTCCGAAATGAAACCAGTGGTGGCGGCACAGAACAGCTTAAAGGAAGAGAGCGGACGGAGCAGAGACAAGCTGTTGTCAGCTTCCGGATCCTCCAGCAGTGTTTTTCTCTCTCCTCACAAACTCTCCCACTGCAGTTAAAATTAGACAATCTAGATTCTCAGACTGACTTATTTCTGTTACTGAAATTCGAACGTTTCCTGTCGTGAAAACTCCATCTGAATTCAAGGCAGCAATTCCCATTTCAACCCGTTTCTTTGCTGCATTGATCGCGCTCTGTCAGTTGAGCGCTGACTTAGTCTTCGTTTGTCGACTGAAACCTTAAAATCGACCAAAACCTTCCCTTAAATTCTCTCTTCAGGTCTGAGCAGCGCGATCCAATGACAGGAGAATCTTGTGATTTGACACAAGAAGGACTGGGAAATCAGGCGCTGAGAGCGGACATACAAACACAGTAACATTAGTCTAACCCAGCCGTCCCTTTAGCACACTCTCGCTGACATCTCTGCACATTGACATTTCAAACTGTGTCTCAGATTGACAGCTCCGAGGACAGGCTTTCCTCTCCTCTTGCTCTGTGCTGTGGATTCGGGGAGAATAATTGGAGTTTCCCAGCTCAGTAACTATTAAAGCCTCTGAGGCCGGCGATGCTTACAGTGTCTGTTCCCCACATTCGGGGGGCTGCAACCAATCAGAGATGTGCCTGGATTAACCCAGAACTGGTTGAAATTATGATCTTGTTCACATGCTGAATTCTATTTGATGAAATGAAGATACAGATGGTGTGCACTCAGTCATTAACCAACAAGATCCCCCCTCCATATACAGTTAACGAGTGGGGGTGGAGGGATAGACATGGATAGAGTGAGTTCGGGCGATGATACACAGATGGCCAGACAATTTCTCAGTGGCTGAAATCCTTGCAAATTCCGGCTTTATCCAGAAAGATTCTCTTGCAGGTTCAGAAGCTGCAGTTTTGCTTCATAAATGGAAGCCATGATGTGGAAATGCCGGCTTTGGACTGAACAAAGAACAAAGAACAGTACAGCACAGGAAACAGGCCCTTCGGCCCTCCAAGCCTGTGCCGCTCCTTGGTCCAACTAGACCAATCGTTTGTATCCCTCCATTCCCAGGCTGCTCATGTGACTATCCAGGTAAGTCTTAAACGATGTCAGCGTGCCTGCCTCCACCACCCTACTTGGCAGCGCATTCCAGGCCCCCACAACCCTCTGTGTAAAAAACGTCCCTCTGATGTCTGAGTTATACTTCGCCCCTCTCAGCTTGAGCCCGTGACCCCTCGTGATCGTCACCTCCGACCTGGGAAAAAGCTTCCCACTGTTCACCCTATCTATACCCTTCATAATCTTGTATACCTCTATTAGATCTCCCCTCATTCTCCGTCTTTCCAAGGAGAACAACCCCAGTCTACCCAATCTCTCCTCATCGCTAAGACCCTCCATACCAGGCAACATCCTGGTAAACCTTCTCTGCACTCTCTCCAACGCCTCCACGTCCTTCTGGTAGTGCGGCGACCAGAACTGGACGCAGTACTCCAAATGCGGCCTAACCAGCGTTCTATACAGCTGCATCATCAGACTCCAGCTTTTATACTCTATACCCCGTCCTATAAAGGCAAGCATACCATATGCCTTCTTCACCACCTTCTCCACCTGCGTTGCCACCTTCAAGGATTTGTGGACTTGCACACCTAGGTCCCTCTTTGTTTCTATACTCCTGATGACTCTGCCATTTATTGTATAACTCCTCCCTACATTATTTCTTCCAAAATGCATCACTTCGCATTTATCCGGATTAAATTCCATCTGCCACCTCTCCGCCCAATTTTCCAGCCTATCTATATCCTGCTGTATTACCCGACAATGCTCTTCGCTATCCGCAATTCCAGCCATCTTTGTGTCATCCGCAAACTTGCTGATTACACCAGTTACACCTTCTTCCAAATCATTTATATATATCACAAATAGCAGAGGTCCCAGTACAGAGCCCTGCGGAACACCACTGGTCACAGACCTCCAGCCGGAAAAAGACCCTTCGACCACTACCCTCTGTCTCCTATGGCCAAGCCAGTTCTCCACCCATCGAGCCACTTCTCCTTGTATCCCATGAGCCTTAAGCTTCTTAACCAACCTGCCATGTGGGACTTTGTCAAATGCCTTACTGACTGGGGTAAACACAGTAAGAAGTAAGCCACCAAAGAAATCTGTTGGACTTTAACCTGGTGTTGTGAGACTTCTTACTTCTCAATGGGCAAAAATACAGTTTAGTTAAAGTAAAATCACAAATGGAAGGGTTGAGTGCGGTGGAAATAACCTTTTGGGGTGTGTCTATTTCAATGCCAGGCGTATTGTGGGGAAGGCATATGAGCTGACGGCGTGGATAGACACATGGAAATATGACATTATAGCCATTCGTGAAACTTGGCTACAGGAGGGGCAGGACTGGAAGCTGAATGTTCCGTGGTTCCAACGTTTCAGGCGGGATAGAGGCAGAGGGATAAAAGGTGGGGGGATGGCATTGTTGGTCAGGGAAAATGTTACAGCGGTACTCAGGCAGGATAAATTAGGGAGCTTGTCTTCAGAGGCCCTATGGGTGGAGCTGAGAAACAGGAAAGGTATGACCACATTAATGTGGTTCTATTATAGACCACACAATAGTCAGCGAGAATTGGAGGAGCAAATCAGCAGAGAGATCGCTGACAATTGCAAGAAACACAAAGTTGTGATAGTAGGGGATTTTAATTTTCCACATATACATTGGGACTCGCATGCTGTTAAAGGTTTAAACGTGGTAGAATTTGTAATATGTGTTCAGGAGAATTTTCTGCATCATTATATAGAGGTGCCAACTCGAAAGGATGCGATATTGGATCTCCGTTTGGGAAATGAGTTAGGGCAGGTGATGGATGTGAGTGTGAGGGAACACTTTGGATCCAGTGATCATAATGCCATTAGTTTCAACCTGATCATGGATAAGGATAGATCTGGTCTTCGGGTTGAAGCTGTGAACTGGAAAAATATCAAATTTGATGAAATGAGAAGGGATCTGGGAAGTGATGATTGGCACAGGCTGTTCTCTGGTAAGGATGTAAATGGAAAGTGGGAGGCCTTCAAAGGAGAAATTTTGAGAGTGCAGAGTTTGTATGTTCCTGTCAGGATGAAAGGCAAAGTAAATAGGAATAAGGAACCTTGGTTCTCGAGGGAGATTGTAACACTGATTAAGAGGAAGAGAGAGTTGTATGAAATGTGCAGGCAGCAAGGAGCAGATCAGATGCTCGAGGAGTATAAAAAGTGCAAGAAACTACTTAACAGGGAAATCAGGAGGGCTAAAAGCAGACATGAGGTTGCTTTGGCAGACAGAGTGAAGGAAAATCCAAAGAGCTTTTGTAGGTATGTTAGGAGCAAAACGATAGTGAGGGATAAAATTGGTCCTCTTGAAGACCAGAGTGGTAGACTGTGTATGGAACCACAAGAGATGGGGGATATACTAAATGGTTTTTTTGCATCCGTATTTACTGAGGAGACGGGCATGGAGTCTACGGAAATAGGACAAACAGGTAGGGAGGTCATGGAATCTTTACAGATTAAAGGGGAGGAGGTGCTTGCTGTCTTGAGGCAAATCTGAGTGGATAACTCCCCAGGACCGGACAGGGTACTCCCACGGACCTTGAGGGAAGTTAGTGTTGAACTTGCAGGGACACTGGCACACATATTTAAAATGTCAGAATTCACGCGGGAGGTGCCGGATTATTGGAGGGTGGCTCATGTTGTTCCGTTGTTTAAAAAAGGTTCCAAAAGAAATCCGGGAAATTATAGGCCAGTAAGTTTGACGTCGGTGGTGGGCAAGTTATTGGAAGGAGTGATAAGGGATAGGATCTACAAATATTTGGATAGGCAGGGACTTATGAGGGAGAGTCAACATGGCTTTGTGCGTGGTAGGTCATGTTTGACCAATCTATTAGAGTTTTTCGAGGAGGTTACCAGGAAAGTGGATGAAGGGAAGGCGCTGGATGTTGTCGACCTGGATTTCAGCAAGGTCTTTGATAAGGTCCCGCATGGGAGGTTAGTTAGGAAGGTTCAGTCGCTGGGTATACATGGGGAGGTAGTAAATTGGATTAGACACTGGCTCAATGGAAGAGCCAGAGAGTAGTTGTGGAGGATTGCTTCTCTAAGTGGAGGCCTGTGACTAGTGGTGTGCCGCAGGGATTGGCGTTGAGTCCATTGTTGTTTGTCATCTATATCAATGATCTTGATGATAATGTGGTAAATTGGATCAGCAAATATGCTGATGATACAAAGATTGGAGGTGTAGTGGACAGTGAGGAAGGTTTTCAAAGCTTGCAGAGGGATTTGGACCAACTAGAAAAATGGCAAATTGAATTTAGCGCAGACAAGTGTGAGATATTGCACTTTGGAAGGACAAACCAAAGGAGAACGTACAGGGTAAATGGTAGGACTCTGAAGAGTGCAGTTGAACAGAGGGATCTGGGAATACAGGTACAGAATTCCCTAAAAGTGACGTCACAGGTGGAGAGGGTCGTAAAAAGTGCCTTCGGTACATTGGCCTCTATAAATCGGAGTATCGAGAATAAAAGTTGGAGTGTTATGGTAAGGTTATATAAGGCATTGGTGAGGCCGAATTGAGAGTATTGTGTACAGTTTTGGTCAGCTAGTTACAGGAAGGATGTAAATAAGGTTGAAAGAGTGGAGAGAAGGTTCCCAAGGATGTTGCCGGGACTTGAGAAGCTGAGTTACAGAGAGAGATTGAATAGGTTGGGACTTTATTCCCTGGAGCGTAGAAGAATGAGGGGAGATTTGATGGAGGTGTATAAGATTTTAATGGGTATAGATAGAGTGAATGCAAGCAGGCTTTTTCCACTGAGGCAAGGGAAGAAAAAAACCAGAGGGCATGGGCTATGGGTGAAAGGAGAGAAGTTTAAAGGGAATATTAGCGGGGGCCTCTTCACGCAGAGAGTGGTGGGAGTGTGGAATGAGATGCCGGATAAAGTGGTAAATCTGCACTTTTAACATTTAAGAAAAGCTTGGACGGGTTCATGGATGAGAGGGGTATGGAGGGATATGGTCCAAGTGCAGGTCAGTGGGACCAGGCAAAAAATGGTTTGCACAGACAAGAAGGGCCAAAAGGCCTGTTTCTGAGCTGTAATTTTCTATGGTTCTACGGAAGCATTGAGTATAAAAAATAGGAAGTTATGCTCAATCTTTATAAAGCTCTGCTGAACTGCGGCTGTTTTAGGATTGCACCCAGACCCGGTAACCACACTTTAGAAAGTGTGTGAGGGTCCTTAGGAGGGCGAAGAGGCGATTTACTGCTTTGGATCCTGCGATGATGGATTTTAGCGAGAAGGTTTGGCTGGATAATTCGGACTTTCTCTCTTTGCAGCTAACGGGATTGAGTGGTGATGTAAGAGACGTGTAAACAGTATAACACATTGAACTAAGGTACACAGGGGGAGGTTTCTGCATTAGCTGTGAGCAGAAGGATTCAGGGACAGGCATTGAAGATTTAACACAGGATGTCGAGGAGGCATCGGATCCCAACAACGCGGAAGGAGGCCATTCAGCCCAGACATTCTGCACCGACTCCCCGACAGATAATCCCTCCCTGTAACCACACGTAATTACACTGCTAATCCCCCTGACAATAAGGGTCAATTCAACCTGGCCAATCCACCTAATCTGCACATCGTTGGACATGCCAGTAAACCGGAACACCTGAAGGAAATCCACGCACACGAGGAGAACGTGCAAACTCCACACAGACAGGTCGCCAAGAGTGTTAGTAATGAACTTCAGTTTCCTGCCGGTTAGAAACGCTGGGGATTCCCCTTCAATGTGTGCCATCTGGGAATCAGCGAAGCATCCAAAAATAGAACTGACAATAAATATAACCACGGTAGGTATTCACATGGTACTGACGTTGTGTACAGCGTTGCATCTATTGACTGCGTGGCCGAATGGATAAGGCGTCTGACTTCGGTAATCGTAGTGATGATGGTATCAGAAGATTGCAGGTTCGAGTCCTGTCGCGGTCGTTTTATGCAGAAATCTGGTCAAAGTTCCGGAAAAACGAGATATCCTTCTTCAGCTGAAAGCTCTGCATTTTCTTGCACATATTGCAGGGCGCTTTCTCAGAATGTACTTCCTTGTTGTTTTGTTCATTCAATTTTCTAATCTCATTATTTTATTCTCCTCCCAAGAAATCAATCTTATCTTTGAGATCTTCAGAAATTGTTGATGCTCCCGAATGGAGCAACAGGCTTTGCAGCAAATGGTTTAATCGAATTATGTGGAGGGAATTCTCATCTCCTCAGGAAGGGGTTTAACAATGAGCTGAATGAACTGTTTCTGTTTACAGGGATGGTAATCCAGAGGCGTGCATTAATCATTGTGAACATGGAGTAAATCCCTCCACTGGTGAAATTTAATTCATTGATTAAATCAATCTGGAATTGAAAGCTAGTATCTGTGATGGCGGCCTTGAAACTGCCGTCGATTGTTCTAAAACCTCATCTGGTTCACCAGTGCACTTTAGAGAAAGAAGTCTGCCCTACATATGACTCCAGACCCAGAGCAATGAGGGTGACTTTTACCTGCCCTCTGAAATGGCCGAACAAGCCACTCTCAGTTGATGGGCAATTAGGGAAACGCAACAAATGCTGGTCCAGCAGGCGACACCAACAGCCCATAAAAGAAGAATCATTAAGTCGAAAGAGAATGGCCTGGTAACGGATTGAGAAACTGGATCCTTCTTCTGCTGCAATAACAAGGCTGACGGGG
This sequence comes from Mustelus asterias, assembly GCF_964213995.1. Taxonomy (NCBI): domain Eukaryota; kingdom Metazoa; phylum Chordata; class Chondrichthyes; order Carcharhiniformes; family Triakidae; genus Mustelus; species Mustelus asterias. The sequence goes on from NW_027590415.1 coordinate 201,879, forward strand.
CCTGATGCTGGGCTGTAAATTAGCGAAAGATTTTGAAAAATTTCATTTCGATAAAATAGGCCAGAGAAAGGCAGATAAGAATGTATCTCACTCTCTCATACATGTCGTTGACTGTTGGTGGTTTTAGCACAATGAGGTAACTGCTCCAGTGTATCAGAGAATCCTCAGTGTACGAGAGGAATTCTACCAGCAATGCTTCCCCGACGTCCCCCAGGTTGAAGCGATTCATTCATGCTGATGACTGGGAGCAATTTGTTAGTCATCGTTCAAAATGGCCAACGTCTCTCCCCCAAGCTGCAGCACGCTTTGAGTCACAAGATCTCAATGATGAGGCAGAATTGCGGCAGAGAAGAAAGTAACAGGAAGCTAATTCTGCGCTCCTGATCCCACTACCTCGTGGGACATCCTGTCCTATGTGTCCAAAGATCTGTGGGCCGAGAATCGCCCCGTTCACTCACATGAAGATCCACAGGAGAAACTTACGGACCTGAGTAGATGTTATCCTCGAATCGATGGACAGACAACGACAACAAATGTTTGTTACAAAGTAAATGTCAGTAAAAGCCACGTTCAATATTAGTTTTGCTAAAACTTCCCATCGCCAACAGAACATGAACAAGTATTGTGTGTTTGTCCCTCTCTCATACGTGAGCTTCGTTCTACCCGAGTGTGCTGGCATCTAGTGGCCGAAACCAGAACTTCAACAGAGGGAAGATATTCACATCAAGTTTCGATATTGCAGGAACAGGTCAAGATGAATAATTAATAATGGGATGGGATAGGACAGACCTCGTAATTTAATCAATAAATCCACTCTAAAAATCACTATTAAATTATCAGTGAATCGGCAGTGTTTGCAATTTGCTATCGTCCGTGGGCGGCACGGTAGCACAGTGGTTAGCACTGCTGCTTCACAGCTCCAGGGTCCTGGGTTCGATTCCTGGCTCGGGTCACTGTCTGTGTGGAGTTTGCACATTCTCCTCATGTCTGCGTGGGTTTCCTCCGGGTGCTCCGGTTTCCTCCCACAGTCCAAAGATGTGCGGGTTAGGTTGATTGGCCAGGTTAAAAATTGCCCCTGAGATGCGTAGGTTAGTGGGATTAGCGGGTAAATATGTGGGGGCCTGGGTGGGATTGTGGTCGGTGCAGACTCGATGGGCCGAATGGCCTCCTTCTGCACTGTAGGGTTTCTATGATTTCTATGATTAGAACATTGGAGACGATTAGCACAGCTGTAATGAATGGAAATCTGGAAAAGTGTTGGAGGGAGAATGGATTTCAGAGACAAACAGATAACGTTACATGAAATAGTCTGGACGGAGGGGTGTGTCGAGCAGTTTATCAAATAGAACTAATTGACCCAATTTCATTTAGGTATATTATTTATTGAATTACTCCAGATTTACAAAGTATCTCAGAGACTGGGAGATAACTAATAACTCCCCACTCACATTGTGAACAAAAGACAGAGTCATACAGAATGAACCATTCACTCATACACACCCACAGTGACTGACAGATAGACAATGAATTCCACACTCAAATCCTGCACCACACACCAAGTGACACAGAATGACTCCTACACCCATACACATAGAATAGTTGCAGCACAGGAAAATATCATTCAGACCTTTGTGTCTGGGAGTTGTCTTTCAATAGAAGCTCAGCTATCCCAGTCCACAGCATGAAAGCATAGGAGCAGTATTTGCAGGAGACACAATACATCTAGGAAAGTAAGTTGTGAAGAGGACAGAAGGAGCATGCAGCTAGTTATAGACAAGTTCTGTACATCGATAGAAACCTGGCAACTGGAATATAATGTGAAGTTATTTTTTTTGGCAGAAGGAGTACAAAATCAGATTATTACTCAAATATAGAACGGCTGTGGAATTCGAAGTTGCAGAGGGATCTCGGTGTTCTAGTGCATGAGGCGCAAATAATTAGTATGCAGGTACAGCAAGTAATAAAGAAGGTTAATGGAATGTTTGCTTTATTACAAGCAATTGACCATGAAATAAACGAATATTATGCTTCGGCTGTACAGGTCATTTGTGAAGTATCTCGACCATTGTCCGAAATTTGGGTATCCATATTCAATGAAGGATGTAATTGCGTTTGAAACGGTCCAGAAAAGATTTACTAGTTTGATAACTGAATGGTTAGACAGTGCAGACGAGATTTACGAGGCTGAAAGTTAACGCAAACTGGTTGAATGGGAGGTAACTTGCTCGATGTACATCAGATCTTGAATGACCTTCACAAGGTGCACGTGAAAAGGACACAGAAATCATAGAAACCCGACAGTGCAGAAGGAGGCCATTCGGCCCATCGAGTCTGCACCGACCACAATCCCACCCAGGCCCGACCCCCACATATTTACCCACTAATCCCTCTAACTTACGCATCTCAGGACTCTAAGGGGCAATTTTTAACCTGGCCAATCAACCGAACCCGCACATCATTGGACTGTGGGTGGAAACCGGAGGAAACCCACGCAGACACGAGGAGAATGTGCAAACTCCACACAGACAGTGACCCGAGCCGGGAATCGAACTCGGGACCCTGGAGCTGTGCAGCAGCAGGGCTAACCACTGTGCTCCCGTGCCGCCCAACATCTCCAGTTCTGGATGAATCCAGAACAACAGGCACTTAAAGAAAACTGATCTTCCGCTTTCCGGGCTGAGATGAGGAGAATTTTGTTCTCTCGGACCGTTGTGCGACTTTGGAACTCTCTGACTCAGAAGGCGGTGGAGGCAGGGTAGTAAATATTTACTAAGGCAGAGATGGATAGATTCTTGTTAGGCAACATAATCAAAGGTTATCGGAGGTAACAGATCAGCCATGATCTTATTGAATGGCGGGGCAGGCTCGTGGGGCCGAATGGCCTACTTCTGATCCTGTTTCCTGTGTTCTGGTGTGTGTATCCTAATTGTTAATTTCCCCTGAACTGGATTGCTGAAACGCACTAATACTCACGGTTCAATGGGAGAACCAGAGTAATACCAAAATGTGGAAAAAATAAAACAAAACCGTGGGATTGCCAACTCTGTCAGACTGTATGGCTTCTTCTCGAGACGTATTCTCTGCAATGATTTCTCAAGAGATCAGCTCTGCCCCCGCTTTTGTTCATTGTCGCCATCTCCATTGCGAAGAACTTTCTTTTTAAATTGTGTCTGGGATCGTGCGGGGTTTGAAGCCGAGACCTCCCGCATTGTAATGTTATTGCCCTCAGCAAGAATCACGCCCTCTGGCCAGTGAGGTGAGCCAGTCGCGACATCAAGGCCCACTGAAAACATATTTTCATTGTCTCCCTCAGCTTATCAACCATCTTTTCGCAACGTAATTGTACAATCAGAAATGTTAATGAACAATGGACAAGATGCTGGAAAATCTTCCGGATCTGATAGCATTTGTAAGGAGAGAAAAGAGGTGACGTTTCGTGTCCAGCTGACCCTTTATCAGAGCTAAAAGGCATAAAAAGTGGGAGTTATTTATACTATAGGGCGAGGGAATGAGTCATAGAAGGTGACCTGCTGGGATGGAAATTTCCTCTATTTTGCAGCAGCTACATTTCCAACATATTCCATCTGGCTGGACATTCAGGAGCGATGGTGAGGGTGACCTTCTTCCCCAAAAATTCATGGATCGAAAATCAAATGGATGGAGGCCTTTTTCCAAACTCCTGGGTGGCTGAGGAAATGGCCGAGCGGGTTTAGCGATGGTCTACACGGGTGAGTTTAATACTCACTCTCATCATTATTCTACGGAACTTTTAACAAATAGCTTCTCTGTATTTGAACACATGCAGCTGTGATCTTCCACACTTTGCTCATGTCGGTTCTTCACAACAATCTTTGAACTGATGTGATGGGAATTTCTTTCGCTGAGAGAAACTACAATCCAAACATTGAACATCTGGTTGAATTTTCAGGGTCTAAGACAAAAAGGATCACATTTCCCCGTGAACCTGCTGTGTTTTTCTTCAATTTTCCATTGTTATGACATAGTCTGTAAAGACAGCTAGTGAGCAGAAGTGTATTGGCTGAGCAGACCGCTTGCCAGCGGCTCGTTGGTCTAGAGGTATGATTCTCGCTTCGGGGATTTCGTTGTATGATCATGCGAGAGGTCCCGGGTTCAATTCCCGGACGAGCCCTCGCTTGCTGCCAGTTTAAGTCCCAAATGCTGGTTGTTTATCTGAACAAAATACGTTGCGTTTTAGATGGCGGGATTTACAAATCTCGACTTCAGGTTTGAAATCCTGCAACACCTCGCGACAAGTTTATCAATGCTGCACATGGAGAAAATGAAAAGTTTTCAAGAATGTTCACCCACGTAACCAGACTGGAAACTTATCCCAATAAATCAATCAGGGCTGTCCATTGCTTATCGCGTCAGGGATTCTTGCATCGTGTGTTCTATTGTATTTTAGTCAGAAAGAAATTGCAGTCTGACAAAGCTGGGGGGTCACAGTTTGATTTTGAATTGATTATATTTTAACTATGCTCCAGGCGTTTCACTGAGCAGGAATGGATCTTTGTGATGCTGTTCGGCATTCCACTCCAGAGGCAATTAACTCAGTGAAGAGGAGATTTGGAGGGGCTGTCCGTATTTGATTCGACACCAGGACCGGGTGACATGCATCGAAGGATATTGAAGGAAAGGAGCTGTAATTGCGAAGAAATTGAAAATAACTTTCCAACTTCGGATTTAGTAAGGTAACAATGTTTTCAACTAACTATCTTGAGTACTTTGAAGTGGTAACCGAGAGTGTTGATGAGGGTAATGCTGTTCATGCGGTTTACATAAACTTCCGAAAGCATGGAAATTTTTAATACAGCAGATTAAATTAAATGTATCAAAATGTGAATTGATCTGTTTTGAAGGAAGAACCCAGATTCAAAACATAAAATACATGGTACAATTCTAAAGGGGCAAACAAGTACATACATCTCCCAAGTTGACAGGGGTTGGCATAGAGGTTTGCAGCATGGAAACAGGCCCTTTGACTCAACTTGTCCATGCCGCCCTTTTTTAACGACTAAGCTAGTCCCAATTGCCTGCGTTTGGCCCATATCCCTCGATAACCATCTTACTCATGTAACTGTCTAAAAGGCAAAATTGTCCCCGCCTCTATGACTACCTCTGGCAGCATTTTCCAGACACGCACCACCCTCTGTGTGAAAAAATTGCCCCGCTGCACCCTTTTGTATCTCACCTGAAACCTATGTCCTCTAGTTTTAGACTCCCCTACCTTTGGGAAAAGATATTGACTATCGAGTTAATCAATGCCACTCATTATGTTGTAGACCTCAATGAGATCACCCCTGCGCTCTAAATTAAAAAGACACAGTGTATCCAGCTTCTCCTTGTAACTCAAACCATCAAGTCCTGGTAGTATTCTAGTAAATCTTTTCTGCACTCCTATTTTAATAATATCCTTTCGATAATAGGGTGACCAGAACTGTACACAGGATGGTGAGGAGAGTGATTATAATAATTCAGACGGTGCCCTGCTTTTTATTAATGTGGCACAGAGTATAAAAGTACAGATACTAAGTTAAGCCTGCATTTAAATTGAGTTCGGTTTCAAGTGGGTATTGCTTCCATTTTCTGGAGAACAAATTTAAAAAAACAATATAAAAGATTTCAGAAGGTAGCAGAAATGTTTCACCGGAATAGTTCAATTGATGAAGAACTTTAGTTATTGAGAATGGTTGGTTACACTGCGACTTCTCTACTCGGAGAAGGGAAGGTTCAGAGGAGAATTGGGAAAAAAACGTGCAAATCCTCATAGGTCTGGTCTGAAGATTGATACAAATTTGTTCTCATTGTTAGTAGACTCGAGACCCAGAGGGCAGATATTGGAAGTAATTGTCAAAATAAGCAGCAGCAGCATCAAGGGAATGCTGCCTGAGAGAGAGTCACGGCAGGTTCACTTGAATTCGATTATTATTCGAAAGGAAAATATGCAGGGTAACAGTTAACCGACAAGGCAGTGAGACCAGAGGCCCGCTGAGAGCTAGCAGAGACAGATAAGGCTGAATGGCCTCCCTTTAAGTTGTTTTATTTTTTAAACAGTATTTGGGCGCCGCAGGACAGGTTTCATTTATTGACCATCCCTAGCTGTACTTGAGAATGTGGTGGTGCGTTTGAATCTCTGCAGTCCCTGGGGTGTAGACATACTTGCAGTGTTGATCGGGAGGGAATTCCTGGGTATTGAACTAGTGACAGTGTAGGACGGTGATATGCTTCCAAATCAGGATGGTGAGTAACTTGGAGGGGAACATTTGGGTGGAGGTGTTCCCAGGCATCTGCTCCTTTTGTTCTTCTCGATGGTCACAATCGTGGGTTTAGAAGCTGGTGTTTAAGAGTTAGGAGACTGGATCAGGTAGTAATTCCACTGACAAATTAAAGATCTTTTACAGCAAGATATTTGTTTAAGTCACAGTTTAAAACCAACTCTAACAAATGAAGCAACTTAACTATTAACAATTGAACAATATTTAAAGAAGAAAGCAAACAACTAGAATGACTAATTTTCATTGTTTTAGACCCAAATAAGCAACGTTCCTCTTAAAAGTATAAAATTATACGTTCCAAACAATTAGCACCCACAAATATATTTGGTGAAATTATTTTAGAGTGTTTTGAAGCTTCAAGAGAGTAATTGGTTTTCGGAGCATCTTGTAGAAAATCTCTACCTTCAAAAGCATGATGAAGGAACTGCAGAAAATCCTTATTAGTCAGGAAATTGTATTGTAGGAACCGCTGGGATTAAAACACGATAAATCCCTAGGGCCTGATGCTCTGCATCCCAGAGTACTTAAGGACGTGGCCATAGAAATGGTGGATGCATTGGTGATCATTTCCCGTTTTGTATCGACTCTGGAAGAGGTCCAATGGATTGGAGGTTCGCTAATGTAACTCCCCATCCCCATATGGGAATTTCTGACGCCGTGGAACAGAAAGTTCAAAAGTTCAGCAATTGGACAGTGATTGCATTTCAATAAATACTTTATTATCAGTGAAATGTTTTGGGACGTCCTGTGGTTGTGAAAGGAGCTACAGAATTTCCAGTGGACCTCCGAAAGGACACAGAAAGGTTCGTGCAATGGGATGTCATGTGGCAGATGAAGAACAAAGTGATTAATTTTGTTGGGAAGAACAAAAAGAGGCAATATAAAATAAAGGGTATAATTCCAAAAGAGGATGCAGGAACAGCGGGAATATTGTGGACGTGTACATAAATCGTTGAAGGTGACAGGACAGTATTTAAGAGCCGTTAATAAAGCTTAAAGTATCATTGGCTTTCTAACTGAAAGCAAGACGTTAATACAAATTTACAGTGAAGAAAATGCAGATGTACTATTAAATAGCAAATTTGCTCTTCTGAGCCTTGCCCCTCGCCTGAGGTGTGGTAATCATTAAGCTAAATCTTCACCAGTAAGCTCTCCCTGTTGAGAGGGGGAACAGCGGATGGTCATTTGGGACTAAGCTGACTTTAGCTTTATATCTGGGACATCTTCAGTAAGAAGTCTCACAACACCAGGTTAAAGTCCAACGGGTTTATTTGGAATTTATTGTGTCAACTCACCTGTTGAAGGAGCAGCGCTCCGACAGCTTATGATTCCAAATAAAACCGTTGGACTTTAACCTGATGTTGTGAGACTTCTTAATATGCCCACGCCTGCCCAATGCCGGCATCGCCACATCAGGGTCATAGTTAAACTGCGTTTTTCATTATCTGCTGCTGTGTGGGAGTTGGGATCTTTCTCATTCTGTCTGTGGAATTGTGCGTGCACAAGCGATTTGGTCTGACCGTCAGCTCCCGGAACTGTAAATTAGTTGGAATTCATTCTGTATTTGCAAGCTCTGGGATTGTGAACGAGTTGATGTCTCTCGTCATTTTGAATCTCCGATATATTTTTTTCAGCGTCGCTGACTGGGCCAACCTTTTTTTGTGTGTTCACTCATGGCATCATGGCCCGAGTACAGTTGAGAGTCAACCACATTGCTGTGGCTCTGGAGTCGCATGTAGGCCAGACTGGGCAAGAACGGAAGATTTCGCTTTCTGAAGGGCATTGGTGAACCAAATGGTTATTCCGATAATCGACAATGCATGAAAGCATAAATAGATTCTTGATTGCAGACATTTTGCATTGAATTCAAATTCCAGCTGCCGTGATGGGATTTGAGCACGGATCCCCACTGAAATTAGTTGAGTTTCGGGATCAATATTCCAGCGATAATACCACAAAGACGTCGCCTCCAAATTTCCCTCCAACTGAGTGGCTTGCTATGCCACCTTTGAGGGCAGCTGAGAGTCAATAACATTGCTGTTGGTCGGGAGTCACATTCAGGCCAGACCTAAAGGACATCAGTTTATCAGTTGTTGTTTTTTTCTACGACAATCGATTCAAGGTAATTAATTCCAGACACTTTTATTGATGTCGAATTTCACCATCTGCCGTGGCGGTGGATGTGTCAGTGTTTATGTGAGTGTGCGTGTGAGGGAGAGGTTAACTCATTTTCATTCTGCTTGTGAGTGTGGATTAATCCCCTATATTCTCTCACAAACATTGTGATCCCTTTGCACCGATGAATTCTTATTAAAAAATACTTGTACCCTTGTGACCCTGATGGGCGGATGGGAGGTGTGGTGAGGTTTGAAGGCAATGCCGCAGGGTGCTGAGTGTAAAACAACCGATTTTAAAGCATGTGTGTAGGAAAGTGAAGAGTGACCTTGTCTGTGAGAAGATCACAGAAAAGCTGTATCTGGAGCTGCGTCCAAGAGACAAGTTTTGGTTGTCAGCAAATGAACTCCTGTAATGAAAGCACAAAATCAAAAAGAGGAAATGTTGGAAATGTTCAGCAGCTCCGAAAGCAGCTGTGGAGAGATATTCCTGTCGCAAGGATGTAACTCTACAATTGAATATTTCATGTTACTCAGATCTGACACTCTAAACACCTTCATGTGAGGAACAGGTAGGGCGGGAATTGGGTCTTTGTTGATTTGGGCAAACAGGACAACGCAGCAATGAGAAACCGCTCACCCCCCGGCGGCTTGGTGAAGGATAGGACTCAGATACGGGCCTCTGGCTGGGATTGACAAATGGAAAAATACACATCGAGTTTTAAAAGTAATAACAATCAAGATGGAATTCAAATCGATTTGTGCAGAGGTTTTCCCCGAGCTCCACTGTAGTCAGGATGGCCGAGCGGTCGAAGGCGCTGCGTTTAGGTCGCAGGCTCTTCTGGAGACGTTCAAATCCCACTACTGACAGTGATCTTTTCCGTCGCGAGGGACCTTCTAAACCCAAGGCATCTCTCCCCTCGCTGCACATGGGCAGCAGATGCAGAGAAACAACGACGACCTGCAAGGTCCACTCCATCCTGACTTGGAAATATATCGCCTTTGCTGTGGCTCGTTCGCAATCCTACAACTCCCTCCCAAACAGCAGTGTATATGCACATACACCACATGGACTGCAGTGGCTCAAGAATGAGTTCATCGCCAATTACGGAGAAGTATTTAAATTGAACAATAAATGCTTCCCGGGCCAGTGACACACATATCCCGTATGAATTAAGTATTTAAAAAAATCAACTTTCGAGCAGTAAACGATATGTGTGAATCAAATCCTGAACACGGCTACTTTTATACCAGATGTGTGTCTGAAAACAGTAAATGGAACCAGCTCACGATAAACCGCTCAATGTTTAGCGGAAGAGTTTCACTGAGTGATGTGTGCGATTCCCTCTGATGTGCTTGTTCAATGTCGGGAAAGGCAGATTTGAAATGTTTACAGGGAAATCGGTGCAGTCTCGATGGCCCACTGTGGGATTCAATTATTTTCTTTCATGAATCTATCCGAGATCCCATAGCATCTGGGGAGAGAGAAACGGTCGTTCCCGTGAAAGGTCTGCATCTGAAATGTGAACTACCCCTATTTTCTCAGATACGTTCCAGATCTGGCAGTATCTCTTTTTTCACAAACACCACCAGATCTGGAGCGTTTTTCCAGCATTCTGCTGTACCGGGAGTAGCAGTATCAGGCTCTGCAGCTGAGTTGGTTAAAGCCCATGTCTCGTAACAGGTAAATCCTGGTTTCAGGGACACGAGCAGTGCCTTGATTACTTTCACGTGATCTTTCAAGTGTTCATTGCAATTGCTCAAGTTACAATGTCCCTTTCTTGCTAGTCAATATTGTATTTCCCTTTACAGTGGATGATCTACAAAGATGAAACAAACACAGATTTCGAGACTCACCACCAATATCTCGACTGTTCATTGATACGATTCCGTTATTTTCATCATTTTTCGGTCAAAAAAATATTCTGCAATAAACCCAATGCTGTAAATTCTACACAGTTTTCCATTTTTTTTCCCTCAGGGAATTTCTAACACAGTCAAATGGCCTTAGAATCACACAATCCCGACAGTGCTGAAGGAGACCATTCTGCCCATCGAGCCTGTCCCGACTGTGCGACAGAGAATCGCACACAGGACCTTTCCACCCCGCTAATCTACCGATACAAACACCTTGGGGACCAAGAGGCAATCTAGCATGGCGAATCCACCCAACCTGCTCATCTTTGGACTGTGGGAGGAAACCGGAGCACTCGGTTTCCTGGGATAACTTGCCTGGGTGAATGCAGCTTGAACAGCACTCCGGTTTGGCACCATCCAGGACAAAGCATCCCACTTCATTCGCTTCCCATGCACAAAAATTCATTCCGTCTACTACCAACACACAACGGCAGCGGTTGGCACCATCTCCAAGATGAACTGCACAACTCAGCAAGGCTCCTTTGCCAGCACCTTCCAAACCCACGACCACCACAGGCGAGAAGGACAAGCGCAGCAGACACAACAGAATAACAACACCAGGTTGAAAGCCATTGATATTTAGTTATTGATTGTAGTTATTTATAAGTTGTTGTTGTTCCGTGTGTGCTCTTTAATCTTCTTCATCTTCCAAAGGAAGCGAAATATCGAATTGAAAAATTGCTATTTTTAACCCAACCAGCGAATTTTGTGTCAATCTTGAAAGCTGGGGTTTGCGATTTCTTCTCGAGTCAGTGGTTTCCCTGGGAGCCGTGTGAACAGAAACAGGAGGGAGAGATGGCAGAGCAGGAAATGTCGGAGCCAAAGCGAAATCATATCAATGAAGGAGCAAACTGATTGTTACTCATCTGATCCAAAACCCGACTCTAGATGGATTCGAACCCACAACCTTGGAATGGTTAACATGCCATCTTTTAGAAGTGCAACGCGCTATCCATTGCGCCACAGAGCTGCGTGCCAGAAATTTACTTTACAGTTCCATACATGGATTCTTGACAATGTAGAAACGACAGGTTAGTTCACAACTCTCGTAGTTAAAATGCCAAAAACTGCTTAGAGGAACTTTATTGATTGCAAGTCAACTTGGGGCATCTTACGTCTGTTAAAACGGCTGTGGAAATACAAACCTTTGCGTCCTATATACAGGAAATCTGGCCATCACAGAATGATCCTCCCTCTCTCTCTTCCTAATTCTCCTGTACAGCTTGGAGACTAATCTCGCGGGTTTGATACTCGGGAGACACATTCTACTCTATCTGTCACAGGGGTGATCAGAACCTGTTCCCAGTTCCAGGGAAACAGCTGCACAGAACACAACGCAAAACTGGAAGCTGGAAATCTGAAACAAAAACAGAAAATGCTGGACAAGCTCACCAGCTGAGGCAACATTTTTGATTAATGGAGATTTCCATAAAACCAGCTCCTGAAGCACAGCACAGCTGCACAGTTTAAAGTTTCCTTTCATCGACAATGGATGCTCCATTCTATGATTTTGAACAATTCAAATTGATAATGCGCATTGTTATTCTCGTCGCCACAGCCTGAAAATCACTTCAGGCATTGATGTTACCCTTGGATTTTAACTTTGTTAATCCATTCTCTATTTTTTTAAAGCTACTATTGAAACTGTATCCATGATCCGCTCAGTTCTTTGTGAATGAGAAGGAGAATTGAAGATATATTTGGATAACTTTCCTTTGACTAAATTTGTACAAAAGCATAAAGGAGGGAATCACACACAACACGTCATGAAACTCGCCCGTTGAACATTGAAAGGTAACAGTGTTCTATTTATTCATTTATTATTAATGGAGAAAAGAAAAGTTGGAACAGTATGCAATCTGGTTTATGTAACTGAGCAAGGTGAAACACAATGGGGACTGGGCAGGATAAGCATGGGCAGTGCACATAGTGAAGGTGCGACGTTGACTGACTTGTCAGACGGAGCAGGGAGTCGTTGCAGAGTGAAGGTACATAGGAAAGTGGGAGTGCTAAATGTTTAATGATCACTGTACAAGTAGACGGTGAAATGCAGACTTCAGGCTGGATATTCAATGGGTTCTGAGATGGGTGAATAGATGCGTCATCTTGGCATGGTAAAGGTGCAATACGGATTAGGAACGCTAAATGTTTTTATGTAAAATATAAATTGTTTTATATCGCCTCTCCTTAATCTTCAGACGAAAATATATCACTTCACACTTCCTTACATTAATTGAGTTGCATATGTCACGTGTCTGTACATTCTACCAGCCTGTCCATATCTTCTTGAAGATTATCAATATGTTTCTCACTAACGTTCATAATATGTTCACGTTTTGCACCACTGACAAATGTTGAGATTGAAACCTGGACAGCCAGATATCGGTCAGTAATATATCTCAAGAAAAGCAAGTTTCTCTCTCTATACTATCCCCAATCAGAACTAGGTAAAACTTGGTGTAATATTTGCTTTAATAGGTTTGTACTAATAATTAAACCTTGTATAATGAAATTCTAACTATGCTAAACAACAATGATTCAAAATGCCACTTGGTGGAAAAGAAAATACTTCTTGGAACTAATACTTTCACTTCAAAAGGACTTAAAAAGCATAGCATTGCTGATTTATCGGTATCTAAATGATGAATACAAAGGACAGCAGTGGTTTCCCTTGGAGCCGAGTAAACAGAAACAGCATGGAGAGATGGCAGAGCAGGAAATGTCGGTGCCAAAGCTGAATCACATCAATGAAGCAGCAAACTGTTTGTTACTAATCTGATCCAAAATCCGACTCTGGTGGGACTCAAACCTCCAAATTTGAATGGCTAACGTGCCATCATTTAGAAGTCTAACTCGCTATCCATTGCGCCACTGGTAGATTCCGAATTGATGCGGCCAATACATTTAGTATTTCGAAATTCCCCCGTCCCAGGTTCAATGCAATGTGAACATTTCCTGTCTGTTGTATCCCTCTCTGATGTCTGAACTTCAGTCTACCAGAGGGTGCTGACATCTCCTGGCCGCAACGCAGAACTGCAGTAGAGCGGAAATAAATCACATTAACTGTCGCTGTTGCAGAGACAGGTCAAACAGGAATTAATGATTGGATGTCAGCACTAAATCCATTAGAAAATTCAATATTAAAGTACTTTCCCATATAGTCAATATAACTTGCAATTTGCTATTATCTGGAGCAGTTGAGTCGACTAGCATCGATGTACTAAAGGGAAATCTAGCTAATGAGACGATGGAGAACGAATTTCAGAGATAAGTAGATGATGTTACATTGAGGATTTTGAGTAGAGGATCGTGTGGAATCATGTACTAGTTAGACCAAAAGGCCCGGTTTCAATTAGGTATCTTCCGGGTAGAATGTGTACAGATTTGCAAAGTCCCTAAGATATATTTATCAAGAATATCACACACATATGTCGCACCAGACACAGAGCGATACAGAATGAATCTAATATTCATACATCTAGAATCTTAGAATGGATACAACAAAGAGAGGGAGACCATTCGGCCCTTTGTCTGTGTGCTGCTCTGTGCAAGAACAACTTAGCTCATCCCTTTCCCAGTCCTTCTCTCATAAACCTGCAAATCCTTTCACTTCAGGATCTGAACCCATTCCCCTTTGAAAGCCCTGAATTGATGCTGCCTCTACCACCCTCCCAGGCAGTGCATTCTAGGTCCTAAACACTCAGCACATTAACACCCATTCTTTTCTCCTCTGCCAATGGAAACAGTATTTTTTCATCTACTCTCCTTAGCCTGCACCCACAAACCCACCACCTCTACCGTCTCGAAGGACAGCGGCAGCAGATACAGGCGAGCACCAGCACTGCAATCTCCCCCCTCGCCCACCAAGCCCCGCCCCGCCCCCCCCCCCCCCCCCCCCCCACCACACCCCCGCCCCCAATCCACTCACTTTCCACCTTGGAAATACACCGCGGCTCCTTCACGGTCGCCGTGGCAAAATCCTGAAACACTGTTAGACTAACAGCACTGTGGCTGTACCGACACCTCAGGGACGAAGCAGTTCAAGAGAGCAGCAAACCACCACCTTCGTAAGGTCAGTTAGGGATTGGCAATGAATTCTGGCCTCGTCAGTGATGCGCACCTCTCGAAATGAATAAATAAATAAAAACTCGTAACTGCAACCGGAGACGGACAGATACAGAACAAATCTCACTCACATGCATCTCTTGGATACAATATGAATTCCCCAATCACATTCGCTAACAGAGGGTAAAAGACAGTCATTATCCAGTTGCAGTTTAACCAGAGTTTTATACAAGAACAGAGAAGATCTTAACACAACATGCAACAATTTAACCCAATATGGAACATCATGAGACCAGATAAGTAACTTTTGCTGAACAGAAAACATCTTCACGGAGAACATTTTGACACAACAGGGAACACGTTTACAGAGTCGGGCATATACTAACAGAATATTAAAGAAATATTGACACCAGATGGATCAAATTGGCACAGCCGGAAACACATTTACAGTATCAAGGAGACATTTTACACAGCAGCAGAAAACACCTCTCAACAACATAGAGCACAGTTGCACAGCAGGAAATATTTTTACAAACATGCATTTGCAACAGAAAATCCCTTTAAAAATCAATGATGGATTCTGCAATTCCTTGTCTTGCCGTTTTCCCAGCACCTTTGTCTGTCGTTATATGTGTCCAAGCAGTCTCTTGCTGCTATTGTGTGTTTGTCTCTGTCTATTGTATTCTCGGTGTGATGCAGTGATGCCTCCTCGCACTGGTGTTCCTGTTAAACGATACAGGAATGAAAGTCTGTCTTGCTACATTGATAAGTAGCAGAGACACTTTTTGCTGTAGCAGAGTGGCGCAGCGGAAGCGTGCTGGGCCCATAACCCAGAGGTCGATGGATCGAAACCATCCTCTGCTACTCCTATTCACGCTGGTGATATGACAACTGGCAAGCAGTTATGATTTTTACGTGGAGAAGACAGGTATTTGGCTTATCTTTCCCGCGAAAAACCTCGATCTGGAGTAAATCACTTTTATATGCAACCAGAGTTTGACACAAGAAGAGGGAACATCTTAACACAACTCGCAAAAATTTACTGACAAAAACACCTTCACGGAGAATCTTTTTACACAACAGGGAGCACGTTTGCAAGAGAAGGGGACATATTAACAGAAGAAACAAATATTTACCGAGCCGGAAACACAACAACAGGGAAGCATTTTACACAACAGCAGAAAAATAAAACTCTCAACAACATTTGAGACAGTTATCTGGGTAAGATTGGTCTGGAGGGATATTGGCCAAACGCGGATTATTGGGAGTAGCTCCGAAGTCAAAGAAAACTGGGCGGCATGGACACTTTGGGCCGAAGGGCCTGTTTCCATGCTGTAACCCTCTAAATCGTAGAGCACAGCAGGAAATATATTTATAAACAGTGAAACACTTTGCACAACAACACTGAACATGTTTGAACAGCAGAGAGGACAGCGACACATCAGGAAATATTTTTACAAGCATATATTTGCAACTGAAAATTAATTTAAAACATCAGATTCCGTGTCCTGTCGGTTTCGCGGCACCTTTGTCTGTCGTTACACGTGTACAAACAGTCTCTTTTGCTGCTTCTGTGCGTGTCTTTCTCTGTCCATTGCATTCTTGGTATTCTGCAGTAGAATTGTGTGGCCAGACTGAACCTCCCTGACAATCGTGGTGGTGTTAAACAAGAATGTGGAAGTGAATATATGAATGGCTACAGTGATAGACAGCAGGGGGGTGCTGGCTTGGCCATCGCAAAGTGGCGCAGCGGACGTGTGCTGGACTGATAATTCAGAGGTTGCTGCTTCGAAGAAATCCTCTACTACTTTCTGTTAGCGATCATAACAAAACTACTTCACAGCAATTCTGCAACTTTTTCGTGGAATGTGCAGGCATTTACATTGGATCCTCTTTTCTGTATTCACCCTCAAACTGCAGTAAATCGCATTGATCTGCACACAAGCTGTCGATGCTGTGAACATGCACCAGGGTATATCAGTGACAGAGGTAATGGTGTGCAGGGCACAATTTTAGAATTTGTGGATGATCTGAAAGTTGGAACCATTGTGACCTATGAGGAGGATAATGTCAAACTTCAAAAAGGGCATCGACAAGTTGACAGAATGAGTGGACAGGTTGCAGATGAAATTCAAAGCTGAGAATTGTGAAGTGATTCATTCTGATAGGAAGATGATAGAGAGACAATGAAAAGTAAAAGGAAAACAGTTCCAAGTTTTCGAATCCATTTCATTAGTGAGGTTTCTCAGTCCTACAACTCTACATGAGGTGCAACAGTAAAACTCGAAAATAAAAGAAAATTATTACGGATGCTGTAATCTCAAAGCAAAAGAGAAAATGCTGGAAAATCTCTGCAGGTCTGGCAGCATCTGTAAAGAGTAAAATGAGCTGATCTTTCGAGTCCAGGTGACCCTTTGAGAAAGGGCCATCTGGACTTGTTTACTGCTAACTGATAACTTCCTTAAAGTCAATAATAATCCATTCAAAATATCAGAATATGTATTTTACAATCATAATCACACGTTTGAGTCAATTACTGCATCTCATATTTGTAAATTGCCTTTTGTTAGTTCATTAACATATTTAAAAAGTCATTTAACTGAATGCTGGTAGTTTTATCAATGCCTTAATGTCGACTGCTTTGAAAATCTTACCACCCCCTGAGGGATTCCACTTACAGGTATTAAATATCATGAGACCTCTGGACTGAGTGGATCGGGACAAACCGTTCCCACTAGTGGGATGATGAAGAACGAGAGAGAACAGGTTCAGCATCATTAGCAAAGGAAGGAATAGGAATACGAGGAAAATATTTTTCACACAGCGAGTGCTTAATGTGTGGAATGCACTGCCGGAGAGTGTGGTGGAGGCGGATTCGATTGAAGTGTTCAAAAGGAATCAGACTGTTACCTGAAAAGGAAGAATGTGCAGCGTTACAGGGAGAAGGCGGAGATGTTCATTTTCTTTCACAACTTCTTACATAACTTCTTGTTCATCACGCATCACTGAATCGAATTTGAATTGTTGTCTTGTCGTTACTAATCATGGAGAAGTGCAGCAATGATTATATGGCAAGAGAGCTGGTGTGAGTCATGAGTCTAATGGGAGAGTTAAAAAAAGAACAACTATGTGCCTAAAAGAAGGTGAGGATGGCAGGGAAACGAAATCTGAAATAAAAACAGAAAATGCCAGAAACCTCAGCAGGTCTGGCAGCATCTACGGAAAGAGAAACATAGTGAATACTTCGACACTGTATGACTCTTCTTCAGAGTTGAAGAGAGGCTGAAATGTGACGGATTTTAAAATGTTGAAGGGAATTCGGAGCACATTCGGGATTATTCATTGAAGCTATTAGAAAAGCAAATGGCATGTCTGTTTTTATTGCAAGTGGATTGGAGTAGATAAAGAAAGGTGTATTGCTGCAATTGTCCAGGATTTTATTGAGACTACATCTGCAATACTGTGTACAGCTATGGTCTCCACATTTGAGAAGGGATAGACTTGCATTGGAGGCGGTACAGAGAAGGTTCACGAGATTGCCCCCCGGAAGGAAGAGGTTGTTCTGTGAGGAGAGGCTGAGTGAATTAAGTTGAGAGACCCTGGCGCTCAAAACAATGTGTAAACGCTGAGTCAATGCTTCCATTCCTGTCCTCTGGGCAGACAAGCGGCAGATAAAGCAAAAGTAAAGTAAACTTTAAATAAAGTTTTATATTCGTCATAAATCAGGATTCTGACTAATAAATACTGCAGTGAAGTTACAGTGAAATTCCCCCAGTCTCCATACTCCGGCTCCTGTTCGCGTCAATGCAGGTAATTAGATGAAGTTCAATGCTGAGAAGTGTGAGTTGATTCATTTTGAGAGTGTGGAGAAATAAAGGGAGAAACTCTTAAGGAAATGCAGGAACAAAGGTACCTCGGTTTTTAAGGACAAAAGTAATTGAAGTTGGCTGGGCATGTTGAGAGAGCATGTAATAAAACAAATGGCATCCTACGTTTTATTGGAGGATTGAATACATGAATAAGAACGTCAATCTGAGCTTTTAAATACACGAGATAGGCCTCACCTGGAGCACTGAGCCCAGTGCTGGGCACCACAATCAAAGAAGGTTGTGAACACATTGGAGACGGTGCAAAGGAGATTTACATGAATGATTCCATTGATAAAGATCTGTAACTATGAAGATAGATTGGAAGTTAGGTATTTTCCATGAGGCAAATAAGTCTAAGAGGAACTGTAGAGGGACAGGCAGCATTGAGGAAACAAGCCGGGGGGGGGAGGAGGGGTGGTGGGGGCGGGGGGGGGGGGGGGGGGGCGGTGGCTGCAGAAGGACTTGGGCAGGCTCGGACAGTGGGCAGAGAAGTGGCAGATGGGATACAATGTGGAAAAGTGTGAGGTTATGCACTTTGGAAGGAGGAATGGAAGTTTCGAAATGGGGAAATGCTGAGGAAACCAGAAACACAAAGGGGCTTGGGAGTCCCAGTTCAAAATTCTATTAATGTTAATGAGCAGGTGCATTCGGCATTTAGGGGGGCAAATGCAATGTCGAGAGGGCTAGAGTACAAGAACAGAGATGTACTTCAGAGGCCGACAAAGTCTCTGGTCAGACACCATTTGGAGTATTGTGAGCAGTTTGGGACCCGTATTTAAGGAAGGATGTGCTGGCCTTGGAAGGCGTCCAAAGGAGGCTCACAAGAATAATCCCTGGACTGAAGAGCTTGTTGTATGAGGAACGGTTGAGGACTCTGCGTCTGTCCTCGGTGGAGTTCAGAAAGATGAGGGGAGATCTTATTGAAACTTACAGGATACTGCGAGGCCTGGATAGCGTGGACATGGAGAGGATGTTTCCACTAGTAGGAAAAACTAGAACCAGAGGGCACAACCTCAGTCTGAAGGGACGATCCTTTAAAGCAGAGATGAGGAGGAATTTCTTCAGCGAGAAAGTGGTGAATCTGTGGAACTCTTTGCCGCAGAGGGCTGTGGAGGCGAGGTGATTACGTTTTTTTTAAGACATAGAGAGATAGGTTTTGATTAATAATGGGATCAGGGGTTAACGGGAAAAGACAGGAGAATGGGAATGAGACAAATATATGATTGAATGGCGCAACAGACTCGATGGGCAGAGTGGCCTAATTCTGCTCCTATGTCTTATGGTCTTGTATAACAGAAAGAAGAGTGGCACCGTCGTTAGCACTGCTGCCACACAATGACAGGGACCCGGGTTCAATTCAGGCCTTGGGTGACTGTTCGTAATTTTCACATTTTCTTTGCGTCCACATGGCTTTCCTCCGGGTGCTCCTGCCCCCTCCCCGCAACCGCCCCCCCCCCCCGCCCCGCCACACACGCACACACTCCATTGATAGGTTAAGTGGATTTACCGTGCTAAACGTTCCCTTATATGTCCCAGTATGTTTAGATTAGCAAGATTAACAGGGTTAATGTGTGAGGTTGCGTGGATAGGTCCGAGAATCAGTGCAGACTCAATGGACTGAATGTCCACCTTCTGCACATTAGGGATTCTGTGATAAAGGTTTTCATCTCCCCGAATTCATCAACAACCAGGCGTAAAATCTCAAAATAAGTGTCAAAATTGCACTGATCAGTGCCTAATGTACACAACTTTGGACATTATACGTACATTTAACATGGCCAATCCACCTAACCTGCACATCTTTGAATGACGGGAGTAAACTAGAGCACCCAGGAAACCCACGGGGAGAATGTGCTGATTTTGCACAGTCACCAAAGGCCATAACCAAACCAGGGTTTCTAGGGGCTGTGAGGTGGGGGAGTGGGATCAGGTAGAATGCTGTTTCAATAAGGCAGTGTGGACTTGATGGGCCAAATGGGCTGTCGTACATTGCAAAGATTCAGTGGTTTGAGAATCTAAAACATGATCGTATTTAATGGCGGAGCAGGCTGGAGGGGCCATGTGGTCCACTTCTTATCCGAGTTATTATCCAAAAAGCCGGTAATTGATTTCTGATATCAGAATTTACTCCAAATACCATTAATGCATCAACCCTGTGCTCACTGACAAACACTGACTCGTGGTTAAGCAATGCCTCAATTATAAAATTCTTATCCATGTTTCCAAATCCTTCCATCTCCTCAGCTCTTCCTCCCTTTCATCAACTCCAGCCCAGCAATCCTCTGAAATATCTGGGCTCCTCTGATTCTGGCCTCGTGAACATCCCTGATTTGATTCACTCCACCAGCTCTCTGGGTCTCAGCTCTGGAATTCCCACTCTAAACGCCTCTGCTTCTCACTTACGTTCCTTCCCATTCATTTATTTCCTCTTTCATTTCCCGCGGGTTTCATATTTTGCACCCTGACTTTTGCCTCTTCAATTCCCATCACCAAATAATAGTTGCACAACTATAATTCACTGAGCGATTCCACTTTAAGGATTCTTTCGCCTCCAACTCTCTGATTTCTCATTGGTTTCAGCCCCGGATCGAATTGAAAGACGCAATGACGCTGGGCTGGGAGTGACGCTCGGCGAGTCGCGCAAGCTCGGCGCATACTGATTGGTCAGTGCGTTGCGATTGGCTAAAGAAGATGTCAATCACATTAGGGACGTGGTTTGTCAGCAGCGTGATCTGTTATTGGTTAGAAATTTAATTTTCATTTTCATTCTTTTCTTAATTCAGCCGAAGGGAGAGCACAGATTGAATAAAGTAGCTATCAATCAGTCGGCGCATACCGTCCATTGGATAACCGTGATGCGTCAATTTCCTGTTGGCTTTCCCAGCTGCCAGTCACAGGTCGCTGGCGGAAATTTACCCTTGGTCCATCAGACACCGGACGGAGCGGCAGCAAATGTCCGGCCAGTGGCTTCAGTCTCCGGACCGGGATCCTGAGCCCGCGGCGGGTCTTCGGATGGGTAAAAGGTTTTGGCATCGAGAATTCCGTCCCGCCCGGCAATCAGTCCGCAGCTCAGGGTTTCCAATGGCGGCTTGCGATGTAAACATGTCATGCTGCATTTCCCCAGTCTCAGCAGTGACGGTCCTGCAAACCACCTGGAGTCAGACCAATCAGCACAGACACTGGGATCTTCCCGTGCTCTGTGTGTGGGGCTCAGTGCCACACCGGGTAAGAGCCCCTCACTCTGCAGAGGCCAGGGAGAGATACTGGGATCTTCGAGTGCTCTGTGTGTGGGGCTCAGTGCCATACCGGGTTCGAGCAACTCACTCTGATTAGGCCAGGGAGACATACTGGGACCTTTCAATGTTCTGTGGGAACGGCACGGTGGCACAGTGGTTCGCGCTGCTGCCTCACACAACCAGTGACCCATGTTCAATTGCGGCCCCGGGTCAATGGTCTGTGCGGAGTTTACACGTTCTCCTCGTCTCTCCGTGGGTTTCCTCTGGGTGCTCCGGTTTCCTCCCACACCAAAGATGTGTGGTTTGGGTTGATTGGCCATGCTAAATTGACCCTAGTGTTAGTGGGTTAGCAGGGTAAATATATGGGGTGAGAGGGAAAGGGCTTGAGTGGGAATTTGGTCAGAGCAGACATGATGGGTCGGATAGCCTCCTTCTGCACTGGAGGGATGCTATGATTCTGTGTTTGGGTGGGGCTTGGTTACTCATTGTTTGGTTCTAAGTACAACCTCTGTCTCTTACAGTCAATCTGGGTATCCCTGACTGTGCAGAATGGTCGTATGTCACCACACACATTGAGATGGAGGAGCTGCCGCCTAAGATGAAGATGATTGAGAACTCCAGCCTTCTCCTGACTCGTTTACTGAGGCCCAGTCGTTCTTCGTCATGTTCCCTAGGATGTCAGGTACGTTAACATCTTCGTCTGCTGTGAACACTGACCTGACAGTGGGAATGTATTGGAGTAGGATGGTGCAGTCAACCCTGTCAAAGGCATGGATAGTCTGAGAAGGATGAGGAGGGATTGTTCAGTTGGGTAAGACTGCACTCAGCTGGTTCCATTCTTCTCTTTCTGGTCATATGCAGAATATCACTTGCAATGCTTTCTCTTCCTACTCCAGTGCTGTTAACATCCAAATCCCCCAAGGATCTATCCTTGTCTCCCTCCTATTTCTCATCTTACCCCTTGGTGACATTATCTCAAAACACCGTGGTAGTTTTCACGTGTATGCTGATAACACCCATCTCTACCTCAACATCACCTGTCACAACCAATCCCCTGTTATTAAATTATTCGACTCCTTCTCTGACCTCCAGTCCTGGCTAAGCAGAGAATTCCCCCAAGTAAATATTTGGAAAACCATAGTTCCCACCATAAGTTCCGTTCCCAGTCACTGACACCATCTTTCCCACTGGACAATGTCTGAAACAAACCCTCATTGTTCCACTGGAGCAAGCTGAGAGGGAGTGATTGGAGGCAGCAGTGCTGGTGAGAGATTAATTGAATTGTTTATTTATTTAATTAGTCAGCTAGTGTGTGTTTTCTTTGGCCTTTACTTTTGCAGTAGTATTTTAAGTTTAAAGGGAAAACTGGAAGTGGGCTGCTAAGGAGTCTGGGAAGGGTTTTTATTTTAACTTCAAAAGTCAGTTACCTGGGAGGTTCCCCCTCATTGTTCCATTGGAGCAAGCTGAGAGGGAGTGATTGGAGGTAGCAGTGCTGGTGAGAGATAAATTGAATTGTTTATTTATTTAATTAGTCAGCTAGTGTGTGTTTTGTTTTGGCCTTTACTTTTGCAGCAGTATTTTAAGTTCAAAGTGAAAACTGGAAGTGGGCTGCTAAGGAGTCTGGGAAGGGTTTTTTAAACGCGCAAAGTATAAACGGTAGGCTGCAGTATACAGCGGGCAGCGTCGGGAGCGGGCAGTGTAGTGCGTGGGAAGCAGAGTTTGAGCTATAAGGCTTTGGCACACAGGGCCTAGGCAGAAAGGGCGAGCAGGGATGAGTTTAATTCATTTTTGTACTTTCTTCCTGGTACTGGCAAGGTATCTAGAGGGGATGGGTGTGCAGGCTGTGCTATGTTCCTCTTGCACTATGTTTGAGGTGAGGGACGACGACAGTGTCCCTGCTGATTACACCTGTGGGAAGTGCACCAATCTGCAGCTCCTCCAAAACCGTGTTAGGGAACTGGAGCTGGAGTTGGATGAACTTAGGATCATTAGGGACGCAGAGGTGGTCATAGACAGAAGCTTTAGGAATACAGTTACTTCGAGGAATGAAAACAGATGGGTGACGGTGAGAGGGGCTGGGAGGAAGCAGTCCGTGCAGGGATCCCCGCTGGTCGTTCCCCTGAGCAACAAGTATTCCGCTTTGGATACCGTTGAGGGGGATGACATACCAGTGGTGAGCCGCAGTGAGAGGATCTCCAGCACTGTGTCCGTCTCTGTGGCTCGGGAGGGTAAGGGGCAGAGCGGGAGGGCAATAGTTATTGGGGACTCGTTAGT
The DNA here is from genome assembly GCF_964213995.1 of Mustelus asterias. Lineage (NCBI taxonomy): Eukaryota > Metazoa > Chordata > Chondrichthyes > Carcharhiniformes > Triakidae > Mustelus > Mustelus asterias. Next base: position 225,650 of record NW_027590415.1, read on the forward strand.
CAGAGGGATAGGTAGGAGGTTCTGTGGCAGCAAAAGAGACTCACGGATGGTATGTTGCCTAACGGATGCCAAGGTCCGTGACGTCTCCGACCGTGTTTTCCGGATTCTGAAGGGGGAGGGGAAACAGTCACAAGTCGTGGTACACATTGGTACCAATGACATAGGTAAGAGAAGGGACGGGGACTTAAAGCAGGAATTTCTGGAGCTGGGCTGGAAGCTGAGAGCCAAAACAAAACATGTGGTCATCTCTGGTACGTTACTGGTGCCACGTGATAGCGAGTTGAGGAACAGGGAGAGAGTGCAGTTAAACAGGTGGTTGCAGGGATGGTGTAGGAGGGAGGGTTTCAGATACGTGGATAATTGGAACACATTCTGGGGAAGGTGGGACCTGTACAAACAGGACGGGGTGAACCTGAACCAGAGGGGCACCAATATCCTAGGAGGGAAATTTGTTACGGCTCTTCAGGGGGGTTTAAACTAATTTGTCAGGGGAGTGGGAAAAGGAGTTGTAGTCCAGAAGTCAGTGAGGGTGGTGAGGTATTGGGGAAGGTATCAGGGTCAAGGGTGGGTACCGGTAGACAGGAAGGGAGGTTGAAGTGTGTCTGCTTCAATGCAAGGAGCATCCGGAACAAGGTAGATGAACTTGGGGCGTGGATTGGTACTTGGGACTACGATGTTGTGGCCATTACGGAGACGTGGGTAGAACAAGGACAGGAATGGTTGTTGGACGTTCCGGGGTATAGATGTTTCACTAAGTGTAGGGAAGCTGGTAAAAGCGGTGGAGGAGTGGCATTGTTAATCAAGGATAGTTTAACGGCTGCGGAAAGGCACTTCGAGGGAGGTCTGCACACTGAGGTAATATGGGCTGAAGTTAGAAATAGGAAAGGAGCGGTCACGTTACTATAGGCCCCCAAATAGTAATAGAGATGTGGAGGAAGAAATTGCTAAGCAGATTATGGATATGTGTGGGGGTCACAGGGAAGTTGTCATGGGGGACTTTAACTTTCCAAATATTGATTGGAACCTTTGAAGGTCAAATAGTTCGGATGGGGCAGTTTTTGTGCAGTGCGTGCAGGAGGGTTTCCTGACACAATATGTGGATAGGCCGACAAGAGGTGAGGCCACATTGGATTTGGTACTGGGAAATGAACCGGGCCAAGTGTTAGATTTGGTTGTGGCAGAGCACTTTGGAGATAGTGACCACAATTCGGTGTCTTTTGTTGTTGCAATGGAGAGGGACAGGGCCGTACGGCAGGGCAAGGTTTACAATTGGGGGAGAGGTAATTATGATGCGATTAGGCAAGAATTAGGGGGCATAAGTTGGGAACAGAAACTGTCAGAGAAAGGAACACGTGAAAAGTGGAACTTTTTCAAGGAACAAATACTGGATGTCCTTTATAGGTATCTCCCTGTCAGGCAGGGAGGAAATGGCCGAGTGAGGGAACCATGGTTCACGAAAGAGGTGGAATGTCTTGTGAAAAGGAAGAGGGAAGCTGATGTAGGGATGAGGAAACAAGGTTCAGATGGCTCGATTGAGGGTTACAAGTTAGCAAGGAATGAGCTGAAAAAGGGGCTGAGGAGAGCTAGGAGGGGACACAAGAAGTCCTTGGCGGGTCGGATCAAGGAAAACCCCAAGGCTTTTTACTCTTATGTGAGGAATAAAAGAATGACCAGGGTGAGGTTAGGGCCGGTCAAGGACAGTAGTGGGAACTTGTGTATGGAGTCAGTAGAGATAGGCGACGTGATGAATGAATACTTTTCTTCAGTGTTCACCAAGGAGCGGGGCCATGTTTTTGAGGAAGAGAAAGTGTTACAGGCTAATAGGCTGGATGAAATAGATGTTCGGAGGGAGGATGTCCTGGCAGTTTTGAATAAACTGAAGGTCGATAAGTCCCCTGGGCCTGATTAAATGTATCCTAGGATTATTTGGGAGGCAAGCGATGAGATTGCAGAGCCTTTGGCTTTGATCTTTGGGTCCTCACTGTCCACGGGGATGGTGCCAGAGGACTGGAGAATGGCGAATGTTGTTCCTCTGTTTAAGAAAGGGAATAGAAAAGACCCTGGTAATTATAGACTGGTTAGTCTTACCTCGGTTGTTGATAAATTGATGGAAAAGGTCCTTAGAGATGGGATTTACGAACATTTAGAAAGATGCGGATTAATCCGGGATAGTCAGCACGGATTCGTGAAGGGCAAGTCGTGCCTCACAAATTTGATTAAATTTTTTGAGGAGGTAACTAAGTGTGTTGATGAAGGTAGGGCAGTTGATGTCATATACATGGATTTTAGTAAGTCGTTTGATAAGGTACCCCATGGTCGGCTTATGATGAAAGTGAGGAGGTGTGGGCTAGAGGGAAAGTTGGCCGATTGGATAGGTAACTGGCTGTCTGATCGAAGACAGAGGGTGGTGGTCGATGGAAAATTTTCGGATTGGAGGCAGGTTGCTAGCGGAGTGCCGCAGGGATCAGTGCTTGGTCCTCTGCTCTTTGTGATTTTTTTTAATGACTTAGAGGAGGGGGCTGAAGGGTGGATCAGTAAATTTGCTGATGACACCAAGATTGGTGGAGCAGTGGATGAGGTGGAGGGCTGTTGTAGGCTGCAAAGAGACATAGATAGGATCCAAAGCTGGGCTGAAAAATGGCAAATGGAGTTTAACCCTGATAAATGTGAGGTGATTCATTTTGGTAGGACTAATTTAAATGTTGATTACAGGGTCAAAGGTAGGGTTCTGAAGACTGTGGAGGAACAGAGAGATCTTGGAGTTCATATCCACAGATCTTTAAAGGTTGCCACTCAAGTGGATAGAGCTGTGAAGAAGGCCTATAGTGTGTTAGCTTTTATTAACAGGGGGTTGGAGTTTAAGAGCCGTGGGGTTATGCTGCAACTGTACAGGACCTTGGTGAGACCACATTTGGAATATTGTGTGCAGTTCTGGTCACCTCACTATAAGAAGGATGTGGAAGCGCTGGAAAGAGTGCAGAGGAGATTTACCAGGATGCAGCCTGGTTTGGAGGGTAGGTCTTATGAGGAAAGGTTGAGGGAGCTAGGGCTGTTCTCTCTGGAGCGGAGGAGGCTGAGGGGAGACTTAATAGAGGTTTATAAAATGATGAAGGGGATAGATAGAGTGAACGTTCAAAGACTATTTCCTCGGGTGGATGGAGCTATTACATGGCGGCATAACTATAGGGTTCGTGGTGGGAGATACAGGAAGGATATCAGAGGTAGGTTCTTTACGCAGAGAGTGGTTGGGGTGTGGAATGGACTGCCTGCAGTGATAGTGGAGTCAGACACTTTAGGAACATTTAAGCGGTTATTGGATAGGCACATGGAGCACACCAGGATGATAGGGAGTGGGATAGCTTGATCTTGGTTTCAGAGAAAGCTCGGCACAACATCGTGGGCCGAAGGGCCTGTTCTGTGCTGTACTGTTCTATGTTCTATGATCTTGGGACCTCATTGGACTCGGAAATGAGATTCTGACCACATATTGTCCCTTCACCAAGATCACCTATTTCCAGCTGTGCAACATCACGCAATGTTGATAATTCTTCAACTCACCCGTACCTGAAATCCTCATCCATGCTTTTGTTACCTCGAGACTTGACAATTCAGACACACTCCTGCCCTCTCGACTTCCTTCTCTAAAAAGCACTAGTAAACCATATAGGGATTTATGACGAGCGACAATTAGATTTTTAATTGCAGATTCATATTCACACTCTGAATTCTTCCTGACAGCCATCTGAATTCTTGTTCCTTGCTACAGAGTGCAGCATCACTTCCCCTCACTATACCCCTTCTCCCACTCCTTGAATAGCATCCGTACTGCTGTGCCAAGGTCAGTCAGCCCGTCCAACCTGCTGTCCCCGCTCTCATCCAAAGAAGCTGAAAGAACCTCAAACCTATTGGACAGTTGTAGAGGCTGACACAGCTGCCCCCTGAGTCCCCTTAGCTGCCTCAGCTGCAGTCACTCGTCCTGCCTGTGACCACTTGGCAAATCTGAAGATTCTATCACTACCTGTCAGGATTCTATCCCCTTACCAGTGTAGTATAAATCGATCCCAAGAGCTCTCACAAAGCTCCCTGGGAGGATGATGGTCCCGCTCCTGGCCAGATGTAAACTTGTTCATGTCCCAGTTCTGCCAGAAATGGTCGCAATGCCCCAGGAATCTAAAGCCCTCCCTCTTGTACCATCCATGCAGACATGCAGTCTTCTAATCTACCTATACTCACTATTCCATCTCCCCTGAAGGTGCTGACTCTGGCTGGGTTCAGTCATACACTCACTGGTTCCACTCTCTCTCCTGAAAGTGCTGACTCTGTCTGGAACAAAGAACAATACAGCACAGGAAGAGGCCATTCGGCCCTCCGAGCCCGTGCCGCTCCCTGGTCCAAACTGGACCATTCTTTTGTATCTCTCCATTCCCACATCGTTCATGTGGCTATCTAGATAAGTCTTAAACATTCCGAGTGTGTCCGCCTCCAACAACTTGCCTGGCAGCGCATTCCAGGCCCCCACCACCTTCTGTATAAAATACGTCCTTCTGATATCCGTGTTAAATACCTCCTCCCCCCCACCACCCCTCCTCCCCCCCCCCCCCCCCCCCCCCCGGCCACCATCACCTTGAACCTATGACCCCTCGTGAACGTTATCACCGACCTGGGAAAAAGCATCCCACCGTTCACCCTATCTATGCCTTTCATAATTTTATACACCTCTATTAGGTCACCCCTCATCCTCCGTCTTTCCAGTGAGAACAACCCCAGTTTAGCCAATCTATCCTCATACCTAAGCCCCTCCATACCAGGCAACATCCTGGTAAACCTTCTCTGCACTCTCTCCAAAGCCTCCACGCCCTTCTGGTAGTGTGGCGACCAGAACTGGACGCAGTATTCCAAATGCGGCCGAACCAACGTTCTATACAACGGCAACATCAGACCCCAACATGTATACTCTATGCTCCGTCTTATAAAGGCAAGCATGCCATATGACTTATTCAGTACCTTCTCCACCTGTGACGTCACCTTCAAGGATCTGTGGACTTGCACACCCAGGTCCCTCTGCGTATCTACACCCTTTATGGTTCTGCCATTTATCGTATAGCTCGCCGCTACGTTAGTTCTACCAAAATGCATCACTTCGCATTCATCTGGATTGAACTCCATCTGCCATTTCTTTGCCCAAATTTTCAGTCTATCTATATCCTCTGTAGCCTCTGACAATGTTCCTCACCATCTGCAAGTCCTGCCATTTTCGTGTCGTCCGCAAACTTACTGATCACCCCAGTTACACCTTCTTCCAGATCGTTGATATAAATCACAAACAGCAGAGGTCCCAGTACAGAGCCCTGCGGAACACCACTATTCACAAGCATCCAGCCAGAACAAGACCCTCCCACTACCACCCTCTTCTGTGGTTTTCTGTGACCAAGCCATTTCCCCACCCATCTAGGCACCTCCCCCTTTATCTCATGAGATCCATCCTACCATGAGGGACTTTGTCAAACGCTTACTAAAGTGCATATAGACGACATCCACGGCCCTTCCCTCGTCAACCATTCAAGTCACTTCTTCAAAAAACTCCACCAGGTTAGTGTGGCATGACCTCCCTCTCACAAACCATGCTGACTATCTTTAATGAGTTTATTCCTTTCTAAATGCGGATACACCCTATCTCTAAGAATCCTCTCCAATAACTTCCCGACCACGGACGTCAAGCTCACCGGCCTATAATTTCTCGGGTCATCCTTCCTGCCCTTCTTAAATAACGGGACCACATTAGCTGTCCTCCAATCCTCTGGGACCTCACCTGTGTCCAGTGACGAGACAAAGATTTGCGTCAGAGGCCCAGCGATTTCATCTCTCGTCTCTCGTCTGGGTTCAGTCATACACTCACTGATTCCTCTCTCTCTCTCGAAGATGCTGCCTCTTGCTCAGTTCAGTTCTACACTCATTGGTTCCCCTCCCTTTCTCTGAGGGCAATGGCTTTGATTGGGTTCAGCTCCACACTCACTGGTTCCTCTCTCTCTTCCCCTGAAGGTGATGACTCTGGGTGGATTCTGTTCCACATTCACATGCCCCTCTCTCTCATACATATAAAGATGTTGCCTCGTCTCGAGGGTATTTGGGAGGAGGAGAGGTTGAATGAACGAGGATTGTTTTCACTGAAAAGACGGAGGCTGAGTGGTTACCTGATAGAGATCATAAAAATCGTGAGAGGCATAGACAAGGTGAATAGTAACAGACTTTCTCCCAGGAGTGGAAGGGGGCACATGTTCAAGGTGAGAGGGGGAAAGTTTAAGAGAGATGTGCGGTGGAGTTTTTTCACACAGCGAGTGGTGGGTGCCTGGAACAGTTTGCCACAGGAGGTGGTCGCTGGAGGCACATTAGCAACATGTGGGTACATGAATACGGAGGGAATAGAGAAATAAGGACTGAATAAGGGCAGAAGGTTTTTTCTTCAGTTTACTTAGGACATCATGTTCGGCACGGGCGTGGAGGGCCGAAGGGCCTATTTTTTTGCTGCACTTTTCTTTGTTCTCTTTAAACAGCGAATAGAAGCAAGAGGCCTTTCGGCACATCGAGCCTGATCTACCATTCTTTATGATCCTGGCTGATCAAATTCTATTTCCTGATCCCACCTTACACCCACATCCCTTGACCCCTTTAGCCCCAAGAGCTATATCTAATTCCTTCTTGACACCACACATTTTTGCCTCAACTACTTTCTGCATTCGCTATTTTCACAGATTCACCACTCTTGGGTGAAGAAATTTCTCCTCACCTCAGTCCGAAAGGTTTTCCCCTTAACCTTACACTAAGTATATCAATAACATTCTGCCTGAATCTACCCTTTCTAGTCCTGTTAGAATTTTATAAGTTCCTAGGAGACCCCTCTCAATCTTCTAAACTCCAATGAACATACGGATAAAAGCTTCTCTGCCGTTTGGCCATTCACACCCCTTAATTCCTCTGTGGACAGTTGTTCGCAGTCTTTTCCCTTGGTTTCTATGGCTATGACTCATCTTTCATTCCCTCCGCTTGCAGTATGAATGTCTTCCACTTTTAGCTTTGACAAAGGGTCATCTCGACTCAAAACCTCAGCTCTTTTCTCTCCTTACAGATGTTGCCAGACCTGCTGAGATTTTCCAGCATTTTCGCTGTTGGTTCCAATGAATATAATCGGAACTGACTTCATCTTTCCTCATACGAACGACTTGCCATCCCCGGAATCCACCTGGTAAACGACAGTGAAATTTTGTACTCTATGGCACAAAAAATACCAAGTAGGATATTGCTAGCGTGCAGCAGATTGGCTTAGTCGGAGCGTTCTGTGCCCATAACCCAGGGTTCGACAGATCGGTGCCATGCTCTGCTATTTCCGTTTTCAATATCAGATTTTTTTAAAAAAACATTCGGCTGTTTCTCATATGTATCTCTGCTTTTCCTTTACAGGACTCAGTTATTTTCATCAACTCTCGCTTGCAATCAACAGTTTAAGCTGCAACGAGCTCTGTGGTGTAAATGCTACAAACACAGCTTTCCTCCTTTTCTCAGGGCAGTTCTGACACAGTCAAAAGGCCTTTAAATCATAGAATCCCTACAGTGCTGAAGGCCATTCGGCCCATGGAGACGACACCGAATCTCTGATACAGCATCACATCCACGCCGTATAGCCATAGCACCACGCATCCACCCTAACCCGCTAATCTATCTGACCTTCAATTTTTAACACACCAAAGGCAATCTAGCATGGCAAAACCACCCAGCCTCCACATTTTAGGACTGTGGAAGGAATCCGGAGTACTCGGTTTCCAGACGTAACTTACCTGTGTGAATGCAGCTCCATAAACAGTCAAAGTTTGACGCCATCCTGTAGAAAGCATCTGCTTTCATTCGCTCCCCATCCACAGACATTCACTCCCTCCACCAAAAAATAAAGTTTATTTATTAGTCACAAATAGGCTTACATTGTCATTGGCAGACAGCGGCAGTGGTGTGTACGATCCACAAGATGCATTGCCTGAATTAACAAAGGCTCATTTGACAGCACCTTCCAAACCCACCGTGACTATGGCCGAGAAGGAAAAGGGCAGCAGACGCATCAAAACAACACCACCTGGAAATCTCCCTCCAAGCCACTCACCATCAGGACTTGGAAATGTATCGCCGTTCCTTCAGTATCAGTAGGTCAGAACCCAGAAACTTCCCACCCCCCACCCCCAAATCGCACTATGGGTGTACCTACATGACATTGATGGCAGCAGTTGAAGATTGCAGTTCAGCACCGCGTACCCCAAAACAATTATGGACGAGCAATAAATCCTGTCTGAGCAAGCGACGCCCTAATCCCATGAATGGACAAAGTAAAAGAGAACACTGATCAAAAAGGTTCCTCCTCACCTCCGTCTTCAATGGGAGGTTGCTTTTTTAAAAACTCTGCTTTTCCGGTCACATTGTCAGTGTAATTCTGTGCACAATCAGGATTATTTAGTAAGTGTTGTCCCATTGCAGAATCACATTGTGCCGTAGTGACCTGCCTGGTAGTGTATATGATAGGATTTGTCACCGTGATTCACCGCATCCCTGAAGCTATGGACTGCCCAGGACACACAATCAGTGTGGAAATCAGTTTTCATGTTTCAGTATCTGGAACTATTCGTCTCTGAATTTGTCTGGCGTTGTTTCTGTGAGTGTCTCGGACTCTTATAAAGTATGTGAGTGTGGGATCATTCTGGACCTGTCAATGTCTCTTTATTCTGTGATCTGTCTGTGGGGTGTCTCAGTGGTACAGTAGTTAGCACTGTTGCCTCACAGCACAGGGGACCCGGGTTTGATTCCCGGCTTGGGTCACTGTCTGCGTGGAGTTTGCATGTTCTCACTGCGTCTGCGTGGATTTCCTTCGCGTGCTCTGGTTTCCTCCCACAGGCCAAAGACACGCTGGTTAGGTGCATTGGCCGTACTAAACTCTCCTTCAGTGTAACCAAACAAGTGCCGGAGTGTGGCGACTGGGGGGAATTTCACAGTAACTTCATTGCAGTGTTAATTCAAGCGTTCTTGTGACTGAGAAATAAACTTTAAATTTTATATAAATGTGGGAATCATCGATAATTTTAAATACCCTGGCGCTGTTTGTGGAATATATGCGTTAATTCCCCTGGTACTGTTTATAGAACATCAGCTTTATGTTGTATCTATCAGTGGAATCAATTATGTATGTAAGTCTCTGGTGCTGTTTAAAATTGTGGGTTTCATTTGTTATCTTTCACTCATCTCTCTCTCTCTCGCTATTTTTCCTTTGGTATCAGGGGGACCGATATCCTGGCAGGAAGGTTGGCTAAGGCTCCTGGAGAGAGTTTACACTAGATAGGTTGGGGGGAGGGGATCAAAGTGACGTGACTGAGAGTGAGGAAGGTAGCTCGCAAACACAGAAGGGTTATAGGCAGTGCAAGAGGGCAGGTGGACTGGGAACAGAGAAGGGGAGAGGTCAGACCATAGGTTTGAGATGTGTCTACTCTAATGCCAGGAGTATAGTGAATAAACAACTAGCAAAAGGAGGAGAGGGCTTGGGAGATGTTAGTAGCGCTTCAACAAACCGGGTCCAGATAAAGGCTGGCATAAAGACACTTTGCCTGAATGCACGAAGCATTCGAAACAAAGTAAATGAGTTGATGGCACAAATCCATACAAATGAATATGATCTAGTGTCCATCACAGAAACGTGGTTGCAGGGTGACCGGGACTGAGAACTGAATATACAGGGTTATCAGACATTTAGGAAGGATAGACAGGTAGAAAGAGGAGGTGGGGTAGCTTTGTTAATAAAGGATAATATCAGGGCGGTAGTGAGAGACGACATAGGCTCTAAGGAGCAAAACGTGGAATCGTTGTGGGTGGAGATAAGGAATAGTAGGGGGAGAAAGACACTGGTAGGCGTGGTCTATAGGCCCCCAAATAATAACTTAGAGGTGGGGAGGGCTATAAACAAGCAAATAATGGATGCGTGCAAAAGTGGAACGGCAATAATCATGGGGGATTTCAACCTACATATTGATTGGTCGACTCAAATTGGACGTGGAGGGCTTGAGGAAGAGTTCTTGGAATGCTGTCGGGATTGTTTCATTGAACAGTATGTTACAGAACCTACGAGAGAGCGAGCTATCTTGGATCTGGTTCTGTGCAATGAGACAGGTAGGATTAAGAATCTTCTTGTGAAGGATCCTCTTGGGATGAGTGATCATAATATGGTGGAATTTCTGATACAGATGGAGGGTGAGAAAGTAGGGTCCCAAACCAGTGTCCTCTGCTTGAACAGAGGGGAGTACGAGAGGATGAGGGTGGAATTGGCTAATGTAGACTGGGCGAGCAGACTGGTAGGTAGGACAGCTGAGGAACAGTGGAGGATTTTTAAGGAGATTTTTTAAAGTACTCAGCAAAAATATATTCCGGTGATAAAGAAGGACTGTAAGAAAATGGATAACCGGACGTGGATAACGAAGGAAATAAAGGAGAGTATTAAAATAAAATCAGATGCGTACAGAGTGGCCAAAAATAGTGGAGAATTAGTGGATTGGGAAAGCTTTAAAGAAAAACAAAGAACGACTAAGAAAGCGATTAAGAAAGGAAAGATAGAATATGAAACTAAACTAGCTCAAAATATAAAAAATGATAGTAAATGTTTTTACAAGTATATAAAAAGGAATAGAGTGGCTAGAGTGAATGTTGGACCCTTGGAAGATGAGAGGGGGGATTTAATAGTGGAAAACGAGGAAATGGCTGAGACTTTAAATATGTCCTTTGTGTCGGTCTTCACGGTGGAAGACACAAATAGTTTGCCGAATATTAGAGATCGAGAGTTGGTGGGAAGGGAGGTCCTTAATACAATTACTGTTACTAAGGAGGTGGTGCTTGGTAGACTAATAGGACTGAAGGTAGACAAGTCCCCGGGCCCGGATGGAATGCATCCCAGGGTACTAAAGAAATGGCTGAGGTAATAGCAGATGCGTTAGTAGTAGTAATTTATCAAGATTCGCTGGACTCTGGGGTAGTGCCGGCTGACTGGAAAACAGCTACTGTTACGCCGCTGTTTAAAAAAGGAAGTAGACAAAAGGCGGGTAACTACAGGCAAGTTAGCTTAACGTCCGTAGTTGGGAAGATGCTAGGGTCCATTATTAATAGAGGAAATAACAGAGCACCTGAATAAGAATGGTTCGATCAAGCAGACGCAGCATGGATTCATGAAGGGAAAGTCGTGTTTGACGAATCTACTGGACTTTTATGAAGATGTCACTAGTGCGGTTGACAGAGGGGAACCGGTGGATGTGGTGTTTTTAGATTTCCAGAAGGCGTTCGATAAGGTGCCTCACAAAAGGTTGCTGCGGAAGATTGGGGTACACGGAGTTAGGGGTAAGGTGTTGGCGTGGATTGGGGATTGGCTATCTAACAGGAAGCAGAGAGTTGGGATAAATGGGTGCTTTTCTGGTTGGCAGTTGGTGACCAGTGGCGTGCCGCAGGGATCGGTGCTGGGGCTTCAATTGTTTACCATTTACATAGATGATCTGGAGGAGGGGACTGAATCTAGGGTATTCAAGTTTGCTGATGACACGAAGGTGAGTGGGAAAGCGAATTGCGTGGAGGATGCGGAAAGTCTGCAGAGAGATTTGGATAGGCTGAGCGAGTGGGCGAGGATCTGGCAGATGGAATATAACGTTAGCAAATGTGAGGTTATCCACTTTGGAAGAAATAATAGTAAATTGGAATATTATTTAAATGGAGAAAAATTACATCGTGCGACTGTGCAGAGGGACCTGGGGGTCATAGAATCATAGAAACCCTACAGTGCAGAAGGAGGCCATTCGGCCCATCGAGTCTGCACCGACCACAATCACACCCAGGCCCTACCCCCACATATTTTACCCGCTAATACCTCTAACCTACACATCCCAGGACTCTAAGGGCAATTTTTAACCTGGCCAATCAACCTAACCCGCACATCTTTGGACTGTGGGAGGAAACCGGAGCACCCGGAGTAAACCCACGCAGACACGAGGAGAATGTGCAAACTCCACACAGACAGTGACCCGAGCCGGGAATCGAACCCGGGACCCTGGAGCTGTGAAGCCGCAGTGCTAACCACTGTGCTACCGTGCCGCCCTACGAATCGCAAAAACTCAGTCTGCAGGTGCAGCAGGTGATCAAGAAGGCGAATGGAATGTTGGCCTTTATCGCGAGGGGGATAGAATATAAAAGCAGGGAGGTCTTGCTGCAACTGCACAAGGCACTGGTGAGGCCGCAACTGGAGTACTGTGTGCAGTTTTGGTCCCCTTATTTGCGAAAGGATATATTGGCCTTGGAGGGAGTGCAGAGAAGGTTCACTAGGTTGATACTGGACATGAGGGGTGTAGCTTATGAGGAGAGATTAAACAGATTGTGTCTGTACTCGTTGGAGTTTAGAAGGATGAGGGGTGATCTTATAGAGACATATAAGATAATGAAGGGGCTGGATAGGGTAGAGGTGGAGAGATTCTTTCCACTTAGAAGGGAAACCAGAACTAGAGGGCACAGCCTCAAAATAAGGGGGGGGGGGCGGTTCAGAACAGAGTTGAGGGGGAACTTCTTCTCTCAGAGGGTAGTGAATCTCTGGAATTTTCTGCCCATTGAAGTGGTGGAGGCTTCCTCGTTGAATATGTTTAAATCCCGGGTAGATAGTTTTCTGATCGATAAGGGAATTAGGGGTTATGGGGAGCATGCGGGTAAGTGGAACTGATTCGTTCAGATCAGCCATGATCTTGTTGAATGGCGGGGCAGGCTCGAAGGGCCGGATGGCCTACTCCTGCTCCTGTTTCTTATGTTCTTATGTTCTTATGTATCCATTACTCTGTGTGAGTCTTGCATTGTTTCTAAATCTCTCAGTGAGACAATTGATGTGTGCAAAATAAGGGGGCCTCCAGCAGAGCGAGCGATGGTGGCATAGTGGTGAGCATACCCATCTTCCAAGCAGTTGACCCGGGTTCGATTCCCAGCCATTGCATTCATCTTTTTTTTAGAATCTTATCCACGGTCTCCTGCGTTTCAAAACATGTGGACAAAAACAGCGAAAACGCAGCATTTGACGGCAATGTCATAAAATGGACTTCACGTTTGCATTTCATTTTTCCGGATGGAAAATTCGGCTTCAATTTCTTCATACTGAAAGCAAATACTGAAATAGATGAACAAGTCTCTGATCCAATAAATGAATTATCAGTCTGAGACAAATATTTAAAACAAAGGGAACCGAGCACACCTGACCTCCCTCACTGTGATCTCAATAATCCTGATGAAGTCAATATGAACATCGTGTGAATCAAATCCTGAACACGGCTACTTTTATACCAGATGTGTGCCTGAAAACAGTAAATGGAACCAGCTCACGATAAACCGCTCAATGTTTAGCGGAAGAGTTTCACTGAGTGATGTGTGCGATTCCCTCTGATGTGCTTGTTCAATGTCGGGGAAAGGCGGATTTGCAATGTTTACTGGGAATTCGGTGCAGTCTCGATGGGCCACTGTGGGATTCAATTATTTTCTTTCATGAATCTATCCGAGATCCCATAGCATCTGGGGAGAGAGAAACGGTCGTTCCCGTGAATGGTCTGCATCTGAAATGTGAACTACCTCTATTTTCTCAGATACGTTCCAGATCTGGCAGTATCTCTTTTTTAACATACACCAACAGATCTGGAGCTTATTTCCAGCATTCTGCTGCACCAGGAGTAGCAGTACCATGCTCTGTAGCTGAGTTGGTTAAAGCCCATGTCTAGCAACAGGTAGATCCTGGTTTCAGGGACACGAGCAGTGCCTTGATTACTTTCAGGTGATCTTTCAAGTGTTCATTGCAATTGCCCAAGTTACAATGTCCCTTTCTTGCTTGTCAATATTGTCTTTCCCTTTACAGTGGATGATCTACAAAGATGAAACAAACACAGATTTCGAGACTCCCCACGAATATCTCGACTGTTTATTTACACGATTCAGTTATTTTCATCATTTTGCAGTAAAAAATAATCTCCAATAAACCCAATGCTGTAAATTCTACAAAGACAGTTTTCCTTTTTATTTCCTCAGGGAATTTCTAACACAGTCAAATGGCCTTAGAATCACACAATCCCGACAGTGCTGAAAGAGACCTGCCCATCGGGCCTGTACCGACTCTCCGACAGAGAATCGCACACAGGACCTTTCCACCCCGCTAATCTACCGATACAAACACCTTGGGGAATCTAGCATGGCCAATCCACACAACCTGCTCATCTTTGGGCTGTGGGAGGAAACCGGAGCACTCGGTTTCCTGGGATAACTTGCTTCGGTGAATGCAGCTTGTACAGCACTACAGTTTGGCACCATCCAGGACAAAGCATCCCACGTCATTCCCTTCCCATACATAAAAATTCACTCCGTTCGCTACCAATACACAACGGCAGCAGTGTGCACCATCTACAAGATGAACTGCACAACTCAGCAAGGCTACTTTGCCAGCATCTTCCCAAACCCACGACCACTACAGCCGAGAAGGACAAGCGCAGCAGACACATCAGAATAATACCACGAGGTTGCACGGCGCTGACATTTAGTTATTGATTGTAGTTATTTATAAGTTGTTGTCGTTCAGTGTGTGTTCTTTAATCTTCTTTATCTTCCAAAGGAAGCGAAATATCTAATTGAAAAATTACTATTTCTAACCCAACCAGCGAATGTTGTGTCAAACTTTAAGAAAGCCCCCGGGGATTGCGATTTCTTCTCGAGTCAGTGGTTTCCCTGGGAGCCGAGTAAACAGAAACAGCATGGAGAGATGGCAGAGCAGGAAATGTCGGTGCCAAACCAAATCAGATCAATGAAGGAGCAAACTGTTTGTTACTAACCTGATCCAAAATTCGACTCTGGTGGGATTCGAAGCCACAACCTTTGAATGGCTAAGCTGCCATCTTTTAGAAGTCCAACGCGCTATCCATTGCGCCACAGAGCCGCGCGCTAGGGATTCACTTCTCAGGTCCATACATGGATGCTTGACAAGGTAGAAACGACTGGTAAGTTCAGAACTCTCGTAGTTAAAATGTCAAGAACTGTTGAGAGGAACTTCATTGATTGCAAGTCATGTTGGGGCATCTTATGTCTGTTCAGAAGGCTGTGGAAATACAAACCTTTGTGTCCTTTATACAGGAAATCTGTCCATCACAAAATGATCCTCCCTGTCTCTCCTCCTCATTATCCTGTACATCTTGGAGATTAATCTCGCGGTTTTGATAGTCGGGAGACACATTCCACTCTATCTGTCACAGGACTGATCAGAACCTGTTCACTGTTCCAGGGAAACATCTGCACAGAACACAACGCAAAGCTGGAAGCTGGAAATCTGAAAGAAACACAAAAAATGCTGGAAATGCTCACCAGGTGAGGCAACATTTTTGATTAATGGAGATTTCCATAAAACCAGTTCCTGAAGCAGAGCACATCTGTACAGTTTAAAGTTTCCTTTCATCAACAATGGATGCTCCATTCTACGATTTTGAATAATTCAAATTGATAATCTGCATTGGTATTCTAGTCGCCACAGCCTGAAAACCACTTCAGGCATTGATGTCACCCTTGGATTTTAAACTTGAAAACCCAATCTCTATCTTTTTAAAGCTATGATTGAAACTGTATCCAATACCCGCTCAGTCCTTTGTGAAAGAGAAGGAGAATTGAAAATATATTTGAATAACTTTCCTTTGACTCAATTTGTACAGAAGCATAAAGGTGGGAATCACACACAGCACTTCATGAAACTCACCCGCAAAACATTGAAAGTTGACAGTGTTTATTCAAGGGATGGTTCTATTTATTCATTCATTATTAATGGAGAATAGAAAAGTTGGAACAGTATGCAATCTGGGCAATATAACTGATCAAAGTGAAACACAATGGGTACTGGGCAGAGTAAGCCTACCATGGGCAATAGACAAAGTGAAGGTGCGACATTGACGGAGTTGTCAGATGGAGCAGGGAGTCGTTGCAGAGTGAAGGTACATAGGAAAGTAGGTGTGCTAAATGTTTAATGTTCACCGTACAAGTAGATGGTGAAATGCAGACTCCAGGCTGGATATTCAGTGGGTTCTGAAATGTGTGGAGAGACTGCGGCATCTTGGTGTGGTAAAGGTGCAATACGGATTAGGAACGCTAAATGTTTTTATATAAAATATAAATTGTTTTATATCGTCTCTCCTTGATCTTCGGACCAAGATGTATCAGTTCACACTTCCTTAAGTTGCAATATGTCACGTGTCTGCACATTCCACGAGCCTGTCCATATCTTCTTGAAGATTATCAATATCCTTCTCACTAAAGTTCATAATCTTTTCAAGTTTTGCACCACTGGTAAATTTTGAGATTGAAACCTGTACACCCAGATATAGGTCAATAATATATGTCAAGAAAAGCAAGTTTCTCTTTATATACTACCCCAATTATAAATAGATAAAACTTTGTGTAATATATGCTTTAATAGGTTTGTACTAATAATTAAACCGTTGCATAATGAAATTCTAACCATGCTAAACAACAATGATTCAAAATGCCACTTGGTTGAAAAGATAATACCGACTGGTGCTCATACTTTCACTTAAAAATACTTAAAAAGCATAGCCTTGCTGATTCATGGGTATTTAAATGGTGAATACAGAGCAAAGCAGCGTACTGGTCAATTTCGAATTGATATGGCCAACATATTTAGTATTCCGAAATTCCTCCGTCCCAGGTTCAATATAATGTGAACATTTCCTGTCTGTTGTATCCCTCTCTGTCTAAACTTCAGACCCCACTCACCTGAAGAAGGGGCTTGCAGCTCCGAAAGCTTGTGTGGCTTTTGCTACCAAATAAACCTGTTGGACTTTAACCTGGTGTTGTTAAACTTCTTACTGTGTTTACCCCAGTCCAACGCCGGCATCTCCACATCGAAACTTCAGACGACCAGAGTGTGCTGACATCTACTGGCCGCAATACAGAACTGCAGTAGAGCAGAGATAAAAGACATGAACGATCGCTTTTGCAGAGACAGATCAAACAGGAATTAATGATTGGATGTCAGCCTTATATCCCATGGAGAATTCAATATTAATGTACTTTCCCATGTAGTCAATATAACTTGCAATTTGCTATTACCTGGAGCAGTTGAGTCGACTAGCACCAATGTACTAAAGGGAAACCAAGGCAATAAGACGATGGAGAATGAATTTCAGAGATAAGCAGATGCTGTTACATTGAAGATTTAGAGTAGAGGATCGTATGGAATCATGTACTAATTAGAACAAAAGGCCCGGTTCCAATTAGGTATCTTGCGGGTAGAATGTGGACAGATTTGCAAAATCTCTCACATAGATTTAAAATGAATATCACACACATATGTCGCACCAGAGACAGAGCGATACAGAATGAGTCCAACACTCATACATACAGAATCTCAGAATGCATACAACAAAGAAAGGGAGACCATTCGGCCCTTTGCCTGTGTGCTGGTCTGTACAAGAACGACTCAGCTCTTCCCTTTCCCAGTCCTTGTCTCATATCCCTGCAAGTCCTTTCACTTCAGGTGCTGAACCCATTCCCCTTTGATAGCCCTGATTTGATGCTGCCTCTGCCACAGTCTCGGGCAGTGTAATCCAGGTCCTAATCACTCAGCGCATTAAAAACCATCCTTCTATCCTTTGCCAATTGGAACAATATTTTTTTTCATTTTCTCTCCTTAGACTGCACTCACAAACCCACCACCTCTACCAAAGAACAAAGAACAGTACAGCACAGGAAACAAGCCCTTCGGCCCTCCAAGCCTGTGCCGCTCCTTGGTCCAACGAGACCAATCGTTTGTATCCCTCCATTCCCAGGCTGCTCATGTGACTATCCAGGTAAGTCTTAAACGATGTCAGCGTGCCTGCCTCCACCACCTTACTTGGCAGCGCATTCCAGGCCCCCACCACCCTCTGTGTAAAAAACGTCCCTCTGATGTCTGAGTTATACTTCGCCCCTCTCAGCTTGAGCCCGTGACCTCTCGTGATCGTCACCTCCGACCTGGGAAAAAGCTTCCCACTGTTCACCCTATCTGTATCCTTCATAAACTTGTATACCTCTATTAGATCTCCCCTCATTCTCCGTCTTTCCAAGGAGAACAACCCCAGTCTACCCAATCTCTCCTCATAGCTAAGACCATCCATACCAGGCAACATCCTGGTAAACCTTCTCTGCACTCTCTCCAATGCCTCCACGTCCTTCTGGTAGTGCGGCGACCAGAACTGGACGCAGTACTCCAAATGTGGCCTAACCAGCGTTCTATACAGCTGCATCATCAGACTCCAGCTTTTATACTCTATACCCCGTCCTATAAAGGCAAGCATACCATATGCCTTCTTCACCACCTTCTCCACCTGTGTTCCCACCTTCAAGGATTTGTGGACTTGCACACCTAGGTCCCTCTGTGTTTCTATACTCCTGATGACTCTGCCATTTATTGTATAACTCCTCCCTACATTATTTATTCCAAAATGCATCACTTCGCATTTATCCGGATTAAACTCCATCTGCCACCTCTCCGCCCAATTTTCCAGCCTATCTATATCCTGCTGTATTGCCCGACAATGCTCTTCGCTATCCGCAAGTCCAGCCATCTTCGTGTCATCCGCAAACTTGCTGATTACACCAGTTACACCTTCTTCCAAATCATTTATATATATCACAAATAGCAGAGGTCCCAGTACAGAGCCCTGCGGAACACCACTGGTCACAGACCTCCAGCCGGAAAAAGACCCTTCGACCACTACCCTCTGTCTCCTATGGCCAAGCCAGTTCTCCACCCATCTAGCCACTTCTCCTTGTATCCCATGAGCCTTAACCTTCTTAACCAACCTGCCATGTGGGACTTTGTCAAATGCCTTACTGAAATCCATATAGACGACATCCACGGCCCTTCCTTCATCAACCGTTTTTGTCACTTCCTCAAAAAACTCCACCAAATTTGTAAGGCACGACCTCCCTCTTACAAAACCATGCTGTCTGTCACTAATGAGACTGTTTCGTTCTAAATGCACATACATCCTGTCTCTAAGAATCCTCTCCAACAACTTCCCTACCACGGACGTCAAGCTCACCGGCCTATAATTTCCTGGGTTATCCCTGCTACCCTTCTTAAACAACGGGACCACATTCGCTATCCTCCAATCCTCAGGGACCTCACCCGTGTCCAAAGATGCGACAAAGATTTCCGTCAGAGGCCCAGCAATTTCACCTCTCGTCTCCCTGAGCGGTCGAGGATAGATGCCATCAGACCCTGGGGCTTTGTCAGTTTTAATGTTCCCTAAAAAACCTAACACTTCCTCTCTTGTAATGGAGATTTTCTCTAACGGGTCAACACCTCCCTCCGAGACACTCCCGGTTAACACGCCCCTCTCCTTCGTGAATACCGATGCAAAGTATTCATTTAGGATCTCCCCTATTCCCTTGGGTTCTAAGCATAATTCCCCTCCTTTGTCCCTGAGAGGTCCGATTTTCTCCCTGACAACTCTTTTGTTCCTAACGTATGAATAGAATGCCTTAGGATTCTCCTTAATCCTGCCTGCCAAGAACATCTCGTGACCTCTTTTTGCCCTTCTAACTCCCCGTTTGAGATCTTTCCTACTCTCTCTGTATTCCTCCAGAGCTCCATCTGTTTTCAGTTGCCTGGACTTAACGTACGCCTCCCTTTTCATTTTAATCAGATCCTCAATTTCCCTGGTTATCCACGGCTCTCGAATCCTACCTTTCCTGTCTTTCCTTTTTACAGGCACATGCCTATCCTGCAGCCTTATCAATAGTTCCTTAAAAGACTCCCACATGCCAGACGCGGACTTACCCTCGAACATCCTCTCCCAATCAACATCCACTAATTCCTGCCTAATCCGGCTATAGTCAGCCTTCCCCCAATTTAGCACCCTGCCTGTAGGACAGCACTCATCCTTGTCCATTACTATCCTAAAGTTAACAGAGTTGTGGTCACTATTTGCCACATGTTCCCCTACCGAAACTTTGACGACCTGACCGGGCTCATTTAGAACATAAGAACATAAGAAATAGGAGCAGGAGTAGGCCATCTAGCCCCTCGAGCCTGCCCCGCCACCCAACAAGATCATGGCTGATCTGACGTGGATCAGTACCACTTACCCGCCTGATCCCCATAACCCTTAATTCCCTTACCGATCAGGAATCCATCCATCCGCGCTTTAAACATATTCAGCGAGGTCGCCTCCACCACCTCAGTGGGCAGAGAATTCCAGAGATTCACCACCCTCTGGGAGAAGAAGTTCCTCCTCAACTCTGTCTTAAACCGACCCCCCTTTATTTTGAGGCTGTGTCCTCTAGTTTTAACTTCCTTACTAAGTGGAAAGAATCTCTCCGCCTCCACCCTATCCAGCCCCCGCATTATCTTATAAGTCTCCATAAGATCCCCCCTCATCCTTCTAAACTCCAACGAGTACAAACCCAATCTCCTCAGCCTCTCCTCATAATCCAAACCCCTCATCTCAGGTATCAACCTGGTGAACCTTCTCTGCACTCCCTCCAATGCCCATATATCCTTCCTCATATAAGGGGACCAATACTGCACACAGTATTCCAGCTGCGGCCTCACCAATGCCCTGTACAGGTGCATGAAGACATCCCTGCTTTTATATTCTATCCCCTTCGCAATATAGGCCAACATCCCATTTGCCTTCTTGATCACCTGTTGTACCTGCAGACTGGGCTTTTGCGTCTCATGCACAAGGACCCCCAGGTCCCTTTGCACGGTAGCATGTATTAATTTGTTTCCATTGAGATAGTAATCCCATTTGTTATTATTTCCTCCAAAGTGTATAACCTCGCATTTCTCAACGTTATACTCCATTTGCCATATCCTCGCCCACTCACTCAGCCTGTCCAAATCTCTCTGCAGATCTTCTCCGTCCTCCACACGATTCACTTTTCCACTTATCTTTGTGTCGTCTGCAAACTTCGTTACCCTACACTCCGTCCCCTCCTCCAGATCATCTATATAAATGGTAAATAGTTGCGGCCCGAGTACCGATCCCTGCGGCACGCCACTAGTTACCTTCCTCCAACCGGAAAAACACCCATTTATTCCGACTCTTTGCTTACTGTCGGATAGCCAGTCCGCAATCCACTTTAACACACTACCCCCAACTCCGTGTGCCCTAATCTTCTTCAGTAGCCTTTTTTGGGGCACCTTATCAAACGCCTTTTGGAAATCCAAAAACACCGCATCCACCGGTTCTCCTCCATCAACCGCCCTAGTCACATCTTCATAAAAATCCAACATGTTCGTCAAGCACGACTTTCCCCTCATGAATCCATGCTGCGTCTGATTGATCGAACCATTTCTATCCAGATGCCCTGCTATCTCCTCTTTAATAATGGATTCCAGCATTTTCCCTACTACAGACGTTAAGCTGACCGGCCTATAGTTACCCGCCTTTTGTCTCCTTCCTTTTTTAAACAGCGGCGTAACATTAGCCGTTTTCCAATCAACCGGCACTACCCCAGAATGCAACGAGTTTTGATAAATAATCACTAACGCATCCATTATTACCTCTGACATTTCTTTCAATACCCTGGGATGCATTCCATCCGGACCCGGGGATCTATCCACCTTCAGTCCCATTAGTCTACCCAGCACTGCCTCTCTGGTAACATTAATTGTATTAAGTATTTCTCCTGCTGCCAACCCTCTATCGTTAATATTTGGCAAACTATTTGTGTCCTCCACCGTGAAGACCGACACAAAAAACTTATTTAAAGACTCAGCCATATCCTCATTTCCCACTATTAACTCCCCCCTCTCGTCCTCCAAGGGTCCAACATTCACTCTAGCCACTCTATTCCTTTTTATATATTTATAAAAACTTTTACTATCATTTTTTATATTAATTGCTAGCCTAGCTTCATAGTCTATCCTTCCTTTCTTTATCGCTTTCTTAGTCTCTCTTTGTTGTTTCTTAAACTTTTCCCAATCACTTGTTTCTCCACTATTTTTGGCCACTCTGTACGCAGCTGTTTTTATTTTAATACTCTCCTTTATTTCCTTCGTTATCCACGGCTGGTTCTCCCTTTTCTTACAATCCTTGTTTTTTGCTGGAATATATTTTTGCTGAGAACTGAAAAGGATCTCCTTAAAAATCCTCCACTGTTCCTCAGCTATCCTACCTGCCAGCCTGCTCTCCCAGTCTACCTTAGCCAATTCATCCCTCATCCTATCATATTTCCCTCTGTTCAAACAGAGGACACTGGTTTGGGACCAAACTTTCTCCTCTTCCATCTGAATCAGAAATTCGACCATATTGTGGTCACTAGACCCAAGAGGGTCCTTCACAATAAGATCCTTAATTCTACCTACCTCGTTACACAATACCAGATCCAAAATAGCTCGTTCCCTCGTCGGTTCCGTAACATGCTGTTCAAGGAAACTATCCCGACAGCATTCTAAGAACTCTTCCTCCATTCCACCCTTACCGACTTGAGTCTGCCAGTCAATGTGCATGTTGAAGTCCCCCATGATTATTGCCGTTCCGTTTTTACACGCATCCCTTATCTGCTTGTTTATAGCCCTCCCTACCTCAACATTATTATTTGGGGGCCTATATACCACACCTACTAGTGTCTTTCTCCCTCTACTATTCCTCATCTCTACCCATAATGATTCCACGTTTTGTTCCTCAGAGCCTATGTCATCCCTCAGTACTACCCTGATATTATCTCTTATTAATAGCGCGACCCCACCACCTTTTCCTTCCTGTCTATTCTTCCTAAACGCCTGATACCCCTGGATATTCATCTCCCAGTCCTGGTCACCTTTCAGCCACGTTTCTGTAATGGCCACTAGATCGTACCCACTCGTGCTGATTTGCACCATCAACTCATTTACCTTGTTCCGAATGCTTCGTGCATTCAGGCAAAGTGTCCTTATTCCAGCTTTTATCTGGACCCGCTTTGATGAGTCGCGAACACCCTCTCCCTCTACTCCCTTATCTAAATTACCGCCTTCATTCACTTGCACCCTCTCCTCTACCATTAATTTTGTAATTCCCCTTACCCCTGCATCCTCCACCCCATCAATTAGTTCCTTGATCCTAGTCAACTCTTCTAGCTCCCCTCCCCCCAACCTATCTAGTTTAAATTCTCCCCAGTAACCTTAGCCAACCTCCCGGCCAGGATATTGGTCCCCGTGTGATTCAAGTTCCACCCGTTTTTTGTATACAGATCACCCCTGCCCCTAAAGAGGTCCCAATGGTCCAGGAACCTGAATCCCTGCCCCCTGCACCAGTCCCTCAGCCACACATTCATCTTCCACCTCTTCCACTGACCTAGAACTAGGTCCATTATAGCCCCCTCTCTAGTCGGGCTATCTACATACTTTTCCAAAGAACCTTCCAGTACGCATTTTACAAATTCCTCGCCGTCCGGACCCCCAGCTCTAAGCACTTTCCAGTCTGTGCCAGGGAAATTAAAGTCCCCCACTACAACAACCCTATGTTTTCTGCACCTATCCAAAATCTCCTGACATATCCTTTCCTCCACTTCCCGTGGGCTGTTGGGTGGTCTGTAGTACACCCCCAGCATAGTGACTGCACCCTTCCTATTTCTGAGTTCCACCCACAGCGACTCAGTACATGACCCCTCTAAGTTGTCTACCCTGTGCACCGCGGTAATATGCTCCTTAACTAATATCGCTACTCCCCCACCTTTTTTAGCCCCTCCTCTGTCTCGCTTAAAACACTTATACCCCGGAATATTCAGCTGCTAGTCCTGTCCTTCTTTTAACCAAGTTTCCGTCACCGCAACCACATCCAAATTCCGCATAAGCATTAAGGCCCTAAGTTCGTCTGTTTTACCCGTTACACTCCTCGCATTGAAGCAGATGCACTCCAGACCTCCAGGCCCAGTCAGGTCCTCCTCCTCCAGAGTGCTCCTCTTCTTAGCTAGCCTTGCCCTGGCCCCCAGCTCGACCCCAGCCTCAGTATTTACTGACCTCCTGTTTTGTTCCCCACCCCCCTGCCACACAAGTTTAAATCCTGCCGAAACACTCTCGCAAAACTCCCAGCCAGGATATTTGCTCCCTTCCAGTTAAGGTGTAACCCATCCTTTCTGTACAGTTGCCATCCTGACTTGAAGATTTCCCAGTTATCTATGAATTTAAAACCCTCCCTCTTGCACCAGTCCTTTAGCCACGCGTTCAACTGTAGAATCTCCCTGTTCCGAGCCTCACTTGCACTAGACACCGGGAGCAGTCCAGAGATTGCTACCCTGGAGGTCTTACTTTTTAGCCTAGCAAACTCCCTGAATCTCTCTCGTATGACCCCCCTGCTCTTCCTACCTACATCATTTCCACCAATGTGTACAATCACATCAGTTTGACTACCGTCCTTTTTAAATATGCTTCCTACCCTCTCGGAGACATCCAGTACCCGGGCACCAGGGAGGCAGACTACCATCCTGGATTCTCGTTCAGTCCCACAGAAGCACCTGTCCGTGTCTCTAACCATTGCATCCCCCACAACTGCCGCTCTCCTAAACCCCTTCTTTCCCTTCCGGACCCCTGAGCCTGTCTCCGTGGAGGCGATCTGGTCCTCGTGGCTTACCCCTGGAGGGTCATCCCCCTCCACAGAATCCAAAACAATATACCTATTTTGGAGGGGGACAACCACAGGGGATCCCTCCACAGACTGCTCACTCCCTTCCCTTCTCCCATATGTTGCCCATCCCTTTCTTTTATGGGAGACTGCCACTGGGGTACTTTCTGGCACATCACCCTTCTGACTATTACCCCTCCTAACCGTGACCCACGTGTCTTCCTTCCGAGACCCTGGTGTCACTACCTGACTATAACTTTTATCTATTACTCTCTCATTTTCCCTAACTAAACTGAGTTCATCGAGCCTCAGCTCCAGCTCCCTTACACGATCCTTCAGGAGATGCAGTTCCACACATCTGGCACAGTTATGGACTTCTGGGAGGCAAGTTGTCTCCAGGAACTCCCACATCCCACACCGAATGCAGTATACTGGCCTCCCACTCATACCAGCCATGTCCTTTTAGTTTTTGGGATAAAACAAAAAGGGGGTGTAACCGAAGAAAAACAAACAAACAACCTTCCTCGCCTTCGCCGAAGCCCTGTGAGCCAAAGCCCTTTTAGCTCTCACTCTGTCCCCTGCTCACTCCGCTGCCCGCTAACGACGCTGCCCGGTAAAAGGTGCGGCCAACTTTTAAACCCTCCAAAACCTTCCCAGGCTGCTGCTGGGCCTATTTCCTGTTTAGAAAAAAAACCTCCGAATTTTTTCACGAATTTAACTGAAAAATAATTAAATAAATTAGTGCACAAACAAGCTCCCTTACCCTCAGCCTGCTCCTGTGGAACAATGAGGCTGAAACCTCCAAGTTAAGCACTTTTGAACCCTCCGAAACCTTCCCAGGCTGCTGCTGGGCCTATTTCCTGTTTAGAAAAAAAACCTCCGATTTTTTTCACTAATTTAACTGAACAATAATTAAATAAATTAGTGCACAAACAAGCTCCCTTACCCTCAGCCTGCTCCTGTGGAACAATGAGGCTGAAACCTCCAAGTTAAGCACTTTTAAATCCTCCAAAACCTTCCCAGGCTGCTGCTGGGCCTATTTCCTGTTTAGAAAAAAAACCTCCGATTTTTTTCACTAATTTAACTGAAAAATAATGAAATAAATTAGTGCACACACAAGCTCCCTTACCCTCAGCCTGCTCCTGTGGAACAATGAGGCTGAAACCTCGAAGGACAGCGGCAGCAGATACATGCGAGCACCAGCACTGCAATTTCCACCACCTCCCGCTTCCACACCCACCCCCCCTCCCCGCACCCACCCCCCCCCCCCTCCCCCCCATCACCCCCGCCCCAAACCGGCGTCTAACCCACTCATCGTCCTGACATGGAAATACATCGCGGCTCCTTCACTGCTGCAGTGGCAAAATCCTGAAAGACTGTTTGGCGAACAGCATTGGGGCTGTACCGACACCTCAGGGAATGCAGCAGTACAAGAACACAACAAACCACCACCTTCTTAAGGTCAGTTAGAGATTGGCAATGAATGCTGGCCTCGTCAGTGATGCCCACCTCTCGAAATAAATAAAAACTCGCAACTACAAGTGGAGACAGACAGATACAGAACACATCTCACTCACATGCATGTATTGGATACAATATGAATCCCCAATCACATTCGCTAACAGAGGGTAAAAGACAGTCGAAATTGGGCGATCCTTTTTCAGTTGCAGTTTAACCAGAATTTTATGCAAGAACAGAGAACATCTTCACACAACCTGCAACATTTTAATCCAGTATGGAACGTCATGAGAGCAGATAATTAACATTTGCTGAACAGAAAACCTCTTCACGGAGAATATTTTGACTCAAGTGGGAACACGTTTACGCAGCAGGGCATATATTAACAGAATATTTAAAAAATATTGACACAAAATGGATCATATTTACACAGGCGGAAAGACATTGACAGCATCAGGGAGACATGCTACACAACAGCAGAAAACACCTCTCAACAACAGAGAGCACAGTTACACAGCAGGAAATATGTACAAACAAGGATTTGCAACAGAAAATTCGTTTAAAAATCAGTGATCGATCCTGCAATTCCGTTTCTTGCCGTTTTCCCAGCACCTTTGTCTGTCGTTACATGCATCCAAGCAGTCTCTCTTGCTTCTATTGTGTGTTTTTCTCTGTCTATTGTATTCTCGGTGTGATGCAGTGATGCCTCCTCACACTCGTATTCCTGTTAAAGGATACAGGAGTGAAAATCTGCCTGGATACATTGGTAGACAGCAAGAGTGGTTTGTGGCGTAGCAGAGTGGCGCAGCGGAAGCGTGCTGGGCCCATAACCCAGAAGTCGATGGATCAAAACCATCCTCTGCTATTCATGTTCACACTTATGGTGCAGTAGCATGACGATAATCACATAGAATTTGTGACTTTTTCATGGCGAAGACAGGTATTTGGCTTCTCTTTCCCGCAAAAAACTTCGATCTGCAGCCAGCGTTTTACAGAAGAAGAGGGAACATCTTAACACAACACGCAACGATTTACTGACAAAAACATCTTCACGGAGAATCTTTTTACATATCAGGGAATACGTTTGCAAGAGAAGGGGAAATATTAACAGAACAGAAGAAAAAAATATTTACAGAGCCTGAAACACAACAACAGGGAAGGATTTTACAGAAAAGCAGATAAAAAAGCTCTCAACAACATTTGAGACAGTTACCTGGGTAAGATGGGTCTGGAGGGATATTGGCCAAACGCGGTTAATTGGGAATGGCTCCGAGGTAAAAAAAAACTGGGCGGCATGGACACTTTGGGCCGAAGGGCCTGTTTCCATGCTGGAACACTCTACATCACAGAGCACAGCAGGAAATATATGTATAAACAGTGAAACACTTGCAAAACAACAGCGAACATCTCAGTGTAAATGCTGAGTCAACACTTCCATTCCTGTCCTCTGGGCAGACGAGTGGCAGATAAAGTAAAAGTAAAGTAAAGTGAACTTTAAATAAAGTTTATATATTAGTCATAAGTAAGGATTTTGACGAATAAATACTGCAATGAAGTTAATGTGAAATTCCCCCAGTCGCCATACTCCAGGATCTGTTCGCGTCAATGCACCTAATTAGATAAAGTTCAATGCTCAGAAGTGTGAGTTGATTCATTTTGAGAGTGTGGAGAAAGAAAGGGAGAAACTCTTAAGGAAATGCAGGAACAAAGGGATCTCGGTTTCTAAGTACAACAATAATTGAAGTTCGTTGTGAATGTTGAGAGAGTAGAGAATAAAGCAAATGGCATCATACGTTTTCTTGGAGGATCGAATGCGTGAATAAGAAGGTCAAGTTGAGCTTTTAAGTACACTAGACAGGCCTCACCTGGAGCAGTGAGTCCAGTTCTGGGCATCATAATTGAAGAAGATTGTGAAGACATTGGAGAGAGTGCAAAGGAGATTCACATGAATGATTCTATTGATCACGACCTGCAGCATTGAAGATAGATTTGAGAAGTTGGGTATTTTTCATGAGGCAAATAAGTCTGAGAGGACCTGTAGAGGGACAGGTGGCATTGAGGAAGCAGGCGTGGGGTGGGTGGGGCGGGGAGGGGGCGGGGTGCGGGGGTGGTGGGTGGCTGCTGCAGAAGGACTTGGACAGGCTAAGAGTGTGAGCAGAGAAGTGGCAGATCGAATGCAATGTGGAAAACTGTGAGGTTATGCACTTTGGAAGGAGGAATGGAAGCATAGACTATTTTCTAAATGGGGAAATGCTTCGGAAATCAGAAACACAAAGGAACTTGGGAGACCGAGTTCAAGATTTTCTTAAGGTTAATGTGCAGTTGCAGCCGGCATTTAGGAGGGCAAATGCAATGTCGAGACGGTTAGAATACAAGAACAGGGATGTACTTCAGAGGCCGACAAAGACTCTGGTCAGACCCCATTTGGAGTATTGTGAGCAGTTTGGGACCCGTATCTAAGAAAGGATGTGCTGGCCTTTTGAAAGAGTCCAAAGGAGGGTCACAAGAATGATCCCTGGAATGAAGAGCTTGTTATATGAGGAACGGTTGAGGATTCTGGGTCTGCACTCGTTGGAGTTTAGAAGGATGAGGGGGGATCTTATTGAAACTGAGGCCTGGATAGAGTGGACATGGAGAGGATGTTTCCACTAGTTGGAAAAACTAGAAGCAGAGGGCACAACCTCAGGCTAAAGGGACGTTCCTTGAACACAGAGATGAGGAGGAATTTCTTCAGCGAGAAAGTGGTGAATCTGTAGAACTCATTGCCGCAGAAGGCTGTGGAGGCGAGGTGATTGAGTGTTTTTTCAGACAGAGATAGATAGGTTCTTGATTAATAACGGGATCAGTGGTTATGGGAAAAAGACAGGAGAATGGGAATGAGAGAAATATATGATTGAATGGCGCAGCAGACACGATGGGCAGAGTGGCCTAATTCCCCTCCTATGTCTTTTGGTCTTTTATAAGAAAACGAAGAGTGGCACAGTGGTTAGCACTGCTGCCGCACAATGACAGGGAACCGGATTCAATTCAGGCCTTGGGTGACTGCCTGTTTGCAATTTCCACATATTCTTTGTGTCCACATGGCTTTCCTCCGGGTGCTCTTGCCCCCTCCCCATCAACCCCCCCCCCCTCCCGCCGCCTTCCCCCCCCCCCCCGACACACACACACACACACACACACTCCATTGATAGGGTAAGTGAATTTACCATGCTAAATTCCCCCTGATGTGTCCCAGTATGTTTAGTTTAGAAAGATCAACAGGGTAAATATGTGAGGTTGCGTGAAGAGGTCAGAGAATCAGGGCAGACTCAATGGGCCGAATGTCCACCTTCTGCACTATAGGGATACTATGACCAAGGTTTTCATCTTCCGGAGTTCATCAAGAACCAGATGTAAAATTTCAAACTGAGTGTCACAATTGCAACGAATCAATGCCAAATGTACACAACTTTGGACATTATAGGTACATATAGCAAGGCCAATCCACCTAACCTGCACATCGTGGAACCACGCGAGTAAACGAGAGCACCCAGGAAACCCACGGGGAGAATGTGCAGATTTTGCACAGTCACCAACGGCCAGAAACAAACCCGGGTTTCTGGGGCTGTGAGGTGGGGGAGTGGGATTCGATAGAATGTCGTTTCAATGAGGCAGTGTGGACTTGATGGGCCAAAAGGGTTGTAGTACATTGCAAATATTCCGTGGTTTGAGAATCTAAAACATGACCGTATTTACTGGAACAGCAGGCTTGAGGGGCCATGTGGTCCACTTCTGATCCGATTTATTGTGCTGCTGGGTCTAAAAAGCTGCTAATTGATTTCTCATATCAGAATTTACTCCAAATACCATTCATGCATCAACCCTGTGCTCACTGACAAACACTGACTCGTGGTTAAGTAATGCCTCAATGTTCAAATTCTTATCCCTGTTTCCAAATCCCTCCATGTCCTCAGCTCTTCCTCCCTTTCCTGCCGTGGGCGGCACGGTAGCACTGCTGCTTCACAGCTCCAGGGACTTGGGTTCGATTCCCGGCTTGGGTCACTGTCTGTGTGGAGTTTGCACATTCTCCTCGTGTCTGCGTGGTTTTCCCCGGGAGCTCCGGTTTCCTCCCACAATCCAAAGATGTGCGGGTTAGGTTGATTGGCTATGCTAAAATTGCCCCTTAGTGTCCTGGGATGCATAGATTAGAGGGATTAGTGGGTAAAATATATGGGGGTAGAGCCTGGGGTGGGATTGTGGTCGGTGCAGACTCGATGGGCCGATTGGCCTCTTTCTGTACTGTCGGGTTTCTATGATTCATCACCTCCAGTCCAAGAATCCTTTGAAATGTGTGAGCTCATCTGATTCTGGCCTCGTGAGCAAGCCTCATTTGATTCTCTCCACCTGTGATTGTCGTGCTTTCAGCTCTGGAAATTCAGCTCTGGAATTCCTTCTCGAAACGCCTCTGCTTCTCACTTGCGTTCCTTCCCGTTCATTCATTTCCTCTTTCCTTTCCCGCGGGTTTCATCTTTTGCACAGTCTGACTTTTGACTCTTCAATTGCCATCAGTAAATAATAGTTGCACAACAATAATTCTTTGAGCGATTCCACTTTAAGGATTCTTCCCGCCTCCAGCTCTCTGATTTCTCATTGGGATCAGCCCCGGATTGAATTGAATGACGCAATAGCGCTGGGCTGGGATTGACGCTCCGCGAGTCGCGCAAGCTCGGCGCACACTGATTGGTCAGTGCGTTGCGATTGGCGAACGAAGATGTCAATCACATTAGGGCCGTGTTTTGTTAGCAGCGTGATCGTCATTTTCATTATTTTCTTAATTCAGTCGAATGGAGCTCACAGGTTGGACAAAGTAGCTGTCAATCAGTCGACGCAGACCGTCCATTGAATAACAGTGATGCGTCAATTTCCGATTGGTTTTCCCAGCTGCCAGTCACAGGTCGATGGCGGGAATTTACCCTGGGCCCATCAGACACCGGACGGAGCGGCAGCAAATGTCCGGCCAGTGGTTTCAGTCTCCGGGCCGGGATCCTGAGCCCGCGGCGGGGCTCAGGATGGGTGAAGGGTGTTGGCATCGAGAATTCCGTCCCGCCCGGCTCTCAATCCGCAGGTAAGGGTTTCCAATGTCGGCTTGCTATGTAAACATGTCACGCTGCAGTTCCCCAGTCTCAGCAGTGGCGGTGCTGCAAACCACCTGGAGTCAGACCAATAAGAACAGACAGTGGGATCTTCCCGTGCTCTATGTGTGGGGCTCAGTGCCACACCAGGTAAGAGCCCCTAACTCTGCATAGGCCAGGGAGAGATACTGGGATCTTCTAGTGCTCTGCATGTGGGGCTCAGTGCCATACCGGGTTAGAGCACCTCAATCTGCATCGGCCAGAGAGAGATACTGGGATCCTTCGGTGCTTTCTGGGAAAGGAAAGGTGTCACAGTGGTTAGCATTGCTGCCTCACAGCGCCAGGGACCCAAGTTCAATTCCGGCCCCGGGTCACTGGTCTGTGCAGAGTTTGCACGTTCTCCCCGTCTCTGCGTGGGTTTCCTCTGGGTGCTCCGGTTTCCTCCCACACCAAAGATGTGGTTTGGGTTGATTGGCCATGCTAAATTGACCCAAGTGTTAGTGGGATTAGCAGGGTAAATATGTGGGTTTAGAGGGAAAGGGCCTGGGTGGGAATTTGGTCAGAGCAGACATGATGGGTCGAATGGCCTCCTTCTGCACTGTAGGGATTCTATGATTCTGTGTTTGGGTGGGGCTTGGTTACACATTGTTTGGTTATAATTACAACCACTATCTCTGACAGTCAATACGGGTGTTCCTGACTGAGCAGAATGGTCTTATCTCACCACACACATTGAGATGGAGGAGCTGCCGCCTGAGACGAAGATGATTGAGAACTCCAGCCTTCTCCTGACTCGTTTACTGAGGCCCAGACGTTCTTCATCATGTTTCCCGAGCATGTCAGGTACGTTAACACCGTCATCTGCTGTGAACACTGACCTCACAGTGGGAAGGTATTGGTTTAGGATGGTGCAGTCAACCATGTCAAAGGCATGGACAGGTTGAGAAGGATGAGGAGGGATTGTTCAGTTGGGTAAGACTGCAATCAGTTGGTTCCAAACTTATCTTTCTGGTCATATGCAGAATATCACCTGCAATGCTTTCTCTCCCCACTCCTCTGCTGTTACCACCCAAATTCCCCAAGGATCTATCCTTGGCTCCGTCCTACTTCTCATCTTACCCCTTGGTGACATTATCTCAAAGCACAGTGGTCGTTTTCACGTGCATGCTTACAACACCCAGCTCTACCTCAACATCACCCTTCACAACCAACCTCTGTTATTAATTGAATAGAATCCTTCTCTGACCTCCAGTACTGGCTGAGCAGAGAATTCCCCCAATTAAATATTTGGAAAACCAAAGTTCCCACCACAAATTCCGTTCCCAGTCACTGACTCCATCTCTCCCACTGGTCAATGTCTGAGGTTGAAACAAACCCTCATAATCTTGGGAACTCATTGGACTCGGAAATGAGATTCTGACCACATATTGTCCCTTCACCAAGATCACCTATTTTCAGCTGTGCAAGATCACGCATTGTTGATTATACTTCAACTCACCCGCACCTGAAATCCTCATCCATGCTTTTGTTACCTCGAGACTTGACAATTCAGACACACGCCTGCCCAATAGATTTCCTTCCCTAAAGAGCATTAGTAAACCAGATAGGGTTTTATGACAAGGGACAATTAGATTTTTAATTGCAGATTCATATTCATACTCAGAATTCTTCCTCACAGCCATCTGAACTCTTGCTCCTTGCTACAGAGAGCAGTCTCACTTCTCCTCACTATACCCCTTCTATCACTACTTGAATGGCATCCGTACTCCAGTGCAAAGGTCAGTCACCTCATCCATCCTGCAGTCCCCGCTCTTATCCAAAGAAGCTGGAAGAACCTCAAACCTTTGGTTAGTTGTAGAGGCTGACACAGCTGCCCTCTGTGTCCTCTTCGCTGCCTAAGCTGCAGTCACTCCGTCCTGGCTGTGACCACTTGGCAAATCTGAAGATTCTATCACTACCTGTCAGGATCCCATCCCCTTACCAGTTTAGTATAAATCCATCCCAACAGCTCTCACAAAGCTCCCAGGGAGGATGTTGGTCCCCTTCCTGTTCAAATGTAATCTGTCCAAATTGTACCGGTCCCAGTTCTGCCTGAAATGGTCGCTCTGCCCCAGGAATCTATAGCCCTCCCTCCTGTACCATCCATGCAGCCATGCAGTCTTCTCATCTACCTATACTCACTCTTCCAACTCTTCTGAAGGTGCTGACTCTGGCTGGGTTCCGTCATGCACTCACTGGTTCCTCTCTCTCTCTAGAAGATGCTGGCGCTGGCGCAGTTCAGTTCTACACTCACTGGTTCCTCTCCCTTTCTCTCAAGGCAATGGTTTTCATTGGGTTCAGCTCCACACTCACTGGTTCCTGTCTCCCTTCCCCTGAAGGTGATGACTCTGGGTGGATTCTGTTCCACACTCACTGGTTCCTCTCTTTCATACATAGAAAGTTGTTGCTTCGTCTCGAGGGTGTTGGCGAGGAGAAGAGGTTGCATGAACTAGGATTGTTTTCACTGAAAAGACAGAGGCTGAGGGGTTACCTGATAGAGATCAACAAAATTGTGAGAGGCAAAGACAAGGTGAATAGTAACAGACTTTCTCCCAGGGGTGGAAGGGGGCACATGTTCAAGGTGAGAGGGGGAAAGTTTAAGAGAGATGTGCGGGGGAGGTTTTTCACACAGCGAGTGGTGGGTGCCTGGAACAGTTTGCCACAGGAGGTGGTCGAAGCAGGCACAATAGCAACAGGTAAGGGTGGGTGCATGATTACGGAGGGAATGGAGAGATACGGACTGAGGAAGGGCAGGTTTTTTCTTCAGTTTAATTCGGTCATCATGTTCGGCACGGGCTTGGAGGGCCGAAGGGCCGATTCTTTTGCTGCACTTTTCTTTGTTCTCTTTAAACAGCGAATAGAAGAAATAGGCCCTTCGGCCCATCGAGCCTGATCTACCGTTCATTATGATCCTGGCTGATCAAGTTCGACTTCCTGATCCCACCTTCCACCCATACCCCTTGATCCCTTCAGCCACAAGAGCTATATCTAATTCCTTCTTGACATCACACATTTTGGCCTCAACTAACTTTCTGCATTCGCTATTTTCACAGATTCACCACTCTCTGGGTGAAGACATTTCTCCTCACCTCAGTCTGAGAATATCAGTAACATTCTACCTGAATCTACCATTTCTAGTCCTGTTAGAATTTTATAAGTTCCTATGAGACCCCTCTCAATCTTCTAAACTCCAAAGAACATCAGGATAAAAGCTTCTCTGCCGTTTGGCCATTCACACCCTTTATTCTCTCTGTGGACAGCTATTAGCAGTCTTTTCCCCTGGTTTCCATGGACTCATCTTTCATTCCCTCCCCCTGCAGTGTAAATATCTCCCACTTTCTATGCCTTTTAGCTTTGACAAAGGGTCATCTGAACTCAAAATCTCAGGTCTTTTCTCTCCTTACAGATGTTGCCAGACCTGCTGAGATTTTCCAGCATTTTCGCTGTTAGTTCCAATGAATATATTCGAACTGACTTCATCTTTCCTCACACGCCAGACTTGCCATCCCAGGAATCCACCTGATAAACGACAGTGAAATTTTGTCCTGTATGGCACGACAACAATAAGTACGATATCGCCAGTGTGCAGCAGAGTGGCGCAGCGGAAGCGTTCTGGGCCCATAACCCAGGGATAGATCGATCAGTACCATTTTCTGCTATTTCCGTTTCCAATATCAGATTTTTTAAAAAAACATTAGGTTGTTTCCCACAAGTATCTCACCTATTCCTTTACAGGACTCAATCATTTTCATCAACTCTCGTTTGCAATCAACAGTTTAAGCTGCAACGAGCTCTCTGCTGTAAATGCTACAAACACAGCTTTCCCCCTTTTCTCAGGGCAGTTCTGACACAGTCAAAAGGCCTTAAAATCATAGAATCCAGACAGTGCTGAAGGCCATTCGGCCCATGGAGTCTCCACCGACTCTCTGACAGAGCATCCCATCCATGCCCTATACCCATAGCACCATGCACTCACCCCGCTAATAGAACAAAGAACAAAGAACAGTACAGCACAGGAAACAAGCCCTTCGGCCCTCCAAGCCTGTGCCGCTCCTTGGTCCAACTAGACCAATCGTTTGTATCCCTCCATTCCCAGGCTGCTCATGTGACTATCCAGGTAAGTCTTAAACGATGTCAGCGTGCCTCCCTCCACCATCCTATTTGGCAGCGCATTCCAGGCCCCCACCACCCTCTGTGTAAAAAACATCCCTCTGATATCTGATTTATACTTCGCCCCTCTCACCTTGAGCCCGTGACCCCTCGTGATCGTCACCTCCGACCTGGGAAAAAGCTTCCTACTGTTCACCTTATCTATACCCTTCATAATCTTGTACACCTCTATTAGATCTCCCCTCATTCTCTGTCTTTCCAAGGAGAACAACCCCAGTTTACCCAATCTCTCCTCATAGCTAAGACCCTCCATACCAGGCAACATCCTGGTAAACCTTCTCTGCACTCTCTCTAACGCCTCCACTTCCTTCTGGTAGTGCGGCGACCAGAACTGGACGCAGTACTCCAAATGTGGCCTAACCAGCGTTCTATACAGCTGCATCATCAGACTCCAGCTTTTATACTCTATACCCCGTCCTATAAAGGCAAGCATACCATATGCCTTCTTCACCGCCTTCTCCACCTGTGTTGCCACCTTCAAGGATTTGTGGACTTGCACACCTAGGTCCCTCTGTGTTTCTATACACCTGATGACTCTGCCATTTATTGTATAACTCCTCCCGACATTATTTCTTCCAAAATGCATCACTTCGCATTTATCCGGATTAAACTCCATCTGCCACCTCTCCGCCCAATTTTCCAGCCTATCTATGTCCTGCTGTATTGCCCGACAATGCTCTTCGCTATCCGCAAGTCCAGCCATCTTCGTGTCATCCGCAAACTTGCTGATTACACCAGTTACACCTTCTTCCAAATCATTTATATATATCACAAATAGCAGAGGCCCCAGTACAGAGCCCTGCGGAACTCCACTGGTTTTAACCTGGTGTTGTTAAACTTCTTACTGTGTTTACCCCAGTCCAACGCCGGCATCTCTACATCAGAACTCCACTGGTCACAGACCTCCAGCCGGAAAAAGACCCTTCGACCACTACCCCTCTATCTGTCTGACCACTAATCTATCTTACCTTCACTTCTTAACACACCAAAGGCACTCTAGCATGGCAAATCCACCCAGCCGGCACATTTTGGGACTGTGGAAGGAATCCGGAGTACTCGGTTTCCAGACGTAACTTACCTGGGTGAATGCAGCTCCATAAACAGTCAAAGTTTGACGCTATCCTGTACAAAGCATCTGCCTTCATTCGCTCCCCATCCACAGATATTCACTCCCTCCACCAAAAATTAAAGTTTATTTATGAGTCACAAATAGGTTTACATTGTCATTGGCAGACAGCGGCAGCGGTGTGCACCATCCACAAGATGCATTGCCTGAATTAACAAAGGCTAATTTGGCAGCACCTTCCAAACCCACCGTGACTTTGGCCGAGAAGGAAAAGGGCAGCAGACGCATCAGAACAACACGACCTGGGAATCTCCCTCCAAGGCACTCACCATCAGGACTTGGAAATATATCGCCGTTCCTTCAGTATCAGTAGGTCAGAACCCAGAAACTTCCCACTCCCCAACACCTCCCACCCCCCACCCCCGAATTGCACTGTGGGTGTACCTACATGACATTTATGGCAGCAGTTGAAGATTGCAGTTCAGCACAGCGTACTCCAAGACAATTATGGACGGGCAATAAATCCTGGCTGAGCAAGCGATGCCCTAATCCCATGAATGGACAAAGTAAAAAAAAACAACTGATCAAAAAGCTTCCTCCTCACCTCCATCTTCAATGGGATGTTGCTTTTTAAAAAACTCTGCTTTTCTGGTCACATTGTCAGTGTAATTCTGAGCACAATCAGGATTATTTAGTAAGTGTTGCCCCATTGCAGAATCACATTATGCAGTCGTGACCTGCCTGGTGGTGTATCTGGTCGGATTTGTCACCGTGATTCACCGCATCCCTGTAGCTATGGACTGCCCAGGACACACAATCAGTGTGGGAATCAGTTCACCTGTTTCAGTATCTGGAACCATTCCGTATCTGAATTTGTCTGGTGTTGTTTCTGTGAGTGTCTCGGACTGTTATAAAGTGTGTGAGTGTGGTATCATTCTGGACCTGTCGATGGTTCTTTATTCTGTGATATGTCTGTGGGGTGTCTCAGTGGTACTGGAGTCAGCACTGTTGCCTCACAGCACAGGGGACCCGGGTTTGATTCCTGGCTTGGGCCACTGTCTGCGTGGAGTTTGCATGTTCTCACTGTGTCTGCGTGGATTTCCTCCGGGTGCTCCGGTTTCCTCCCACAGGTCAAAGACACGCTGGTTAGGTGCACTGGCCGTACTAAACTCTCCTTCAGTGTACCTGAACAGGTGCCAGAGTGTGGCGACTCTGGGATTTTCACAGTAACTTCATTGCAATGTTAATGTAAGCGTACTTGTGACTCATGAATAAACAGTAAATTTCATATAAATGTGGGGATCATCGATAATTTTAAGTCCCCTGGCGCTGTTTTTGGAACATATGCGTTAATTCCCGTGGTACTGTTTATGGAACATCAGCTTTATGCTGGTCCTATCATTGGAAATAATTCTGTATGTAAGTCTCTGGTGCTGTTTAAAATTGTGGGTTTCATTTGTTATCTGTCACACATCTCTCTCTCTCGCTATTCTTCCTTTTGCATTCATTACTCTGTGTGAGTCTTGGATTGTTTCTAAATCTCTCAGTGATACAATTGATGTGTGCAATTTATTTCATATCACTCAGGCACAGCTCCTCTGAGTGAATGCAGCAAGCAGCCTGTATTTTTCAGCTCCTGAAAGTGCATGTGAGTGAGAACTATCATCTCATCTATCAATCTTCGGTATTTAGTATGAGTTTGGGATTAATTAAATAATCTGCAGTCTCTGGGACTATTCATGAATTTGGATTAATTCCAAATAACTTTCCAGCACCGAAACAGACCACTTATGTGGTAGGTGTTAAGCAAACAATGTGTGTGAGTTTCAGCCCAGCAATAAATCTCTGTCAGTGTGAACACAATTGTGAAAGATAATGTATGCTTCAATCTGATACTGGATTGCTATGCAAGTTTCACTCAGGTTGTTCACATTGATTTGATCTGTGACACTCAGCCTGATTCTGTGTAAGAATTTTGACATGCATGTAAAATGAAGTCCAGTCTGGAATTGGTAGAGTGTCTTCCACCTGGCACAGTGTGAGTGAGGATTTCGCGTTAGTTAATAATTTATAGTTCAGTTCGTAGCCATCAAATTGATGTTGTAACTTTTAGTTTCATAAGCAGGGTAAGTTTTCAACTGGCATTTGTGTTTGTATCCTAGCTTTCAGAATATCCGAATCTGAGAATGTATTTGAGATTTGAATGTGTACCTAATGTATGTGAGGGCAGACTGTGGGGATTATTGCGACCACTTCTAAACCCCTGATTTGGTGATATGACTGGTATTTAACTCGAATCTCAGAGTACATTATGAAGGTTGTGTAACTTTGAACAGAAAACCATCTGTCAGTTTTATCTGATATTTAATTTGGAGCTGAGGCTGCACTATTGTGTGGTTGACACAGCGATGATCTGATAATTGATGAGAATTTGGACTGG
The DNA here is from genome assembly GCF_964213995.1 of Mustelus asterias. Lineage (NCBI taxonomy): Eukaryota > Metazoa > Chordata > Chondrichthyes > Carcharhiniformes > Triakidae > Mustelus > Mustelus asterias. The sequence goes on from NW_027590415.1 coordinate 264,596, forward strand.
GATTGATGAATCCCCCTGTTAGTTGTACTGAGTTTGTTTTGATTTCTTATTGTCTCATGTATTATTCTGCTGTGAAAATTCCAGTTTCTTGCATGCTGGTTCGACAAAGCATACCGTTCATGGAGGAGAAATGAAGCAGTGTCGTGTTAAAAAATTTATTTACCAGGAGTAGGGTTCGAGCCCACGAGCACATATGTCTATTGGATCTTAAATCCAACGCCTTAACCTCTCGGCCATCCTAGTACGAAAATTTGGCATGATGTGAACACGACATCTGGCTTTCCTGCTGTTAGAGCAGTGGATTAAAAATGCGCCTCTGGATTTATTTCTGCTGTCTCAGACGTGGAAGTGATGAGCTGTTTGCTTCTCTGTCAGTGAAAATATGCGGAATGTGTGACAAGGAGCTGGCGACACTCTTCTCTTTAACTTCCGTGGACGAAATATCACATTTATTCCGGTTCCTTCAATTATTTGTCCGCGCGAACAAAGTACATTTGACAACTCAAATACACATTCCGTCAGTTTAATCTCGATTAATAATCATTGTGAGCGGTTTGCGAGGCTGAAGCCAGACTCGTGCTCTGATTGGTCACTGTCATTTCAATCAGGTTCGTAACAAATCTGAGAGCCAGGAGAAGAAATGGGAGGTTTTGATTGGTTTACATTTCCAAATTGGAAAAGCCCGCCAATTTCAGTGCAGGAAAAATAGAAAATAACCGAACGCCTGAATGTTCAGGAAACTATTTCAATCTCACACTTTATAATCTGTTTATTGTATTTTCCCTCACAGAATCCTGGCGCTATTTTAGGAACAGTTTGATTTTCTCAATCTGTTATCTGTCACCAGCGGAAATAAGACCCCGTTCAGCAGTTTAAAACGGAGCAAATCTCAGCTCACTGGAAAAGCAAAAACAGAGATTCCCAGCCAACTCCTTCACACAGGCTTCACAGGGACAGAGGGAAAGGCTGATTTCTGATCCTCTCCCCTGAAAGCGGCTGGGAATATTACAATCGGAAGTGTGGAGAGAATCCCCGCCATATCCTGCCGGTTGAATCGGCAGCATTGTGTCCGGAGAATCGGGGCTGCGGGGAGTGGGGGGGGGGGGGGGGGCGCGGAGGGGAAGGGGGGGGTCGCTACGATGGGCTCAGGGTCCTGAGTGTGCACAAATCTCGCTGATTCCGTCCTCTGAGAAAACTGCGGAATACACAGATGAGCCCGAGAAGAACCTCCTCATTCCCGCCTTTCTTCTGTTCAGGCTGCGACTCCGAGATCACCCGAGATCAATAAACATCATTGTATTATGAAGTTAATTCACCAATTGTTAAAGCTCTCAATATAGGTATTATTAAATTTAAGTAATGGCTTCCTAATATTGTGTTTCTCCTCATTGCCCCTCACAAATCCCAGACTGAGTTTAATAATCCACTCTCAGTTCAGTTTGATTGTCCCATCAATGTGAAAGTGTGTGTGAGGGGCGGGTCTGAAGTCCCATTCACAGCATTCTGTAACGGGACAAATCCCTATTCTCCAGAAATAGATCTCTCATTAACTTAATAAGGGAAAAGATGGAACAGCTTTTTTCACAGAGATTGTGCGTGGCTCTTAAAAGAGCCGTTGTGTTTGGGGTTCTTTTCAGTCCATTGGGGAGTTTTAATTGGTGTACTTGGTCACCGCCTTTGTCCCTTCCGACACGACGTGCTTGGTCAGTTCCCCGGGCAGCAGCAGGCGCTCGGCGGTCTGGATCTCCCGGGAGCTAATGGTGCTGCGCTTGTTGTAATGGGCCAAGCGGGAAGCCTCATCCGCGATGCGCTCGAAAATATCGTTCACGAACGAGTTCATGATGCTCATGGCCTTGGAGGAGATGCCCGTGTCGGGGTGAACCTGCTTCATCACTTTGTAGATGTAGATGGAGTAACTCTCCTTCCTGGACATTCGCCGCTTCTTCCCGCCCTTTGCTACCGGTTTCTTCACCACTTTCTTCGCTTCCTTCTTGGGAACTGGTTTCGATGTTTGTTTCTTCTCATCAGCCATCTTCAATTTCACGCAGAAATAAAGCAAGCCCCTTTGGGAGGGGTTTCCACGATTGCGAACCATCGGAACGGCGATATATTTTCAAGTCAGGATGATGTGCGTCACGGAATGGAACTTAGAGGTGGTCGTTGTTTCTCTGCATCTGCTGTCCTTGTGCTGCCATGTGAGAGATTTATTGGGTTTGGATGCGCCTCGAGAAGGAAAAACCAACATCAGGGGCAGAATTTGAACCCATACCTCGAGTGGAGACTGCTACCCGAACGCAGGGCCTTAGACAGCTCGGCCATTCTGACTACACGGGGAAAGCTGTAAAATCTCTGCCGAAATTTTTTAAATTCCATCTTTATTGTTATTACATTTAAATCTCTGCCTCCGCATTGACTGATTGAGGGTAAACTGAACACTTATTTTGAAGTTCACGGACCAAGGTGAAGGTAAGACTAAGAGTTCCACAGGTTTGAGGGGTGAATAGTCCAGCACCATTCCATATTCTTCATCCAAAGAAGAAACTCGAGCTGGCAATCGATTTAAATCAGGACACAAGCTTTGGGCAGGAGTTTGCCAGCATGAGAACATGTGGTTTCAGAAGCTCCAAAGCAGACGCCAGCTTCATTTGCGGTCCTAGTGGCAGGTATTTTCTTTCCAGAATCGGCTGTTCCGCCATGAAAACTAGTGCCGGGTTAGGTGCAATGGTCATGTAAAATAGCCCCTTCGGGTCAGGAGCGTTAGCATGTTAAATACGTGAGGTTACGGGGATGGGGCCTGCATGGGATTGTTGTTGGCACAGGCTCGATGGGCCGATTGGCCTTCTTCAGTACTGTCGGGATTCTATGAAGTTTGGGCGGCTGTTTCACTTCTCTGAGAATATTGATAACTGTTCTCTGATAACGTTAAAACTTCTAACCAGTCAATGCCTGTTTGTGAACTGGCCATGAATAAGGCTGACATTGAAACGGTTCATATTGAAGTAGTTACAGCAAATTGATTCTTGAAGAGTTGTTAATATAATGCTTTCAGAGACTGTCGTAGCTCCTTAAAAGATCAGTTGCGCTTGTTTTCCGTTTGTTCATTAATTTCGTGAATCTATTTGGAGCGGGTACAGTTGGTCAGTATCTGTGCCTCTTGGTTGGCCAGCTCCGCGGGCAGCAGCAACTCCATTCCTGTTCCCGATGTCTTGACACAAACAGCAAATCCAAATTATTGTTCACTGCTGCCATCTCCTCGCTGAACGCGTGTTGTGCAACAAGGCAGCCATTCATTCGGAACCTTTTTGGATTGGAGTGAAAGAAGAACAACATGATTCTTACCAATTAAAATGATTGCAAAAAATGATATTAACCAAATTCCATGTTCCAGAGATCTATTTTCTGATTGAGCGATGCTGCACACCCCGATCTACGGAAAATATAAAACTCCCAGAAATGGAATGTCGTTTATAGGATTCTCTAATCTCTGATTTCTATGCCACCTCGTTGCTTGTGTATTCGTTCCGTAAATGCACGGGGAGTGTCAGAGTTAGGTGAGCGATGGTGGTGTAGTGGTGACTGTGCGTGCATTTGACCAAGAGTCAGTTCCTGACCATCACAGTGGTGACTTATTTAATTAGCTATCGCAGGTAAGAACAACAGAGGGTCACTCCTAAAATGAAATTCACTGAATATTCTTATTATCAATGAGTTACGAACGGAAAATCCAGCTTCAATTTGCTTTCAGTGTAAACTTTGTTTCAATGGAAGAACAGATCTCAAAACTAATCAATGAGTTCTCAGTCAGGAACAACAGTAAAAAAAGGTAAGTTCAACTGTCCAGAAAAAGGAGACAAGCCAAGTTCAGTTTATGAACTGTGCTATGGACACACCTGGTATCTGATGAAATCAGCAATTCAGGAAGTTGCGTAATTATATCTAATGAAAATAAGGGGCACATCAGCAGAGCAAGCGGTGGTGATATAGTGGTGAGCATAACTGCCTTCCAAGCAGTTGACCCGGGTTCGATTCCCAGCCATCGCATTCATCATTTTTTTTAGAATCTTATCCACGGTCTCTTGCGTTTCAAAACATGTGGACAAAAACAGCGAGAACGCAGCATTTGACGGCAATGTCATAAAATGGACTTCACGTTTGCATTTCATTTTTCCGGACGGAAAATTCGGCTTCAGTTTCTTTATACTGAAAGCAAATACTGAAATAGATGAACAAGTCTCTGATCTAATAAATGAATTCTCAGTCAGAGATAAATATATAAAACAAAGGGAACCGAGCACGGTTGACCTCCCTGACTGTGATCTCAATAATCCTGATGAAGCCAATATGAACTGCGGTGGTTGCATCGACTGGCCAATAAGGAGCTGCGATGGCCGAGTGGTTCAGGCGCTTGACTTGGAATCTAAATTTGCTTTCATTGGGAAACTTTGTTTAAGTGAAAGACCAGGCCTCAAAACCAATAATTGAGTCCCCAGAAAGGTACAATATTAAACTGTCCAAAAAACGAGAGTAAACAATTTCAGTCTACAAACTGCATTACGATACACCTGGTGTCCGATGAATTCGGCAACTAAGGTAGTTCCGTAATTATAACTAATGAAAATAACAATTAATGAAACAGCGAGAGATGGTGCGATAGTGGTGAGCATAGCTGCATTCCAAGCAGTTGGCTCGAGTGCGCTTCTCGGCCATCACCTTGATAATTTACTTCGGACCGTATCCACCATCTCTTGCGTTTCAAAACATGTGGATATACTAAAGTTCGAACAGAACAATAGGCGGCAACGAAATAAAAAGGACTTCCCGTTTTAATTTTATTTTTTTCGGACGGAGAAATCGGTTTCAATTTGTTTATACTGAAAACAATATTGAAATACAAGAACAAGTCTGAACTAATAAATAAATTCTCAGTCAAAGAATAGGACACCAAATAAAAGAGGAACATATTTCAGCTCACACTGTTCTCTACACAATCCTGGTGCCTGACGAAGTTAAGATGATGTGGAGATGCCGGCGTTGGACTGGGGTAAACACAGTAAGAAGTCTCACAACACCAGGTTAAAGTCCAACAGGTTTATTTGGTAGCAAGAGCCACGAGCTTTCGGAGCGCTGCTCCTTCATCATGTGACTCCAGCGAGTGGCCTTTGCTGCCAAATAAACCTGTTGGACTAAAACTGGTGTTGTGAGACTTCTTACGAAGTTAAGATGAACATTGCTGAGACGATTACATCACTTTGAGAGATAGGCAGCCACGGTGGCTGAGTGGTTAAGGCGTTCGACTCGAAACCCTCGTTTCCACGCGCAGGTTCAAGCCGTGCGCGCAGTGACTGAGACGAGAAATGTTTAATTGGCTTCTCCAGGGCAGCCCATGATATTGAGTTGTAATTTGCTGTGGTATTTTTCAATAATGATCGGGAACTATGCTGGCATCGACAAGATGGGCCGAATGGCGTCTGTGCTGTAACTCCCTTCCATGAGAAAAATCATGACGTAGGAAGAAAGAAAAAGAGCACAATCAGGACACAAGGACAAAACTACGTCTCATTTCAGAGTAACATTCTTATGTAATGACACACACGGCGTAGGAAATACACTTCATCAGAATACATTGAATGAATGAGAATATCAAAGTGCTGCTTAGATGATAAAATATCATGTTCATTCAAAAAATGCTACAAGCTGTTCACTACTGGGCGTTAAGTATTCCTGCTTAAAATAGCTTGGGAATGGAAGGAACATGTCGAATATCGGGAATTATAATCATATCTGAACGTTAGTAAAGGAGGATTATAGATATTCAGAAGACATCAGGAAATTTCATGTTTGAATTAATTTCAAAATGTCTTTGGATTAAGTGGTCACTTTGCCCCGGACTCCAAACACAAGCGATAAAGTGATGGAATATATTCAGAGATGAGAGAATTCTGCATCCAAATCGATGTTGCTTTAAAATCGTCCAATAATTTCTGACACATTGAACCGAGCTGGGCAACTCATTTAGAAAGCGGTTGTTGTATTGTTTACGCACAAGATATATTTCTGGTACAATATGTCCCAGACCGACAAAATTATATCCAAGAATGTCTGGAAAATGTCTGTGAGAGTCAGACCTGGATCCGAAATGAAACTAGCGGTGGCGGCACAGAGCAGCTTAAAGGCAGAGAGCAGACGGAGCAGAGACAAGCTGTTGTCAGCTCCCGGCTCCTCCAGTCTCTCTGTGTTTCACTCTCCTCACAAACTCTCCCACTGCAATTAAAATGGGACACTCCAGATTCTCAGACTGTCCTACTTCTATTACTGAAATCTGAAAATTTCCCGTTGAGAAATTTCCATCTGAATTCAGGGCAGCAATTTCCATTTCAACACGTCTCTTTGCTGAATTGATCGCGGTCTCTCAGTCGAGCGCTGACTCAGAGTTCGTTTGTCGACTGAAACCTTGAAATCGACCAAAACTTTCGCTTAACTTCTCTCTTCAGGTCTGAGCAGGACAGCAGCACGATCTAATGACAAGAGAATCTTTCGATTTGACACAAGAAGGGCTGGAGAATCCGGAGCTGAGTGCGGACACACAAACACGAACATTTGTCTAACCCAGCCGCCCCTTTAACACACTCTCGCTGGCACAATGTTCACCTCTGCACATTGACAGGTCAAACTCTGTCTCAGATTGACAGCCCCAGGACTTCGTCTCCTCGCTCTGTGCTGTGGATTCTCGGGCATTAGTTGGAGTTTCACAGGTCAGTAACTGTTAAAACCGCTGAGGCCGGCGATGCTCACAGTGTCTGTTCCCCAGATTCAGGGGGCTGCAGCCAATTAGAGCTGTGCCTGGGTGAACCCAGAACTGGTTGAAATTATGATCTTGTTCACAAGCTGAATTCTATTTGGTCAGATGAATATACAGATTGTGCGCACTCAGTTACTAACCCACAAATTCCCCCCTTCATATAAAGTTGATGAGAGGGCGTGGAGGGATAGACAGAGACAGAGTGAGTTCGGGCAGTGAGACACAGACGGCCAGACAATGTCTCAATTACAAAAATCCTTGTAAATTCCGGCTTTTTCCAGAAAGAGTATCTTGGAGAAACAAAAGCTGCAGCCTCAGCTCTCAGTGATATTGTACCAGAGACACAGTATTAATACCACACTCAGGAACAGTACTGCATTTTGACAGAAGAGATGGGGAGAGGCAATAGAAACTGAATGGTCCAGTTCTCGACTGTGTGCAGGCTGACGGGGACCTGAGGTTCAAAGAGACCTTTGATGGAAAGAGTCGTCAGGAAGGCGGATTGGATCTTTGGCTTCGTAAGTCGAGGCACTGAGTATAAAAGCAGGGAAGTTATGCTCAATCTTTATGAAGTTCTGATCAACTGCAGCTGTTTTTGGATTGCACCCAGACGCGGTAAGCACAGCTTAGAAAGTGCGTGAGGGTCCTTATGAGGGGGGAAACGAGATTTACTGTTTTGGATCCAGCGATGAGGGATTATACCGACAAGGTAATGCTGGATAATTCGGAGTTTCTCTCTTTGCAGCAAACGGGATTGAGTGGTGCTGTACGAGAGGTGTAAAATACTATAACATATTGAACTAAGGCACACAGGGGGAAGTTGCTGCATTAGCTGCGAGCAGGAGTATTCAGGGACAGGTATTAAAGATTTTAGACAGGATGTGGAGGAGGCATAGGATCCCGACAGTGCGGAAGGAGGCCATTCGGCCCAGACATTCTGCACCGACTCTCCGACAGAGAATCTCTCCCTGTAACCCCACGTAATTACGCTGCTTATCCCCCTGAAAATAAGGGTCAATTTTTCCTGGTCAATCCACCTAATCTGCACATCGTTGGAGATGAGAGGATACCGGAGCACCCGAAGGAAACCCACGCAGACATGGGGAGAACGGGCAAACTCCACACAAACAGGCAGCCAAGAATGATAGAAATAGACTTTAGTTTCCGGCCGTTTACAAACTCTGGGGATTCCCCTTCAATTTTTTGGCATCTGGGAATCAGAGAAGCATCCAAAAACGCAACTGAAAATAAATACAATCACGGCAGTTATTCACATGGAGCTAATATTTGAGACGGCATGGCATGTGTTGACCGCGTGGCCTAATGGATAAGGCGTCTGACTTCGGTAGTTCTGTGCGCTGATGATATCAGAAGATTGCAGGTTCGAGTCCTGTCGCGGTCGTTTTATGCAGAAATCTGGTAGAACTGACGGCAAACCGAGATTTCCTTCTTCAGCTGAAAGCTCTGCATTGTCTTGCACACACTGCAGGGCGCTTTCTCTGAATGCATTTCCTCCTTGTTCTGTTCATCAAATTTTCTCCTCTCTTTATTTTATTCTCCTCCCAAGAAATCAATATTTTTTGTGTGATCTTAATAAATTATTGATGCTCCCGAATGGAGCAACAGGCTTTGCAGCAAATGGTTTCATAAAATTCTGTGGAGGAAAATCTAATGTCCTCAGGAAGAGGTTTAGTAATGAGCTGAGTGAACTGTTTCTGCTTACAGGGATGAAAGGTGATGGGGCTGGTAATCCAGAGGCTGGCACTAATCTTTGGGGACACGGAGTAAATCCCACCACGGCAGCTGATGAAATTTAAAATCACTATTTAATCAATCTGGAATTGAAAGCTGGTCTCAGTAATGGCGGCCTTGAAACTACGGTCGATTGTTGTAAAATATAATCGGATTCACCGATGCACTACAGATAAATAAGTCTGGCCTCCTTAACTGGTCTGGCCTACATGTGACTCCAGACCCAGAGTAAGAGGGTGACTCTTACTCGACCTGTGAAATGGTCAAACAAGCCATTCTCAGTTGAAGGGGAATTAGGGAAGGGCAACAAATGCTGGTCCTGCAGGCGACACCAACAGCCCATAAAAAGAAGAAGAATTGAGTGGAAAGAGAATGGCCTGGTAACGGACTGAGAAACTGGACCCTTCTTCTCCTCTAATAACAAGGCTGAGGAATGGCCTGATTCTGGGATTTAAATTAGGGAAACATTTGGAAAAAAAATCATTTCGATCAAATAGGACCAGGGAAGGGCAGATAAGAATGTATCTCACTCATATATGCCATTGATGGTTGGTAGTTTTAGGGCAATGATGTACATCCGACCAGTGTATCAGCGCATCCTAAGAGTGTGAGGGAAATTCCAAAAGTAATTAGAACATAGAACATAGAACATTACAGCGCAGAACAGGCCCTTCGGCCCACGATGTTGCACCGACCAGTTAAAAAAAAACTGTGACCCTCCAACCTAAACCAATTTCTTTTCGTCCATGAACCTATCTACGGATCTCTTAAACGCCCCCAAACTAGGCGCATTTACTACTGATGCTGGCAGGGCATTCCAATCCCTCACCACCCTCTGGGTAAAGAACCTACCCCTGACATCGGTTCTATAACTACCCCCCCTCAATTTAAAGCCATGCCCCCTCGTGCTGGATTTCTCCATCAGAGGAAAAAGGCTATCACTATCCACCCTATCTAAACCTCTAATCATCTTATATGTTTCAATAAGATCCCCTCTTAGCCGCCGCCTTTCCAGCGAAAACAATCCCAAATCCCTCAGCCTCTCCTCATAGGATCTCCCCTCCATACCAGGCAACATCCTGGTAAACCTCCTCTGCACCCTCTCCAAAGCCTCCACATCCTTCCTGTAATGTGGGGACCAGAACTGCACACAGTACTCCAAGTGCGGCCGCACCAGAGTTGTGTACAGTTGCAACATAACGCTACGACTCCTAAATTCAATCCCCCTACCAATAAACGCCAAGACACCATATGCCTTCTTAACAACCTTCCCCTTCTAAAATTCTTCCCCGACATCCTCCAGATTGAAGCGAGGTAACATTCATGCCGATGACTGGGAGGAGCTTGAAAAAGGGCGAAACATATCCGCCAATCTGCAGCATACTTTTATGAGGCAAAATGGCGGCAGAGAAGAAAGTAACAGAGAAGAAAGCTCTGTGGACCGAGAATGGGCCTGTTCACTCACATGAAGACCCATAGCAGAAACTCACGGCCCTGAATGGATGTCATCCTTGAATCGAGTGACAGGCAACGATTACAATTGCTTATTACAAAATACCTATCATAAAAAACCACGTCCAACATTAGTATTGTTAAAATTTTCCACTCATATACACCCACAGAGCCTGACAGATAAACAATGAATTCCACTCTCAATTCCTGCATCACACACCAAGGGACACAGAATGGTTTTCACATCCATACACACAGAATAGTTACAGCGCAGGAAAAAATAATCGGACACTTTGTGTCTGGGAGTTGTCATCTCCATAGAAGCTCAGCTATCGCAGCCCACAGCTGAAAGCACGGCAGCAAAATTTGCAGAAGCCACAATATATGTCGTCAAGTAACTTGTGGAGAGGAGAGGACGTAAGGAGCTTGGAGATAGTTATAGACAGGTTTTGTGCATGTGTAGAAACCTGGCAACTGGAATAAAATGTGAAGTTATTCACTTTGGCAGGAAGAGAACAAAATCAGATTATTACTGAATTCTAGAAGGGCTACAAACTTCCCCAGATGCAAAGGGATCTCGTTGTTCTAGTGTACGAATCACAAATATTTAGTATGCGAGAATAACAAGTAACAAAAAAGGTAAATGGAATGTTTGCTTTGTTACAAGCATTTAACCATGTAAGAAAATATTGTTATGCTTCAGTTGTTTCGGTCATTAGTGAAGTATCTCGAATATTGTCTGAAGTTTTGGTATCCATATCTAATGAAGGATGTAAATGCGTTGCAAACGGTCCAGAAGAGATTACCAGTTTGATAACTTGAATAGTTCGACAATGCAGAGGAGATTTACCAGATTGCGAAGAGGAAAGAATTTCCTCTGTTAGGGCATCTTTGCAACGGGGATACTCCGAGTCGGAGGTACCTTGTTCAAAGCACATCAGATCTTGAATGGCCTTCACAATTGCACGTGGAAATGATGTATCTTCACGTGAGTGAATGCAGAACAACGGGCACTTAAAGAAAACTGAGCTTCCTCTTTTCGGACGACGAAGTCTGTTCTCTCGGAGCGTTGCGCGACTTTGGAACTCTGCCTCAGAAGGCGGTGGAGGCGGGGATATTGAATATTTTTAAGCCGGAGGGAGATGATTCCTATTTGGCAACAGAATCGAAGGTTGTCGGGGACAGATGGAAATGTGGAAATCGAAACATAAACAGATCAGCCATGATCTTACTGAATGGCGGGGCAGTCTTGTGGGGCCGAATGGCCTTCTTCTGCCCTTATTTCCTCTGTTCATGTGTCCGTCGCCTGATTGTAAATTTCCCCTCAACAGGACTGCTGAAACGCACCCGTATTCGCGGTTCACTCAGAGCACCGGAATTAAACTAATACATGGAAAAAATAAAATCAGACGGTGGGATTCCCAGATCTGTCAGACTGTATGGTTGTTTTTCGAGTCTGCAGAGATATTTTCTCTGCAATGTGTTCACGGGAGCTCAACATTGCTTCGGCATTCGCTCATTGTCGCCGTCTTCATTGCAAAGAATTATCTTTAAAAAAAACTTTTCGGGGCTCGTCCGGGATTTGAACCCGAGACCTCTCGCATCTTCATGCTGCGCCCAAAGCGAGAATCATACCCCTAGACCAACGAGCCACCCGCAGTAACCCAAACACTGAAAACAACTTTTCAATGTATCCCAAAGTTTAGCATATATCTTTTCACAACGCAATTGTTTATCGACTATCTTTTCTCAACGCATCAGAGATGTTAATGAACAATGTTTCATTTCACTGTCTGTTCTGGTGAAGGTCAGAAGCAGTGATATCTGTTTTCACCACTCGCCAAGTCGGCCTGTGGTTGTGAATCACCAGTCCTGTGTGTAATATCATTCTGCCAGTCAGTGAGTTTTAGTAGAAATTCGAAGTCATCCTGACTTCATCAGTAGCCTCATGGTTAAAGTATGAGTGATGCGAAGCATGATGTGATCAAATGAGTGTCTGTTTCAGTCTTTCCGCGGTGAGTTTTCATGCTGAGGAGAAACATGTGGGACATGGTCTGGGAATATTTCACACTGCTCCATTCCCATAATTCCCTGACCTGATGGAAAGAAAATGTATTCTATTTGCAGCAGCTACATTTCCAGCATGTTCCATCTGGCTGGTCATCCAGGAGCGCTGGTGAGGGAGACCTTCTTCCCCAGCTCTTCATGGATAGAAAATCAAATGGAAGGAGACGGTTGACAAGTTTCTGTGTAGTCGACGAGATGGTCGAATGGTTTTGGCGATGGTCTGATTATCGATTGTATTCTGCACGGGTGGTGCATAATGCACTCTCATCAACAATCCATGGAACGTTCCATACATTGCTTCTCTGCATTTGAACACACGTAGCTGTGCTTTTCCACATTTTGTTTCTTGTCGGCTCTTCACGACAATCTCTGAACTGATGTGATTGGAGTCCCTTTCGCTGAGAGGAACTACAATCCCAACATTGAAATTGTGTTCAATACTCAGGGTGTAAGACAAAGAGAATCACATTTCCCTGTGAATCTGCTGTGTTGCCTTCAATTTTCTATTACTCTCTCATGGTCTGCAAAGACAGCTAGTCTGCTTTGAGCGGAACATATATTGATTGGCTCAGCTCCTTGCATGTGACCGGCTCGTTGGTCTCGTGGTGTGATTCTCGCTTTGGGGGCTTCATAGAAACATAGAAGAAAGGAGCAGGAGGAAGCCATTTGGCCCTTCGAACCTGCTCTGCCATTCATTACGATCATGGCTAAACCTCCAAATCAATAGCCTCATCCCGCTTTTTCCCATAACCTCTGATCCCATTCGCCCAGGTGCTATATCTAGCCGCCTCTTGAATGCATTCAATATTTTGGCATCAACTACTTCCTGTGGTAATGAATTCCACAGGCGCACTACTCTTTGGGTGAAGGAATGTCTTCTCACCTCCGTCCTAAATGGTCTACCCTGAATCCTCAGACTGTGAGCCCTGTTTCTGGACTCTCCAACCATCGGAGAAATTCGACCTGCATCTATCCCGTCCAGCCCTTTTCGAATTTTATAAGTCTCTATGAGATCCCACCTCATTCGTCTGAACTCGGGCGAAAGCAATCCTAACCGAGTCTATCTCCCCTCATACATCTGCCCTGCCATCCCTGGAATCAACCTGGTAAGCCTTCACTGCACTCCCTCGAGTCCAAGAACATCCTTCCTCAGAAAAGGAGACCAAAAGTGCACACAATATTCTAGGTGTGGGCTCACCAAGGCCCTGTATAATTGCAACAACATATTCCTGCTTCTGCACTGGCAACCTCTCGCAATGAATGCCAACATACCATTTGCCTTCTTTGCCGCCTGCTGCACCTGCATGCTTACCTTCAGTGAATGGTGCACGACGACACCCAGCTCCCACTGCACACTCCCCTTTCCTAATTTACAGTCATGCAGGTAGTAATCTGCCTTCTTGTTTTACTTCCAAAATGAATAACCTCACACATGTCCAAATCTTACTGCATCTGCCATTGATTTGCCCACTCGCCCAACCTGTCCAGATCATTCTGAAGGATCTCTGCATCCTCGTCACAATTCACCCTCCCACTCAACTTGGTGTCATCTGCAAACTTTGTGGTGTTACAATTTGTTCCCTCATCCAAACCATTGATATTTATTGTGAATAGCTGGGGTCCCAGCGCCGATCCCTGTGGCACCCCATTAGCTACTGCCTGCCAATTTGGAAAGCACCCATTCGTTCCTACCCCTTTTCTCCTCTCTGCCAACCAGTTTTCGATCCATCTCAAGATGGAAATATTGAGAAATCCTGAGGTGGGAGGGAGAGGTGCCAGAGGTCTTGGTACATATTGGTACCGCTGACATAGGGAGGAAGAGGGAAGGGGTCATGAGAAGAGAATATAGGGAGTTAGGTAGACAGTTGGGAAGGAGGAACGCAAAGGTAGTAATCTCTGGATTTCTGCCTGTGCCACAGGAAAGTGAGAGTAGGAATGGATTGAGGTGGAGGATGAATGCGTGGCTGAGGGACTGGAGTAGGGGGCAGGGATTTAGGTTCCTGGATCATTGGGACCTCTTTAGGGGCAAATTTGACATTTACAAAAAAGACGGGTGGCACTTGAATCCCAGGGGGACCAATATCCTGGCAGGAAGGTTGGCTAAGGCTACTGGGGAGACTTTAAACTACAAAGGTTGGGGGGAGGGAATCGTGATGAGGTGACTGAGAGCGAGGAGGTTAGCCCACAAATAGAGAAGGATTGTAAACATTGTAAGAGGGAGAATAGACGGGTGATGGAGAAGGGGAGAGCTCAGACCGAAGGTTTGAGATGTGTCTATTTTATCGCCAGGAGTGTAGTGAATAAAGTGGATGAGCTTAGAGTGTGGATTGGTGCTTGGAAGTGTGATGTGGCGGCAATTACGGAAACTTGGGGACAGGGATAGGACTGGATACTTCAGGTGCCAGGTTTCAGATGTTTCACAAAGGACAAGAGGGAAGCAAAAGAGGGGGGTGGGGAGTGGCACTGCCGATCAGGGATAGTGTCACAGCTGTAGAGAAGGTGGAAGCCGTGGAGGGATTGTCTATGGAGTCTCTGTGGGTGGAAGTCCGGAGCGGGAAGGGGTCGATAACTTTGCTGGGTGTTTTCTGCAGGCCGCCCAATAGTAACAGGGATGTTGAGGAGCAGATAGGGAAACAGATCCTGGGGAGATGTAGTAATAACAGGGTTGTCGTGATGGGAGACTTTAATTTCCCAAATACCGATTGGAATATCCCGAAGGTAAGGGGTTTAGATGGGAAGGAGTTTGTTAGGTGTGTTCAGGAGGATTTGCTGACACAGCATGTGGATAAGCCTACAAGAGGAGAGGCTGTACTCGATCTGGTACTGGCTAATGAGCTGGACAGGTGTCGGATCTTTCAGTGGGGGAGCATCTTGGGGATAGTGATCATAACTCTACCTCCTTTACGCTACCATTAGAAAGAGATAGGATCAGGCAAGCAAGGAAAGTGTTTATCTGGAGTAAGGGGAAATATGAAGCCATCAGGCAGGAAATTAGAGGCGTAAATTGGAACGAGGTATTCTCGAGGAAAAGTACCGAAGTAAGGTGGCAGATTTAAAAGGAATGTTTGTCTGGAGTTCTGCATGATAACGTTCCGATGAGACAGGGTGGTTTTGGTCGGTTACGGGAACCGTGGTGCATGAAAGCTGCGCTGAACCTAGTCAAAAAGAAAAGGAAAGCGTACAAAAGGTTCAGAGAGTTTGGCGATGATAGGGATCTAGATGAGTGTACGGCTTGTAGGATGGGACTTAAGGTAGAAATTAGGAGAGCCAGCAGGGGTCACGAGAAGGCCTTGGCAGGTAAGATTAAGGAGAACCCTAAGGCGATCTATAAATATGTGAAGAGTAAATGGATGAGATGTGAAGAAATAGGATCTATAAAATGTGAAGGTGAGAAAGTATGTACAGAACCGGAAGAAATAGCAGAGGTGCTTAGTGAATACTTTACCTCGGTATTCACGGTGGAAAAAGACCTGGGTGGTTGTACTACAGGATTGCGGTGGACTGAAAAGATCGAGAATGTGGAAATTAAGAAAGAGGATGTGTTGGAAATTTTGAGTAGCATCAAGATAGATAAGTCGCCGGGACCGGATGGGATGTACCCCAGGGCACAGTGGGACGCGAGGGAAGAGATTGCAGAGCCCCTAGAGATGACCTTTGTGCCGTCGATGGAGACGGGAGAGGTTCCGGAGGATTGGAGGATTGCGGAAGTGGTTCCTCTATTCAAGAAAGGGAATAGGGATAGCCCAGGAAATTACCGACCGGTGAGTCGAACCTCAGTGGTTGGTAAGTTGACGGAGAAGATCCTGAGGGACAGGATTTATGAACATTTAGAGACGTTTAGTATGCTGAAAAGTAGTCAGCACGGCTTTGTCAAAGGCAAATCGTGTCTCACGAGCCTGGTGGAGTTCTTTGAAAATGTGACTAAACACATTGACGAAGGAAAAGCGGTAGATGTGGTTTACATGGACTTCAGCAAGCCGTTCGATAAGGTCCCCCATGCAAGACTTCTCGAGAAAGTGAGAGGGCATGGGATCCAAGGGGCTGTTGCCTTGAGGATCAAGGACTGGCTTGCCTGCAGAACGCAGAGAGTGGTTGTAAATGGATCTTTTTCTGAATGGAGGTCAGTCACCAGTGGAGTGCGCCAGGGATCTGTTCTGGGACCCTTGATGTTTGTCATTTTCATAATTGAACTGGATAAGGAAGTGGAGGGAGTGGTTTGCAAGTTTGCTGACGACACGAAGGTTGGTGGTGTTGTGGATAGTTTGGAGCGATGTCAGAAGCTGCAGCGTGACATAGATAGGATGCAAGGCTGGGCGGAGAAGTGGGAGATGGACTTCAACCCGGATAAATGTGTAGTGGTCCATTTTGGCAGGTCAAATGGGATGAAGGAGTATAGTATCAAGTGTAAGATTCTTAGCAGTGCAAAGGATCAGAGGGACCTTGGGGTCCGGGTCCGTAGGACTCTTAAATCAGCCTCGCAGGTAGAGGAGGTGGTTAAGAAGGCGTATGGTGTGCTGGCCTTCACCAATCGAGGGATTGAGTTTAGGAGTTGGGAGATAATGATGCAGCTTTATAAGACCCTCGTCAGACCCCACTTAGAGTACTGTACTCAGCTCTGGTCGCCTCATTGCAGGAGGGATGTGCGAATTATCGAAAGGGCGCAGAGACGATTTCCAAGGATGTTGCCTGGATTGGTTGGCATGCCTTATGAGGATAGGTTGAGGGAGCTCGGTCTTTTCTCCTTGGAGAGACGAAGGATGAGAGGTGACCTGATAGAGGTGAACAAGGTGTTGAGAGGTATAGATCGGGTGGATTCTCGGAGGCTTTTTCCGAGGGCTGAAATGGCTGCTACGAGAGGACACACGTTTAAGGTGCTGGGGAGTAGGTACAGAGGAGATGTCAGGAGTAGAGTTTGCACTCAGAGGGTGGTGGGTGAGTGGAATCGGCTGCCGTCAGTGGTGGTGGAGGCAAACTCGATAGGGTCTTTTAAGTGACTTCTGAATGAGTACATGGAACTTAATAGGATTGAGGGTTCTAGGGAAGCCTCTGTATAAGCCAAGGTAGTTCGGGACGTGACCGGCGCAACGTGAAGGGCCTATTTATGCTGTATTTTTTCTATGTTCTATAAGTCCCCGAGTCCCATGTGCTTTAATCTTTCACGATAATCTCTCGTGCAGCACTTTGTCAAACGCTTACTGAAAGTTCAAATATACCACATCAACTAGTTCCCCTTTGTCAATTCTACTACTTACGTCTTCAAAGAATGTCAGCAGATTTGTCAAGCATGATTTCCCCTTCATAAATTCATCCTGACTCTTTCTGATCCTGCCGCTGCTTTCTAAATGCTCTGTTGTAAAGTCCTTGATAATGGATTCGAAAATCTTCCCCACATCTCGATGTTAATCTTCCTGTTCCAAAATTCCCTGTTTTCTCTCTACCTCCCTTTTTGAATATTGGAATGGTATTCGCTTCCCTCCAATCAGAGGGACTGTTCCAGAATCTATAGAATCCTGGAAGATGACCACCAATGCATCCATTATTTCGAGAGCCACTTCTGTAAGTACTCTGGGATGTAGATTATCAGACCCGGGGGATTTATCCACTTTTAACCCCTTCAATTTTCCCAGCACCATTTATCTACTGATATTAATCTCCCTCAGTTCTTCTCTCTCACTAAATCTGGCATTCTCCAACATTCCTGGCATTTGATTTATGTCTTCTTTTGTGAAGTCAGAACCAAAGTATGCATTCAGTTGCTCGGCCATTTCTTTGTCCCCTATTATACATTCCCCATTTCTGTCTGCAGAGGATCGACATTTGTCTTCACCAACCTCTTTCTCCTCACGCATCTATAGAAACTCTAATCGTCAGTCTTTATGTTTCCTGCAAGCGTACTTTCGTACTGTATTTTCCCCTTCTTAATCAATCCCTTGGTCCTTCTTTGCTGAATTCTAAACTGCTCCCAATCCTCAGACCTACTATTTTTCTTGGCCAATCTGTATGCTTCTTCTTTGGATTGGATACTGTCTCTAATTTCCTTTGTAGGACATGGATTGGCCCTCTTCGCCATTTTGCTTTTGTGCCGGACATGAACAATCAGTTGCTGCAGTTCCCGCATGTGTTCTTTGAATGTTTGTCATTGTCTTCCTTTTAATTAACTCTCCGCAATCTCTCCTTCCTGACATGCTTTTAATTAACTCTCCCCAATCTATCAAGGCCAACTCAAGACTCATATCCTCATAGTGTCCTTTATTATGATTCAACACCATAGTCTCCGAACCAACAACTTCACTATCCACCTTGATAAAAAAATTCAGAATGTTATGTTCGCTCATCCCCAAGGGTCTTGTACAGCTAGATTGGCAATGATTCCCTTCTCATTGCACAGTACTCAGTCTGAGATGACTTGCTCTCTCGTTGGTTGCTCGACATATTTTTCAAGAAAACCATGCAGTATACGCTCCAGGAATTCTTCATCTATGGCACTGTGGCTAATTTATTTGTGCAATCCATGTGCAGATTAGAATCACCCATGATCAACGATATCCCCTTATCACATGCATCTCTAATTTCGTGTTAAGTATCATTCCAAACATCGCCACTGCAGTTTGGGAGTGTATATATGACACTCACTCATGCTTTTTGCCCCTTGGTATTTCTGAACTCTACGCACGCAGACTCCACGTTTTGGACTTGAAGTAGGTAAAAATACTTCGAAGCCTGGTATGAGTCAAAATAGAGTCAGGCTTTATTCTCACAAAAGTGCAGGAGAACCTGACCCCTTGAAAGCAGAAGCCAAAGTTCTCCCTGAACACAAGAAGCGTTGACCTTTATACATCAGGGTTCCCAATACAAGTCATGAAGCAAAGTCCAGTTAACAGTCCTTGATCACAAATTATAGTTCCTTTAACAGCTACTGATACACTCTGGTTTATGTTTAGGGACTATCTGGTATCCTTGGGTCATGAAGCACAATTCTCCTGGTAGTTGTAGTCAAGATGCAAACTCTTGTCCCCTGCTCTTCCCGCGGCCTTTCCTTTCAAGTGACTGTGTGCGATTGCAGCTGTCCCAGTGGGAGTCCTCCTTCAAACGGCCAGTCTCGCACTCTACCATTTGGTAGCTGCTTCCTTTGTTTAAATCATACACAAGCCGACGGGAAAGCAAGACTTACAACCCAACATCTACATTTAACTGTCCGTTTTATCAGAATGATATAAACAAGCGAGGGAACCATGAACAAATGGCTTATACTACTACCAGGAGCAATATAAACAAAGGGGAGACTATCCATCAGGAAGTGTTATGTTTGTAATACATTCCAGGTACAAAGTTAAACCTTTTTGGTACAAAACACATTGAGTGCAAAAAATAAATTAACGCTTCCCCTTCTTCAATCCCCCCTTTTGGTCAGAGGCCAAGTGCAAACATGGCCTCATGACCAATTTAGAGCCAAATGTTACCAGCATATGGGTCTACCCCTTTCGTCAGGAAGTCTGCCCTTTCTGCCTGCACACTTGCACTTGGCATAATCCAGGCTGTTACCGTTTTACAACAAGTGTTCAATAATGCCATACAAATACAAATATAACAATGACAATTAATGCAATTAACCCATGCATCAAGTATGATCCCCACGACCCGAACCATTGCCCCAGCCAACCCGGAGGGTTATAATTATGACATTGGCTCCCTTCATCTTGTATTGTCTTCGCTACTCGTTTGATATAATCTGCCAAACGAGTTATATTTTAATCATCTGGGATATATCTGCAGCATTCGGGTTCAATTATAGCGCACGTTCCTCCCTGGAAAGCCTACACATAATCAAGTGTCAATCGGTTCTGTAAAGCAACAGTCTGGATAGCTACAACCTCGGCTGATACTTCAGAGAAGGCTGTGCTCACCTCCTCGAACCCGTCTCTAGTTTCATTCGCAATTCTCTCCAAGGTCGAGGCCATTTGTAAAAGTTCCTTTGCTGCTTTTGCTGTCCCATAAAGTGGGAAAGCTATCATAAAGAACCGTTCTGTCTCACTCATGGTGAATATAGGGTATCACATATGCTAAATAACACGATCCTACCCAATCCCAAGGAAGCCATGGGTAGGCATTGTTTCCATACAAAATAGGTACCATTATATGCAATCATGCTGTTCATGTAAGTAGAGGAGAGGCTGACCAGGACATCAGCAGTGGGGCAATGAATTGTAATCTGTTGCACCAAAGCCCAGGCACCACTGGTGACATTAACCTGCTGGGTGTAGTAGCTACGGGCAATAAGTATGGTTCCGTTTCCTACCACGCAGATAGATCCCCCTTGTTGGGTTTTCACAACATGCCTGGTGGGGTTTTAAATGTCACTTTCCTTGTCCCATCTTGGGTTCCATTCTGATTCGAAATCCCCTCTACCATTCCCGGAGTTGACAAAAGGATAGGGAATAAAGGACTCCCCCCCCCCCACCCCCTTCCTTTCGTGCATGGGAATATGTAAGCAGACCCAGCACTTGCTCAAAATTTTGACTGCAATACATACAAGTGAGACATAAACATGAAAGTGTTCATGTGATAGGGTCGGATTTTAGAGGATTGGTACAATGATCGCTTGGATCAACCAAATCTCGTGTTGATGTACACATCCTTCCGAGCCGTCCGCTGATGCAGGGTACAGGTCCATCCCGTTCCCTCAGCTAAACACCAAAAATTCCAGTTACACCACGTTACATTGCATGGGAGACCCCAATCACCTCGCCCCTCCAACAGAGTTGGCAACATGGCATGGTTACGGAATCCCGAGCAGCGGTCCCTACGTGTAACCTCCCAGGGACTTATTCCATGTGTCGGAAGGTTACAATAGACAGAATCATCGTTACAGAGATGCTTGCGATGCTCTATCCCCAAGTCTATACAATTCCACCGATACTTCCCCTCCGTAACTAGCAGGGCAAGGTTCGTGAGAAGCAGCAAGAAAATCATCCTATCACTTAACGAATAACCCGCGCGACCGTTATACAATGGTCCAAAGGCTATACCACCCACGCGCCAGTGCCTGCAAACCCGTTCAGCTTGCTTGGAGGTCAACTGTCTCACATATCTGTGAATTAAGCATACTACACAATTTTAACCTCATAGGGGCCCTCCCAATTAGGGGCGAACCCAGATTTGTCAAGCAGTGCTTTTCCTGGGAATCAACTTCCCGCCCATCAAGGAACATTTCAAGCTCTCTCTCCCTGTGTCTCTTTGTTCCGGATTGTCTTTTACCAATTTGCGCATCCCTTTTAGTTGGGGGCTTAGTTCCAAAACATATCTCCTGAATTCATCTTTTAGTGAATCTACATCATCGCCCATTCTGTCATTAATTCATAAGGGGTTAATCCGGTTGTCCAGTTTGTGGTAACTCAGCCTCATCAGGATAGTGGGCAATACCTCTGTCCACAATTTTCCCTCTGTCTGTATGGCTTTAGCTTGTACATTATACATTTAACTACACCCTCCCCCCTCTTCCATCGAAAGCTTAGTGTGAATTAAATAACACTTTACACTGGTTTTTGGCTGCAGTTGGACATCCATTCATTTGTAAGTTAACAGTCCTTGATCATAAATTATAGTTCCTTTAACAGCTTCTGATAGTCTCTGGATCATGGTTAGAGACTATCTGGTATCCTTGGGTCATAAAGCACAATTCTCCTGGTAGTTGTAATCAAGATGCAACTTCTGGTCCCCTGCTCTTCCGGCGGCCTTTCCTTTGAAGTGACTGCGTGCGATTGCAGCTGTCCCAGTGGAGTCCTCCTTCAAACGGCCATTCTCGCACTCTACCATTTGGCAGCTGCTTCCTTTGTTTAAATCATACACAAGCCTACTCGAAAGCAAGACTTACAACCCAACATCTACATTTAACTGTCCGTTTTATCAGAATGATATAAACAAGCGAGGGAACCATGAACAAATGGCCCACACTACGAAAAGGTAAAGATGAAAAACATAAACAAACGGCTTATCCTACTACCCAGGAGCAATATAAACAAAGGGGAAACTAGCCATAAGGAAGGGTTATGTTTGTGATACATTCCAGGTACAAAGTTAAACCTTTTAGGTACAAAATACATTGAGTACGAAATAAAAATTAACCCTTCCCCTTCTTCAGAGCTAATACCCTTTCTCACCATTGTGCTAATTTCCTCTTTCACCAGCAGTGACACTCCACCACTTTTTTCCTTTATTTCTATCCTTCCTAAATATTGAATACGCCGGTATATTCAATTCCCACCTGCAGCCTCACGGTAGCACTGCTACTTTACAACGCGAGGAGAGCTGGGTTCGATTCCCGTGCTTGGGTCACTCTCTGTGCAGAGTTCGCACGTTCTCCCCGTTTCTACTTACATTTTCTCCCACAGTCTGAAGGACGTGCTGGTGAGGTGCATTGACCCGAAAAGGCGCCGGAGTGTGGCGACTGGTGGAATTTCACTGTAACTTCTTTGCAGTTATAATTTAAGTCCTTCTTCTGACTAATAAATTAACATAAACTTTAAGCCATGTCTCCCCAGAGAATGAGTGTGCGAGAGGTCGGATAGTCAAATCCGGGGAGAGCCCTGCCAGTTTTGGTCCCAACTGCCGATTGTTTATTTGAAAACAAATGTTACGTTTCAGACGCGGGGTTTCCATATTTCGAGATTAGGTTTTGGAACCTGCCACACATTGCGACGTATTTCTCAAAACTGCACACGTGGAGAAAATGTGGAAAAGGTTTGAAGAATGTTTTCCCACGTAACCGGACTGTTAACCTATCTCAATTAACCAATCGGGGTGGGGGGGTGGGGGGGGGGGCGGAGGGGCGCGGAGGGGGGCGGGAGGGTGCAGTTTGGTATTGAATTGATTATATTCTAACTGAGGGTTTTACTGAGCAGGAAGTGAAATTTTTGATGTTGCTCGGCATTCCAGTCCAGAAGTAATTCACACAATTAGGTTTTAGAGAGGTTGTCTGCGCAGACGTAGACACTGCGACTGGGTGATCGGCATCCAAAGCTACAGAAGGTAATGACAGGGCGGCACGGTAGCACAGTGGTTAGCCCTGCTGCTTCACAGCTCCAGGAACCCGGGTTCGATTCCCGGCTTGGGTCACTGTCTGTGTGGAGTTTGTACATTCTCCTTGTGTCTGCGTGGGTTTCCTCCCACAGTCCAAAGATGTGCGGGTTAGGTTGATTGGCCATGCTAAAATTGCCCCTTAGTGTCGTGGGATCTGTGGATTAGCGGGTAAATATGTAGGGATATGGGGGTACGGCCTGGGTGGGATTGTGGTCGGTGCAGACTCGATGGGCCGAATGGCCTCCTTCTGCACTGTAGGGTTTCGATGATTTCTTTTGTTGTTTCTGGCCTCTACTACCTTCCCATGCAGTGCAATCCAGGCTCCCACCGTCCTCTGGATGAAAAAATATTGCTCCCTCAAATCTGCTTTGTACTTTTTGACCCTCACCTTAATATTCTGTCCCCTTGTTGTCGAGCCTGCAAGTAAGGCGAACAATTGGTTCCTATCCACCGTGTCCGTACGCCTCATAATCTTATACACCTCAGTCAGGTCTTCCCGCAGCCGTCTCTGATCTAAAGAAAACAATCCGAGCTTATCCAATGTCTCTTTGTTGCTCATATTCTCCAAACAGGCAACATCCTAGTGAATAGCTTCTAAACGCTCTCCAGTGCAATCATGTCCTTATTATAGCGATGTGACCAGAAATGCACACAATCCTCCAGCTGTGGCCTCACCAAAGCATTGTCCAACTCCAACTGAATCTTCCTGCTCTTACAATCATACATTGATACTCCATCCCTTCCGCTACATGAGTCTTCACAACTCGCAGATTAAACGGCTTTTTCCACATCGAAAAACATTATCTACGGGAGCTGGAGCTTATCCTTGTATTTTCGAGGATCTGGGAATAACTGGGCGATCTAAGAATAGAACTGAAAAACAGATATAATCACAATATTGATGACATTGTGCTAACATCAGGTTAGCAGTCGATGCGTTGACCACGTGCCCTGATGGATCAGGCGTCTCACTTCGATTTTTCTAGTGATGGTTTACAGGTTCGAGTCCACTCGCCGTCGCTTCTGTCAGGAATCTGGTGGAACTCCCAGGGAACAGAGTTCTTTCCCGTCAGCTGAAATACACCTTTTCCTCCAAGCCCTGCCGGGCTCTTTCTCAGAATGTATTTCCTTGTTATTTTGTAAATTTAATTCTCAGAGATGTCGGTATTTCTCCTCCTCCCCCCCATCCACCACCCCCGCCAACAATTCCGCAATATCTGTTTGGTCGGGATACATTATTGATGTTCCTAAGGAGAACATTTTTTTAATTCAATCGGTTGATTGAAATTCTGTGGAGGGAATTATAATCTCCTTCGGAAGAGGTGTAACAATTAGCTGAATGAACTGTTTTTGTTGACAGGGATGAAAGGCTATGTCACTGGGCTGGTAAACCAGAGGACCGCACGAATCTTCGGGGATACGGAGTAAATCCCACGATGGCAGCTGATGAAATTAAATTCACCGATTTCATACATAGAAACATGGATATAAAATAGAAACAGGAGTTATCCATTCGGCCGAAATAAGTCTGCAATTTTAAGCTCGTTTCAATGACGGCGGCATTGAAATTCCCGTCGATTGTTTTTCCACAGAAATCATCTTCACAGAACAACAGAGAACATTTGACACAACAGAAAAGATCGTTCCAGAGCTGAGAGAACTTCCACTCAAGACGGATCATATTTACAAAACGGGGAACACATTAACACAACAGGGAATAATTTGACACAATCACAGTGAAGATCTCTTAACGGCAGAGTCTCAGTTCCACAACAGAGAGAACATTACACAGCAGAGAGCACAGTTACACAGCAGAAAATACATTTTAAAACAGGGCCTGTATTTGCGTAATAGAAAACATCTTTTCACAAATAATCAGTTTTTTCCATCACAGTATCTTGCTGGTTTGTTCGGCACCTTTTCTGTCTGTCATTGTGTGTGTATCCTGATAGTCTCTTACTGCTTTTCTGTGTGTCTTTCTCTGTCTGTTACCTTTTGATCTTGGAGTCAGACGCGCTGTCGTTCCGTCAAAAACTCACGATGCTTACTGCCTTTTACATCTGGGTTATGTTACAACATAGACCACAGAGCAGTACAGCGCAGAACAGGCCCTTCGGCCCACGATGTTGTGCCGAGCTTTATCTGAAAACAAGTTCAAGCTATCCCACTCCCTATCATCCTGGTGTGCTCCATGTGCCTATCCAATAACCGCTTAAATGTTCCTAAAGTGTCTGACTCCATTATCACTGCAGGCAGTCCCTTCCACACCCCAACCACTCTCTGCGTAAAGAACCTACCTCTGATATCCTGCCTATATCTCCCAACACGAACCCTATAGTTATGCCCCCTTGTTATAGCTCCATCCACCCGAGGAAATAGTCTTTGAACGTTCACTCTATCTATCCACTTCATCATTTTATAAACCTCTATTAAGTCTCCCCTCAGCCTCCTCCGCTCCAGAGAGAACAGCCCGAGCTCCCTCAACCTTTCCTTATAAGACCTACCCTCCAAACCAGGCAGCATCCTGGTAAATCTCCTATGCACTCTTTCCAGCGCTTCCACATCCTTCTTATGGTGAGGTGACCAGAACTGCACACAATATTCCAAATGTGGTCTCACCAAGGTCCTGTACAGTTGCAGCATAACCCCAGTGCTCTTAAACTCCAACCCCCTGTTAATAAAAGCTAACACACTATAGGCCTTCTTCACAGCTCTATCCACTTGAGTGGCAACCTTTAGAGATCTGTGGATATGGACCCCAAGATCTCTCTGTTCCTCCACAGTCTTCAGAACCCTACCTTTGACCCTGTAATCCACATTTAAATTAGTCCTACCAAAATGAATCACCTCACATTTATCAGGGTTAAACTCCATTTGCCATTTTTCAGCACAGCTTTGCGTCCTATCTATGTCTCTTTGCAGCCTACAACAGCCCTCCACCTCATCCACTACTCCACCAATCTAGGCGTCATCAGCAAATTTACTGATCCACCCTTCAGCCCCCTCCTCTAAGTCATTAATAAAAATCACAAAGAACAGAGGACCAAGCACTGATCCCTGTGGCACTCCGTTAGCAACCTGACTCCAGTCCGAACACTTTCCATCCACCACCCTCTGTCTTCGATCAGATAGCCAGTTACCTATCCAATCGGCCAACTTTCCCTCTATCCCACAACTCCTTACTTTCATCATAAAACGACCATGGGGGACCTTATCAAACGCCTTACTAAATTCCATGTATATGACATCAACTGCCCTACCTTCATCAACACACTTAGTTACCTCCTCAAGAAATTCAATCAAATTTCTGAGGCACGACTTGCCCTTCACGAATCCGAGCTGACTATCCCGGATTAATCCGCAACTTTCTAATTGGTCATAAATCCCAACCCTAAGGACCTTTTCCATCAATTTACCAACCACCGAAATAAGACTAACCGGTCTATAATTACCAGGGTCATTTCTATTCCCTTTCTTAAACAGAGGAACAATATTCGCCACTCTCCAGTCCTCTCGCACCATCCCCGTGGACAGTGAGGACCCAAAGATCAAAGCCAAAGGCTCTGCAATCTCATCCGTTGCCTCCCAAAGAATCCTAGGATATATTTCATCAGGCCCAGGGGACATATTGACCTTCAGTTTATTCAAAACTGCCAGTACATCCTCCCTCCAAACATCTATTTCCTCCAGCCTATTAGCCTGTAACACCTTCTATTCCTCAAAACCATGGCCCCTCTCCTTGGTGAACACTGAAGAAAAGTTTTCATTCATCACCTCGCCTATCTCTACTGACTCCATACGCAAGTTCCCACTTCTGTCCTTGACCGGCCCTAACCTCACCCTGGTCATTCCTTTATTCCTCACAGAAGAGTAAAAAGCCTTGGGGTTTTCCTTGATCCGACCCGAGAAGGACTTCTCATGTCCCCTCCGAGCTCTCCTCAGCCCCTTTTTCAGCTCATTCCTTGCTAACTTGTAACCCTCAATCGAGCCATATGAACGTTGTTTCCTCATCCCTACATAAGCTTCCCTCTTCCTTTTCACAAGACATTCCACCTCGTTCGTGAACTATGGTTCCCTCACTCGGTCATTTTCTCCATGCCTGACAGGGACATACCTATCAAGGACACCCAGTATTTGTTCCTTGAAAAAGTTCCACTTTTCATTCGTGCCTTTCCCTGACAGTTTCTGTTCCCATCTTATGCCCCCTAATTCTTGCCAAATCGCATCATAATGACCTCTCCCCCCATTCTAAACCTTGCCCTGCCTTACGGCCCTATCCCTCTCCATTGCAATAACAAAAGACACCGAATTGTGGTCACTATCTCCAAAGTGCTCTCCCACAACCAAATCTAACACTTGGCCCGGTTCATTTCCCAGTACCAAATCCAATGTGGCCTCAACTCTTGTCGGCCTATCCACCTATTGTGTCAGGAAACCATCCTGCACGCACTGCACAAAAACTGCCCCATCCGAACTATTTGACCTACAAAGGTTCCAATCAATATTTGGAAAGTTAAAGTCCCCCATGACAACTACCCTGTGACCCCCACACATATCCATAATCTGCTTAGCAATTTCTTCCTCCACATCTCTATTACTATTTGGGGGCCTATAGTAAACTCCTAACAACGTGAACGCTCCTTTCCTATTTCTAACCTCCGCCCATATTACCTCAGTGTGGAGATTCCCCTCGAAGTGCCTTTCCGCAGCCGTTAAACTATCCTTGATTAACAATGCTCCTCCTCCACCTCTTTTACCAGCTTCCCTACACTTACTGAAACATCTATACCCCGGAACGTCCAACACCCATTCCTGTCCTTGTTCTACCCACGTCTCCATAATGGCCACAACATCGTAGTCCCAAGTACCAATCCACGCCCCAAGTTCATTTACCTTGTTCCGGATGCTCCTTGCATTGAAGCAGACACACTTCAACCCACCTTCCTGTCTACCGGTACTCACCG
This sequence comes from Mustelus asterias, assembly GCF_964213995.1. Classification (NCBI taxonomy): domain Eukaryota; kingdom Metazoa; phylum Chordata; class Chondrichthyes; order Carcharhiniformes; family Triakidae; genus Mustelus; species Mustelus asterias. The sequence continues at coordinate 292,706 of NW_027590415.1, forward strand.
TTGACATTGATACCTTCCCCAATACCTCACCACCCTCAACACTGACTACTGGACGACAACTCCTTTTTCCCACTCCCCTGACAAATTAGTTTAAACCCCCCTGAAGAGCCGTATCAAATTTCCCTCCCAGGATATTGGTGCCCCTCTGGTTCAGGTGCACCCCGTCCTGTTTGTACAGCTCCGACCTTCCCCAGAATGTGTTCCAATTATCCACGTATCTGAAACCCTCCCTCCTACACCATCCCTGCAACCACATGTTTAACTGCACTCTCTCCCTGTTCCTCAACTCGCTATCACGTGGCACCGGTAACGTACCAGAGATGACCACATGTTTTGTTTTGGCTCTCAGCTTCCAGCCCAGCTCCCGAAATTCCTGTTTTAAATCCCCATCCCTTCCTTACCTATGTCGTTGGTACCAATGTGTACCACGACTACCATGTTCAGTGAATTCAAAATCAAACAGGGACCAGAGAGGGGAACTGCCTTTCGCTTTACTTTCTGTGGATTTACATCGAATGGAAGAGTAACAGCGATAGACAGAGATTAACGAGATTGCAGAAACACAGCATTATCCTATTGGAGAAATCTGTTCTTTTTTACGGGTGTTAAAATCACAAATGATGGCGGTCGGTGCATGTCACGAGGTGGCCGAGCCGTTAAAACGATGGACTGCTGACCGATTGTCTTCTGCACAATCCCAACCTCATGCGTGGTGTATTTGCTTTGCCTCCTTATTGAGGGTGAACTGTTGGTTCCTTTAGTGTTTTGAAGTTCACGGGACCAAGATGAAGTATGGACATAAAGTCTTGAGAGATGAGTCGGCCAGCACAATTCCATATTCCCTTAATTCTAATCCCATGAGAAAATCGATGTGACAATCAATTGAAAATTGATATCAGGGTACCAGCTTTGGGCAGGATTTTGTCACTCTGAACACATGTGGTTTCAGAAGCTCCAAAGCAGACACCAGCTTCATTTGCGGCAATCGTGGCAGATTTTGTCTTTCCAGAATCGTCAGCCATGAAAATTATTGCTGTATTAGCTGGATTGGCCATGCTAAATTGGCACGTAGTGTCAGGTGGATTAGTACGGTAAATATGTGACGTTACGGGGATACGGCCTGGGTGGGATTGTTCTCGGTGCAGGCTCGTGGGGCCGAGTGTTCTCCTTCCACACTGTGGGGATTTTATGAAGTTCGAGGCGGCAGTTTCACTTCTCTGAAAACACTGACACAGCAGTTCCTTCTTTCTTCAAATTTTACCCGAAAACCTGACTCCGATGAGGTTCGGACCCACAACCTTTGAACATCTCACAAGACAATGACTAGCAGTCCAACATGTCAATCTTAGCGCCACAGAGACAGAGCTGCAGCATCCATTCCCCATTCCCAGATGGGAATTTCTGACTTCGTCGAACAGATAGTTCAAACGTTCAGCAATTGGACAGTGACTGCATTTCAAAAATACTTTATTAAAATAGTTTGGAACGTCCTGTGGTTGTGAAAAGAGCTACAGAAATTCCAGTCGAACTCTGACAGGGCACAGACAGGTTGGTGGAATGGGAGGTCATGTGGCTGATGAAGAATGAATTGATTCATTTTGGAGGGTAGAACACAAAGTGACAGTATAAAATAAAGGATATCATTCCAAAAATGTGTGTAGCAACAGCGGGAAATGGATGGACATGTGTATAAACCATTGACGGTAATAAGAGCTTTTAATAAAACACACAGTATCCTCGGCTTTATAACCGAAAGCAAGAAGTTAATACAAATTTACTGCAAAGAAAATGGAGATGTGCTATTAGATAGCACATTAGATAATCTCAGCCTGAGGTGTGGCAATCCTGAGGCTAAATCAACACCAGTAAGCTCTGCCTGTTGACATGAGGAACAGCCGATTGTCAGATGGGATTATGGTGACTTTACCTTTATGTCCGTATCGGGTTCAGACTGTGTTTTGCATTATCTGCTGCTGTCTGAGAATTGGGATATTTCCGATTCTATTGGAGGAACTGTGCGTGTACAAAGGATTTGTACTGGCAGTCAGCTCTCGGAACTGTAAATTAGTTTGGAATTCATTCTGCATTTGCAATCTCTGGGATTTTAAACGAGTTGATGGATCTCCTCATTCTGAATCTCCGATATTTTTTTTTCAGCGTCGCTGACTGGGCCAGCAAATTTTTTCTCATTATTTCATGGGACGTGGGTGCCGCTGGGTGACCAGCATTTATTGACCAACTCTAGTTGCCCGCGGGAAATTGAGAGTCAACCACATTGCTGTGGCTCTGGAGTCAGATGTAGACCAGACCGGGAAGAACGGCACATTTCGGTCCCTGGCGGACCAGATAGATTCGGACGACAAGCGACAAAGGTTTCGTGGTCATCAGGAGATTCTTAATTCCAGATTTTATTTTTAATTGAATTCGAATTCTACAAGCTGCCGTGGTGGGATTCGAATCAGGGCCCCCAGAATAATAGCTAAGTTTCAGATTTCAGCGATAATACCACAAGGCCAAGGCCTCCAAATTTCTTCTGAATTGAGTGGCTTGGGAGGCCACCGACGACGGGAGCCACATTGCTGTTGGTCGGGAGTTACATGTAACTCAGGCCAGGTAGGAATTTCTTCCTGAAGAACATTAGTGATGGAACTGGGTTTTTTTTTGCGAAAATCGATTCGAGGTCATTTATTCCAGATGTATTTATTGATTTCGAATTTCGCCTCTGCCGTGGCAGGAGATGTGTGAGTGTTGGTCTGTGAGAGGTTGCATGTGCATGTGTGTCTGTGTGTGTCTGTGTGTATGTGTGTGTGTGTGGGGGGGGGGGGGTTGTGGGGTGTGTGTGCGTGATAGAGATTCACACATTTTTATCCTGTGACTGTGAATAAACCCCTTGTATTCATACACTGACACTATGATCCCCTTGCCCTTGTGAATTCCTCAGAAATAATTATGCCACTGAGAGCCTGGTGGGCGGATGGAGGGTGTGCTGAGGGTTGAAGGCAATGCCACAAGGCGCTGAGCGTTAAAATATGTGCAGGAAAGTGAAGAGTGAACTTGTCTGCGAGAAAATCACAGAAAAGCTGTGTCTGGTGCTGTGCACTAGAGGCAAGTTTGTGTTGTCAGTAAATGAAATCCTATTCTGAAAGCACAAAATCAGAAACAGGAAATTCTGGAAGTAGTCAGCAGCTCCAAAAGAAGCTGTGGTGAGATATTGCTGTCTCGTCAATGTAACTCTCCAATTGGATACTTCGCGTTGCTCAGATCTTACACACTCAACATCTTCGTGTAAGGAACAGGTCGGGCTGGAATTGGGTCTTTGTTGATTTGAGCAAACAGAACAATGCAGCACTGAGAAGCGCTTCACCCACCGGCGGTTTGGGGAAGGATGGGACTCAGAGACAGGCATCTGGCTGGGGTTGAAAAATGCAAAAGGACATCGCGATTCAAATGTCATGAACATCAAGCCGCTGGGTTCAGGTCGCAGTCTCCTCTGGAGATGTCGGTTCAAATCCCACTCCTGACACCGATTCTTTTTGGTGCACCAGGCACCATTCAAACCCATGAAATCACTCACCTGGAAGCACAAGGGCAACAGGTGCAGAGAAACAACGACAACCTGCAAACTCCACTCCGAGACACACACTATCCAGACCTGATAATTGTAAACCAGCCGTTTCTGTGGCTGGTTTACAATCCTGGAGCTCCCTCCACAACAAAACTGTGTGTGTACATGAACTGCAGTGATTCAAGAATGAATTGACCGTCAAATTCTCAAAGATGATTAATTTTGGACAATAAATGCTTCCTGGGTCAGTGACAGGCACGTCCCTTATAATTTAAATTCTAAAAAAAACACCTCGTGTCCCAGTAGGAACGCATCTGATATCAGAGCAGAAACAGTGTTTGTGAATCACATCCTGAACACGGCTACTTCTTATACCAGATGTGTGTTTGAATACAGTAAGTGGAACCAGCTCACTATCAACCGCTCAATGTTAAGCTGACGATGTTCACTGAGTGTTGTGTGCGATTCCCGCTGATCTGTTTGTTCAATGTCGGTAAAGGCAGCTTTGAAAGGTTTACAGGGAACTCGCTGCAGTGTCGATTGGCCACTGTAGGGATTCAATTACTTTTCTTTCATGAATATATCCGAGATCCGGATGGAGTGCTAAATTGACCCTAATGTCAGGGGGATTGGCAGGGTAAATATGTGGGGTTGTGGGGATAGAGCCTGGATGGGACTGTAGTCGGTGCAGACTCGATGGGTCGAAGGCCCTCCTTCTGCACTAATGGGATTCTATTATTCTCTGACCCTGCCCCTCACAGTTTCTCCCTCCCTCCCGACAGCACTGTGCATGTACCTACTGACTGCAGCAGCTGACGCAAACAGCGCAGCACCACCTTTCCCAGGGCAATTAAGGATGGGCAATAAATTCTGCCCAAGCCAGTGATGCCCAATCCCATGAATGAACACAACAAAAGTACTGAGCAGAGATTCCTTCTCATTTCCGTCTGAAATGGGACATGTTTATTTTTTATGCTCTGTTCTTCTCGTCACATTGCCGGTGTAATTCTGAGCACAATCGAGATTGTTTGGTCAGTGCAGCCCCGTTGCAGAATTACATTGTGGTGGAATGAGCTGCCTGGCGGTGTACATGGTGGGTTCTGTCCTCATGGTTCACTGCATCCGTTTATGTATGGGCTGCCCAGGACGCAGTCATTGTGGGAATCATTTCAAAGGTTTCTTTCTCTGGTACAATTCTGTGTCTGAATTTGACTGGGGGTAATTCCGAGTGTGGCAATGATATAGATATATCGGTCAGATGCAATTTTAAGAGACCTTCTGCTGTTTGCGGAACTCAAAGTTCATTCTGTACCTGTCAGTGGAATTAATTATCTGTGTAAGTCTATGATGCTGTTTGAAATTATCGGTTTCATTTGATACTTTTCTGTCAAGTCTCACACTCTTATCTTCCATGAGTATGCTTCCCTCTGTGTGTGTCTTTGAACTCTCTCTAAATCCCTCAGTAACAACTGATGCGACAGATTTATTCCCGATCACTCAGACTCAGCTCCTGTGAGTGAGTGCAGCAGACAGTCTGTATTTTTCAGCTCCTGACACTGAACTTGTTTTTGAGAATTATTCTCTCATCTGTCAGTCTCTAAGTCTGTTCTATTGTGGGATTGACACTGTGATTATCTGATCGTGGGTGAGAATCTGGAGTGGGATTTAATGAATGCCCCTGTCAATAGTACTGATTTGGGGGTGACATGGCCCCAACATCTGTCTCTCCTGCTCTGCTTGATTGATGGATTGAAAATTGTCGACTTTGCAACTATTTCGGCTGTCTGAGACTGTGGAACTGATGAGCCGTCTGTGTCTCTGAACTCTGTCAGTGACAATGCACGGACTGTGTTTAAGAAAGAGCAGGCGACACTCTTCCCTGCACCTTCTGGAGGAAGCGTCACATTTATTCTGATTCCGACAAATATTTGTCTGTTGAAACAAAATAAATTTTGTAACTCAAATACAGATTCCGTCAGCTTAATCTCTATTAATAATCATTGTGAGCGGTTTGTGAGGCTACAGCTAAAGTCAGGCTCGGATTGGTCACTCTCATGTCAATCCCACTTTGACGCAATCGGAGAGCCAGAGAGAAGGAATTGGAAGTTTGATTGGCTTATACCTTTAAAACAAGATGTCACTTTCACCTCCCACCACTGGTGTCGCTGTCTCTCCCTCTCTCGCTCTGTCACTCCCGCCTCCCAGGGCAGAAGCCGCAGTCTCTCCCTCTCGATCTGTCACTCTCTCCTCCCGCCACTGGGGAAGCTGCAGCTTTCCCTCTCGCTCCCTCACTCTCTCCTCCCGCCGCTGGTGTCGCTGCCTCTCTGCCTCTCGCTCCGTCACTCTCTCCTCCCACCGCTGGTGTCGCTGCAGCTTTCCATCTCGCTCTCTCACTCTCTCCTCCCACCGCCGGTGTCGCTGTCTCACCCTCTCGCTCCGTCACTCTCCCTTCCCACCGCCGATGTCGCTGCTCCACTCCCTCTCGCTGTCTCGGAGAGTACGTGTGTTTCTGAGTGTGTGCAGAATCACCACAGTGCAGAAGGAGGCCATGCAACCAATTCAGTCTGCACCCAGAATCCCACCGAGGCCCTATCCCCATAAACCCATCTCCTTAACCTACACGCCTATGGACAGTTCGGGACAATTTAGCATGGCCAATCCACCACACCTGCACAGACTTTGAGTGTGGGAGGAAACTGGAGCACCCGGAGGGCACCCACTTAGATACGGGGAGAACGTGCAAACTCCACACAGATAGTGACCCAAGGTTGGAATTGAACCAGGCCCTCTGGTGCTGCGGGGCAGCAGTGTTAACCATTGTGCCACAGTATGTGTGTGAGAGCATGTGTGTGTGTGTGTGTGTGAGAGAGAGTATGTGTGTGCATTTCCTGTTCTCCAGTTCTTTGGCAGCTCCCCCGTGGTCAGACAGGAATTCAAACTTTGTGTCAGAGACTCTGCAATCCCATAGCATCTTGGGACACAATCATCCAGACCTGGAGACTTGTCTACGCAAGCCTTCCAACATCTCCTAAACCTTATCCCTTCCTTTGTCAATTTGCTGAAGGACCTCACAGTCTCTGTCTCTCTCCCTGCCTCACTCTCTAACTCTCTGCCCCTTTCTGTCTCTCTGCCCCCGCTCTCTCTCTCTGCCCCCTCTCACTTTCTGCACCCTTATCTCTGTTTCCCTCTTTCTCTCTCTGCCCCATCGCTCTCTCTGTCCCCCTCTCTCTCTGCCCCCTCTCTCTCGCAGCCCCCTCTCTCTCTCTGCCCCCTCTTTGCCTCCCTCTCTGCCGGCCTCTCTCTGCATGTCCCCCTGTCTCTCTCTATGCCCCCTATTTCTCTCTATGCCTCCTTTTTCTGCATGCCCCCCTCTCGCTCGGCATGCCCCTCTCTCTGCCCCCCTCTCTCTCTCTCTCTCTGCACCCCCAGCCTCTCTCTCTCTCAGACAGTAAATAGCAGAGCCATGTTGTTAATGCTGGGTGAGTATATTGTGGGATGTGTTGTGTCTCAGTTGGGGACAGGGACAGTTCAGAGGGTGAGGCCGGCTGCTGGAACCTCTCTTGGCCTAGAGGCCGAAGTTGCCGCGTGGTTTGGCACAGCCGAGCTGTGTCCAATTGGTGAGTGTGGAGAAGATGCCCAAATGGGTGTCAATCCTGATGGGCTGCTCCAGCAGTAGGACCCCATTAGCCCTGCCCAGGAGTCACTGCAACTGGTGAGCCTTCTGCACAGCCTCTGTCAAACACAACCAAAAAGTCTGCAGTTGTCAACGAGAGAGAGAGTGAAAAGCTGAGAGTCAGAGAGAGAGATTGTGTGTGTGAGAGAGAGAGAGTCAGAGAGAGTCACAGAGAGAGCACCACACAGAGAGAGTGTGCCAGAGTGTGGTGACTCGGGAGAATTTCATAGTAACTTCATTGCAGTGGCAATGCAAGCCTTACTTGTGACTAATAAATAAACTTTACTTTGCTTTACTTTACTTGAACTTTTTCTGCGACTCGTCTGCCCAGAGGACAGTCATGGAAGCATTCAGTCAGCATCTACAGATTGTTCTGAGCTCCAGTGTCTCTCAGCCTAATTCACTCAGCCTCTCCTCACGGAATAACCTCCTCATTCCCCGTGGCAATCTAGTGAACCTTATCTGTACCGCCTCCAATGCAACTCTATCATTTCTCAAATGTGGAGACAACAGCTGTAAACAGTCTTGCAGATGTGGTCTCAATAAATTCCTGTACAATTGCAGCAGGCCACCTTTCTTCATCTGCTCCAAACCACTTACAATAAAAACAAACGTGCAATTTCCTTTTCTAATTGCTTGAATGTACAATCTCGATTGTGCTCCGAATTCTCTTCAACATTTTAAAATCCGTCACATTTCCACCTCTCTTTAGCTCTGAAGAAGAGTCATACAGACTCGAAGCATTCACTTTGTTTCTCTCTCCATAGATGCTGCCAGACCTGCTGGGGTTTCTATTATTTTCTGTTTATATTTCAGCCTTCTCCCTGTAATCCTGCACATTCTTCCTTTTCAGACAACAGTCGAATCCCTTCAGAACGTTTTAATTGAATCTGTATCCACCACACTCCCCGGCAATGCATTCCACACATTAAGCATTCGCTGTGTGAAAAATGCTTTCCTCGTGTTCTTATCCCTTCCTTTGCTCAGGATGTTCAAAGTGTTCTCTCTCATTCTTCTTCATTCCACGAGTGGGAGCAGTTTGTCCCTATCCATTCTGTCTAGGCGTCCTATAACATTTAATGCCTCTAAGTGGAACCCCTGATGCGGTGGTAAGATTTTTAAACAAGTCGACATTTAGGCACTGATAAAATTAGCAGCATTCAGTGAAATGACTTCGGAAAGCGTTTTTGAGCTAACAAGAAGCAATATGAGATGCAGTAATTGATTCAAATGAGTAATTATGATTGTAAAATACATATGCTGATATTTTGAATGGATCATTATTGACTTTAAAGAAGTTACCAGTTAGCAGTAAACCAGTCCAGATGACCCCTCGAAACATCAGCTCATTTCAAAGAACAAACAAAGAACAATACAGCACAGGAACAGGCCCTTCGGCCCTCCAAGCCCGCGCCGCTCCCCGGTCCAGCATTGAATCCTGAATCCAGGATCCCCGCCCAATTGTCCAGCCTATCGACATCCTAATATCCTATCCACCGAGCTGTCCCTCACAGCTACGATGCTTTGTTCATCACAACCTATTAACTCACCCCCACCACCCCCCCATTCCAGACCATGTGATCTCCAGGAAGAGGCGAAAACCCAGAGTGAAAACCCCAGGGCCAATATGGGGGAAAAAAAATCTGGGAAATTCCTCTCCGAACCCCTGAGGCGATCGAAACGAGTCCAGGAGATCACACTGGCCCTGATCAGAAAATGCTTCCCAACCCTATTCATTTCCACTTCTGCTTTACGAACACCATCTGAATTCCCTGCCCCCGAGACAGGTTCTCAACTATCCGCAGTCTCGCTCTGTACTGGCACCAGCAAGATGATCATAGAATGAAGCCTGCTACGCTCCTTGCATTGAAGTATAAGCACTCCAGACCTCCAGGCCCAGTGAGGTCGTCCTCCCCCAGAGTGCTCTTCTTCTTTGCCAGCTTTGTTCCAGCCCCAAGCTCGTCCCCAGCCTCCACACTTGTAGACCTAATATTTTGATCCCCACCCCCCTGCCATACTAGTTTAAACCCCCCCGAACTGCACTAGCAAAGCTCCCAGCCAGGATATTTGTGCCCTTCCAACTTAGTTGTGACCCCTCCCTCTTGTACAGGTGCCATCCTCTCCTGAAAACTTCCCATTGATCTATGAAAATGAAGCCCTCCCTCCTGGACCAGTCCTTTAGCCAGGCATTCATTTGTACCAACTCCCTATTCTTAGCCTCACTGGCACGAGGCATTGGGAGCAGCCCAGAGATGGCCACCCTAGTGACCCTACTTTTTAACCTATTTCCCAACTCCCTGAATTGCTCTCTTAGGATCCCCCTACTCTTCCTATTTTCGTCATTTCCACCAATGTGTATAATGACATCCGTTTCTTTATCTTCCCCTTTTAATATGCCTCCTATCCGCTCGGAGACGTCCGTGACCCCAGCACCAGGTAGGCAGACTACCATCCTGGAGTCCCGTTCGCACCCACAGAATCGCCTGTCTGTGCCTCTAACTGATGCATCCCCCACCACTATCGCTCTCCGAACCCCTCTCTTCCCTTTCCGGGCCACAGAGCCTGACTGTGTGCCAGTGACCTGGTCACTGTGTCTTACCACTGGAGAGGCACACTCCTCCACACTATCCAAAACAATATACCCAATTTCGCTCCTTACAGATGCTGCCAGACATGCACAGATTTTCCAGCATTTTCTCTTTTGGTTTCAGATGACTGCAGCCGCAGTAATTATTTGCTTTTCTTTAAGAGTTGCAATGTTGCACCTCATTTAGAGTTGTAGGACTGTGAAGCTTCACTAATGAAATGGATTACATACTTTGGAACTGTTTTCCTTTTATTTTTCATTGTCTCTCTATAATCGTCCGACCAGAATGAATCACTTCACCATCCTCAGCTTTGAATTTCATCTATAACTTGTCCATTTCATTTTTGAAGTTTTACCCCATCCTCCTCACAGTTCACAATTCTTCTAAGTTTCACGTTATCGACAAATTCTGAAATTGTGCCCTGTGCAACATTACCTCGGACACTAATCTATCCTGGTGAATGTTCACAGTATCTACAGTTTGTGTGCACATCAAATTGATGTACTGCAGTTTGAGGCTTATAACAGAAAAGAGGAATCAATGCAAATCTCTACATATTACACGTAAATGTTGCAGAATTGCAGTCAACTGGTTTTGTTATCGTTGTTCATAGGAAATAGCAGAGAGTGGTTTCGATCCAGCGATCTCTCAGTTATGGGCACACTTCCACTGCGCCACTCTGCTCCAGTCAATGCAGCCCCAACTGCTGCCTATCAATGTAACTGATCAGATATTGACTTCTACATTGTTGTTTAACACCAGCACCAGTATCAAGAGGCTCAGTCTGGCCAGACAATTCCACTGCAGAACACCAAGAATAAAATGGACAGAGAAAGACACGCACAAGAACAGCAAAATAAACTGTTTGTGCACGTGTAACGGCAGACAAAGGTGCCGGGAAACCGGCAAGTTACGGAATTGATCACTGATGTTTTAACGGAGTTTTCTCGTGTAAATATATTTGTAAATATATTCCCTGCTGTGTAACGGTGCTCTCTGCTGTTCAAAGATGTTCACTGTTGTTGTGCAAAGTGTTTCACTGTTTGTAAATATACTTCCTGCTGTGGTCTGTGATATGGAGGTTTCCAGCATGGAAACAGGCCCATCGGCCCAACTTGTCCATGCCGCCCAGTTTTTTACCAACGGGTTGTTGCCAATTGCCCGTGTTTGTCCCATATTCCTCCAGACCAATCTTACCCATGTAACTGTCTCAATTTTTGTTCAGAGTTATTTTCTGCTGTTGAGTGAAATGCTTCCCAGTTGTCGTAAATGTGTTTCCGGCTTTGTAAATGTTTTTTTTTTCTTCTGTTCTATTCATATATATCGTGCTCTGCAAACGTGTTCCCTGTTGTGTAAGAAGATTCTCCGTGAAGTTGTTTCTGTCAGTAAATTGTTGCATATTGTGTTTACATGTTCCTTGTACTTGTTTAGAACTCTGGTTGCATATAAAAGTGATTTACTGCAGATCGAGGGTTTTGGGGGAAAGGAGAATCGATGTGAATACCTGTCTGCATATTCCACGGAGAAGTCACAAATGTTTTGCGGTTGTTGTCAAGTTGTTTCATGTTCAGTGCAAATAGGAGCAGCAGAGTATGGTTCCGATCGATCAATCTCTCTGTTAAGGGCCCAGCACTCTTCCGCTGCGCCACTCTGCGACGGTAAAAATGATCTCTGCTGCCTATCAATGTAGCCAGGCAGATTTTCGCCCCTGTATCCTTTAACACGAGTAACAGTGTCAGGAGGCTCAGCCACTGCGTCACACCGAGAATACAACAGACAGAGAAAAACAAACAATAGCAGTAATAGAGATTGTCTGGATATATCTAACGACAGACAAAGGTGCTGGGAAACTGGCAAGACACGGAATTGGAGAATCGATCACTGATATTTAAAGGAATTTTCTGTTGCAAATACATATCTGTGAATGTATTTCGTGCTGTGCATTGCCAGAGGAGAGAAGGGTAGATTTTAACGTGCTGAATGTTTAGGACCTGGAATGCACTGCCTGAGAGGGTGGCAGAGGCAGCATTAAATCAGGGTTGTCAAAGGGGAATGGGATCAGCACCTGAAATGAAAGTATTTGCAGGGTTATGAGACAAGGGCTGAGAAAGGGATGTGCCTAGTTGTTCTTTTATAGACCAGCGCACAGACAAAAAACCGAATGGTCTCCCTTTCTTTGTTAGTATCCACTCAGAGATTCTAGATGTATGAGTGTTGGACTCATTCTGTATCGCTCTGTCTCTGGTGCGACATATGTGTGCGACATTCATAATGAATCTATCTGATAGACTTTGCAAATCTGTAACATTCGACCCGGAAGATCCCTAATTGAAACCGGGAAATTTGTTCTAATTAGTACATGATTACACACGATCCTCTACTCAAAATCTTCAATGTAATATCTGCTTATCTCTAAAATTCATTCTCCATTCCCGAGATTTCTCTTTAGTACATCGATGCTAGTCGGCTCAACTGCTCCAGGTATTAGCACATTCCAAGTTATACTGACTGCATGGGAAAGTACATTAATATCGAATTTTCTGTGGGATTTAATGCTGACATCCAATCATTAATTCCTGTTTGATCTGTCTCTGCAACATCGACAGTTTATGTGATTCTTTTCCGCTCTGCTGCAGTTCTGCATTGCGGCCAGTAGATGTCAGCATACTCTGGTAGACTGATTTTTGTAACAGTTTTAACAACACCAGGTCAAAGTCCAACAGGTTTATTTGGTAGCAAATACCATTAGTTTTCGGAGCGCTGCTCCTTCGTCAGATGGAGTGGAAATGTGCTGCATCAGAGAGGGACACAACATACAAGAATTGTTCACATTATATTGAATTGGGACGGAGGAATTTCGAAATACTGAATGTGTTGGCCATATCAATTCGAAATCTACCAGTAAGCTGCTTTCCTCGGCATTCATCATTTAAATACCGATAAATCAGCAAGGCTATGGTTTTAAAGTGAAAGTATTAGCACTGGTATGTATTTTCTTTTGAACAAAGTGGCATTTTGAATCATTGTTACTTAGCATAGTTAGAATTTCATTATGCAACAGTTTACTTATTAGTACAAACCTAGTAAAGCATGTATTACACAAACTGTTATCTATTTCCGATTGGGGATGGTATATCGAGAGAAACTTGCTTTTCTTGAGATATATTACTGACCTATATCTGGCTGCACAGGTTTCAATCTCAAAATTGGCCAGTGGTACAAAACTTGAAAATATTATGACCTTTAGTGAGAAGGATATTGATAATCTTCAAGAAGATATAGGCAGGCTGGTGAAATGGGCACAGATGTGACAGATGCAATTTAATTAATGTAAGGAAGTGTGAAGTGATGCATTTGGGTCCGAAGATCGAGGAGAGGTGATATGAAATAAAGGGTACACCTTTAGCCTTCCTAATCCCTATGGCACTTTTACCATGCCAAGATTCCACAGTCTATTCACCCATCTCAGAACACATTGAATATCCAGCCTGAAGTCTGCATTTCACCGTCCACTTGTGCAGAGATGATTAAACGTTTAGCACTCCCACTTTCCTATGTACCTTTACTCTGCAACGACCCCTGTTCCGTCTGACAACTCAGTCAACGTCGCACCTTCACTTTGAGAACTGCCCATGGTGGGCTTATCCTGCCCAGTCCCAATTGTGTTTCACTCTGCTCAGTTATATTGCCCAGATTGCATTATTTTCCAACTTTCCTATTCTCAATTAATAATAACTGAATGAATAGAACCATCCTTTGATTAAACACTGTCACCTTTCAATGTTTCGCGGGCGAGTTTAATGAAGTGCTGAAAGTTATCCAAACATATCTGCAATTTGCATTCTCATTGACAAAGAACTGAGCGGGTGATGGATACAGTTTCAATAGTCGCTTTAAAAAATAGAGAATGGATGTACAAATTTAAAATCCAAGGGTGATATCACTGCCTGAAGAGATTTTCAGGCTGTGGCGATTAGAATAACAATGCACATTATCAATTTGAATTGTTGAAAACAATAGAATGGTGCATCCATTGTGGATGAAAGGAAACTTTAAACTGTGCAGCCGTGCTGTGCTTCAGGAGCTGGTTTTACAGAAATCTCCATGAATCAAAAGTGTTGCCTCGCCTGCTGAGCATTTTCAGCATTTTCTGTGTTTGTTTCAGATTTCTAGCTTCCAGCTTTGCGTTGTGTTCTGTGCAGGTGTTTTACTGCAATTGGGAACATGTTCTAATCCGCCCTGTGACAGATGGAGTAGAATGTGTATCGTGACTCTCAAGCCTGCGAGATTCGACTCCAAGCTGTACAAGAGAATGAGGAAGAGAGATAGGGAGGATCATTCTGTGATGGACAGATTTCCTGTATAAAGGGCACAAAAATCTGTATTTCCACAGCTGTTTTAACAGACATAAGATGTCCCAACATGACTTGCAATCAATGAAGTTCCTCTTAACTGTTCCCGATGTTTTAACGATGAGATTGTTGAACTTACCAGAGTTTCTGCATTGTCAAGAATCCATATATGGACCTGTAAAATAAACTTCCAACACGCGCCATGTGGCTCTGTGGCGCAATGGATAGCGCGGTAGACTTCTAAATAATGGTAAGTTAACTACTCAGAGGTTGTTGGTTTAAATCCCACCAGAGTCGAATTTTGGATCAGATTGTTCGCAAACGGTTTGCTGCTTCATTGATGTGATTCAGCTTTGGCACCGACATTTCCTGCTCTGCCATCTCTCCATGCTGTTTCTGTTTACTCGGCTTTCAGGGAAACCACTGACTTGGGAAGAAAATGCAAACCCCAGTGGCTTTCATAAGATTTGACACAACGTTCGCTGATTGCGTTAAAAAATAGTAACATACATTTTCAGTTAGATATTTCGCTTCTTTTGGAAGAGAGCGATGTTAAAGAACGCATACACGCAACAACAACAACAACAACAACAACTTATAAATAACTACAATCAATGAATAGATATCAATGCCCTGCAACTTGGTGGTGTTATCCTGATGTGTCTGCTGCGCTCATCCTTCCAGGCTGTAGTGGTCGTGGGTTTGGAAGGTGCTGGAAAAGGAACCTTGCGGTGTTGCTGCAATGCACCTTGAGCACAGATGGTGCACACTGCTGCCTTGTGTGTCGGTAGTGGAGGGAGTGATTTTTTATTCATGCGAACCAAATGAAGTGGGCTGCTTTGTCCTGGATGGTGCCAAACCTCTGTAGTGTTGTTCAAGCTGCATTTATCCAGGCACGTTTCTCAGGAAACCAGGTGCTCCGGTTGCCTTCCCCAGTCTAAAGATGAGCAGCTTGGGTTGTTTGGCCATGATCGTTTTCCCTTGGTTCCCAAGGTGTTTGTATAGGCAGATTAGTGGGGTGGATGTGTGGCGCCGTGGGGATAGATCCTGTGTGCGATTCTCTGTCGGGGAGTCGGTACAGACTCAATGGACAGAATGGTCTCCTTTTGCACTGTTAGGATTTCATGATTCTAAGGTCATTGGACTGTGTTAGAAATTCCCTGAGAAAAAAAATGGAAAGCTGTGTTTGGAGAACTGACAGCATTGGGTTTATTGTAGATGAAATGTGTTTTACTGCAAGATTATGAAAATACCTGGATCGTGTAAATAAATATTAGAGATATTTGTGGGGATCTCGAAATATGTTTTTGTTTCATTTTGTAGATCATCCACTGTAAAGGGAAAGACAACATTGGTGAGCAAGGAAGGGATGCTGTGACTTACAAATGCCGCCTAATAGAAGTCAAACCTCTGCTGGGATTTGAACGCAGGATCTTATCATACAAGCGCCTTAACCAACTAAACCAGCTTGATGCTTCGGCTTGTACAGCGGAAACTGGAAATGCGTTCCTGATCTGGCGGTATTTGTGCAAAAAGGGACACTACCAGATCTGGAACATATCTCTGCAAATAGAGATAGTTCACATTTCAGATGCAGACCTTTCACGGGAACGACCGCTTCACTCTCCACAGATGCAATGGGATCTCGGATATATTCATGAAAGAAAAATGATTGAATCCCACAGTGGCCCATCGAGACTGCACCGATTTCCCTGAAAGCCTTTGAAACCCGCCTTTCCCGACATTGAACAAGCACATCAGAGGGAATCACAGACATCACTCAGTGCAACTCTTCCGCTAAACATTGAGTGATTTATCGTGAGCTGGTTCGATTTATTGTTTTCAGACACACATCTAGTATAAAAGTAGCCGTGTTCAGGATGTCATTCACAAACACAGCTTTCTGCTCTGACGGCAGACGTTCTCCTTCTGTGGCACAAGGTGATTTTTTAAAAAAAATACTTCATTCATGAGGGCTATGTGTGTCGCTGGCACGGGAATCATTTATTCTCCAAATTAATTATCTTTGTGTAATTGGGGACGAATTTCCTCTGTAGCCACGGCAGTGCGTGTGCACAAACACTGCTGTTCGGGAGGGAGTTCCTGGATTGTGAACCAGCCAGAGGAACGGCGATATCTTCCCAAGTCAGTGTGGTGTGGGTCTCTGAGTGGTCGTTGTTTCTCCGCATCTGCTGCCCGGTGAGAGATTTCTTGGTTTTGGATGGTGCCTCGCGAAGTAAAAACAGCTGTCAGGAGTGGGATTTGAACCCACGCTTCCAGAAAAGACTGCGACCTGAATGCAGCGCCTTAAACCGCTCGGCCATCCTGACGACATTTGCCTAAGTGTAAAATCTCTGCACAAATCGAATTGAATTCCACCTTTATTGTTATTAAATTTAAACCGCGATGCGTTTTTCCATTTTCGAACCCCAGGCAGAGGCCTGTATCTGAGTCCCATCCTTCCCCAAGCCGCCGGGAGGTGAGGAGTTTCTCATTGCTGCATTGTTCTGTTTTCTCAAATCAACAAAAACCCAATTCCCGCCCTATCTGTTCCTTGCACGAAGGTGTTGAGAGTGTCAGATCTGAGCAAGGGGAAGTATCCAATTGGAGAGTTACATCCTGGCGACAGGAATATCGCTCCACAGCTACTTTCGGAGCTGCTGAATATTTCCAGCATGTCGTTTGTTCCTTCAGTTCATTCACTGACAACATAATCTTGACTCTTGGGCGCAGCTCCAGACACAGCTTTTCTGTGATCTTCGCACAGACAAGTTCACTCTTCACTTTCCTACATACATGCTTTAAAATCGACTCTTTTCACACTCAGCATCCTGCAGCATTGCCTTCAAACCTCACCCAACCCTCCACCCACCCAGCAGGGTCTCAGAGGTACAAGTGCTTCTTAGGAATTCACAAAAGCAAGGGGATCGCAGTGTTTGTGAGGGAATATAAAGGATTAATCCACACTCACACACACACACACACACACACACACAGCCACAGCAGATGGTGAAATTTGACATCAATAAAAACATCTGGTATTAAAAGTCTAACGACAATCAATCGACTGCCTTAAAATAACACAACTGGTTCACTCATGTCCTTTAAGGAATGCATTTTTTTCCTGGTCTGCACCTCCATGTTGCCCCCGACGCTCAGCAACTTTGGTGACTCGAAGTTGTCCTCTGAGGGACCTACCAAGCCGCTCAGGTCAAGGGCAATTTGGGATGAGCAACAATTGCGGGCCCAGTCAACGATGCCCACATCCAAGGAATGAATAAACAAAATAAATAGCTGATTCAAAGTGAGGTGATACAGAAAGTCAGTTGCAGTATCAAACATTGACAGATACAGAATTAAATTAGAAACTATCTTTCAGTTCTGGAAGCTGACAGTCAGAACAAGTCACTTGTAGAGGCACAGTTCAACAGATAGAATCTGTTGTAGGTAAAAAAAAAAACCTCTGACACTATTAGTGGATCAAAGTGCAGGTTTATTTTCACAATTGTGGGAGAAGTGAGGTTCCTAACAGTGGACCCCCAGCCTTCTCTTCGAACACAAGTAAGAACAGAGTTTATATATGTCCCGGGCCCCACCCTCATCACATTGCAATTCTCTGAGATGTCTGTCGTTGTTCGTGGTGAGATTCGTGTTGCATCAGCAGTATCTTCCTCTGGGTAGTTTGTTCGATCTCCAAGGCCACGATTGTTCGTCATTTATATCCTTGAAACAATATCACAGGTTTTGCACAAAAAAGGTAACTAATATACATACAGGTTTGTATAATACTTTATATCAGGATAAGAGGAATAAAGTATGATGAATATATATATATATATATATATATATATATATATATATATATATATATATATATGAATCTATGGTTATACGATCACAGAAGGCATACATGTCAACTCCATCGTGTTAAACAAAGTTACATAAAAATGGAGATTGTTTAGCTGATTTAGAACCATAGAACCATAGAAAATTGCAGCTCAGAAACAGGCCTTTTGGCCCTTCTTGTCTGTGCTGAACCATTTTATGCCTAGTCCCACTGACCTGCACTTGGACCATATCCCTCCACACCCCTCTCATCCATGAACCCGTCCAAGTTTTTCTTAAATGTTAAAAGTGACCCCGCATTTACCACTTTATCCGGCAGCTCATTCCACACTCCCACCACTCTCTGCGTGAAGAAGCCCCCCTAATATTCCCTTTAAACTTTTCTCCTTTCACCCTTAACCCATGCCCTCTGGTTTTTTTCTCCCCCAGCCTCAGCGGAAAAAGCCTGCCTGCATTCACTCTATCTATACCCATCAAAATCTTATACACCTCCATCAAATCTCCCCTCAATCTTCTACGCTCCAGGGAATAAAGACCCAACCTATTCAATCTCTCTCTGTAACTCAGCTTCTCAAGTCCCGGCAACATCCTTGTGAACCTTCTCTGCACTCTTTCAATCTTATTTACATCCTTCCTGTAACTAGGTGACCAAAACTGTACACAATACTCCAAATTCGGTCTCACCAATGCCTTATATAACCTTACCATAACACTCCAACTTTTATACTCGATACTCCGATTTATAAAGGCCAATGTACCAAAGGCACTCTTTACGACCCTATCCACCTGTGACGTCACTTTTAGGGAATTCTGTACCTGTATTCCCAGATCCCTCTGTTCAACTGCACTCTTCAGAGTCCTACCATTTACCCTGTACGTTCTTCTTTGGTTTGTCCTTCCAAAGTGCAATATCTCACACTTGTCTGCGTTAAATTCCATTTGCCATTTTTCAGCCCATTTTTCTAGTTGGTCCAAATCCCTCTGCAAGCTTTGAAAACCTTCCTCACTGTCCACTACACCTCCAATCTTTGTATCATCAGCAAACTTGCTGATCCAATTTACCACATTATCATCCAGATCATTGATATAGATGACAAACAACAATGGACCCAACACCGATCCCTGCGGCACACCACTAGTCACAGGCCTCCACTCAGAGAAGCAATCCTCCACAACCACTCTCTGGCTTCTTCCATTGAGCCAGTGTCTTATCCAATTTACTCCCTCCCCATGTATACCTAGCGACTGAACCTTCCGAACTAACCTCCCATGAGGAACCTTGTCAAAGGCCTTGCTGAAATCCAGGTAGACAACAGGTAGATTTCGAGCTGCGTTAATCGCATTTCTTGATAACAAGTGGAGACAGCAAGAATAGCTGTTCCTCTTATCTGGCACAGACATGAAAAACACCGAACTCTGACGAAAACATGAACTCTGCAGTGTTCTCAACAAAATCACAGAGTTCGGGTCTTAATGCTGAAGTGTGACAAAGCTCATTAACCCATTCCCGTCTTCAGAATCAGAAAGATCCCTCATTGAGCACCAGATAAGGCAAAGCACAGTCTGAATACAGACAGATGCAGCAGAAAAACCATTCGTTCTGCAGCAGAAAAAGCATTCGCACACGACCAGAAGTACGTGGAGGCTTTAGAGCGAGTGCAGAGGAGGTTTACCAGGATGTTGTCTGGTATGGAAGGGCTTAGTTATGAGGAGAGATTGGGTAAACTGGGGTTGTTCTCACTGGAAAGACGAAGGATGAGGGGTGACCTCATAGAGGTGTATAAAATTATGAAAGGCATAGATAGGGTGAACGGTGGGAAGCTTTTTACCAGGTCGGAAGTGACGTTCACGAGGGGCCATAGGTTCAAGGTGAGGGTGGGGGGGGGGGGGGGGGGAGGGCGGGGTGGGGGAGGGGGAGGGCGGGGTGGGGGCGGGGGGGGGGATATCAGAAGGTCGTATTTTACACAGAGGGTTTTGGAGGTGGACACACTGGGAACGTTTAAGACTTATCTAGATAACCACATGAACGGAGTGGGAATGGAGGGATACAAAAGAATGGTCTAGTTTGGTCCAGGGAGCGGCGTGGGCTTGGAGGGCCGAATGGCCTGCTCCTGCGCTGTATTGTTCTTTGTTCTTTATTCTTTGTTACACAACTGGGAACATATTTGCACAACAGGGAAGAAATTGACACAAACGCAGTGAAGATCTGTCAAAGGCAGAGTGATGTGGAGATGCCGGCGTTGGACTGGGGTAAACACAGTAAGAAGTTTAACAACACCAGGTTAAAGTCCAACAGGTTTATTTGGTAGCAAAAGCCACACAAGCTTTCGAGGCTCTAAGCCCCTTCTTCAGGTGAGTGGGAATTCTGTTCACAAACAGAACTTATAAAGACACAGACTCAATTTACATGAATAACGAGTCCCAGTTCCACAACAGGGAACAGTTACACAGCAGGGAATACAATTCAAAACAGGGATTTCTTTGTGTAACAAAAAATAACTTATCATGAATAATCAATTTTTCCACATTAGTCTCTTTCTGGTTTGCTGGGCAACATTTCTTGTTTGAAATAAAAAGAGACAGTGAATAGATTCCTGGCTTCCGCGCAACAGTAATTTTCAGGAAACAACGGACCTGCGAAGCAAAGTGGCGCAGCGGAAGCGTGCTGGCCCCAAAACCCAGTGGTTTATGGATCTAAACCATTCTCTGCTGTTGTGTTTTTGCTCACGTTCAGAAGAAAGGGATATCTGGGTTTTCCCTGCAGCAAATTTGCTTCATTATCTTGCTCGACGTTTGTGAGAATATCACAGTGGCACAGTTCATTTGTCTCAGTTGCCTGGACAATTTATGCAGCCAATATCTCTGGTTCGATTCCTGTTTCGGTTGAGATTATTCATGAAGGCTCTGCCCTCTTCGCTTTGCTCCTCACCTGAGGTATGAATTATTCGGTTAAATCACCAGCAGAAAGTTCCCACTTTGATGAAACATCTGGGATTGGGACCGTTTCTTTAATTTTATAAGCAATGGCAGCATCGCATTTATGCGGCCATTTGTTCAGATATAAACCTGTGCAAAAAAAATACACAAACTGAGCATGTGAACCAGAAGAATCGCCAACAACTTCATTTCTATCGACCACAGTTTTGAAATTCATCATATCGGGGACATTTGCAAACAATCAACTTCACCAAAATACAAACAGAAACTGTGAGCCTGACGTGATTTGAACACGCACCCTGCTGATCTGGAGTCAGACGCGCCACCGTTGCGCCACCGGCTCACGTACTTCCATGATTTTTACATCTGTTTTATGTTCGGTGAATTCTAAAGCATCTCGGATACTGATAGGCTAATTGTCCCCCTCTTCATTTTCTGTGGATAAACATTGAATCGAGGAGCAACAACGAACCAAGATTAACAAGAGAGTAGAAACACCACATTATTCTGCGGGAGGAAAATGTTTTTTATTACGGGTGTTAACAACACACGAGATCGATTGGGCAAAAGCCCATGTTTGAGAAGGCTGCCGCATGGTTAAGGCGGTGGACTACTAATGCGTTGTGTTTTGCACGCGTGGGTTCAAATCCCATTCTAATCGTTGATGCGTTTTCTCTGTCTCCATTTTGAACCATTTATGGAAGTTGAACCGATGATTCGTTTCGTGTTTTGCGGTTCACGGAACAAAGATAAAGTAACGACACAGACTTCGACAGGCTTGAGGGGCGAATAGTCCAGCACCATGCCATGTTCCTATCTTCCTAATCCAATGAGAAATTCGAGCTGACAATCGATTCAAATCAGGACACCAGCTTTGGACAGGAGATTGCCTCCATGAAAATATGTGGTTTCAGAAGCTCCAAAGGAAACGTCAGCTTCATTTGCACATTTTTAATTTTCCAGAATCGGCAGGTCAGCCTTGGAAATAAGTGCCGTGTTGGCTGGTTTGGCCGTGCTAAATTGCCCCTTCGTCTCAGGGCGATTAGCACGGTAAATATGGGAGCCATTGGTATCATCAGTTGTTCTTTGACTGTTTTGTGTAGCCTTTCACCAAAATTGCATTTAATCTCTCCTGTGGGAGGAAACTGGAGCATCCAGAGAAAACCCACGCAGACAAGGGGGGGGGGGGGGGGAATTCGAACTCCACACAGACTCCCACCCAAGGGCACAACCGAACCCACGTCCCTCGTGCCGTGAGACAGCTGTGCTAATCACTGCGTCACCCTCTAAACCATGGGAGTGGGATGAAGTAAAATGCTCTTTAAATGAGCCAATATGGATTCGATGGGCCAAATGGAGTCCTACTACACCGTAAAAATTCAGTGGTTTGGGAATTTAAAACATTGTTTCATTGAATGTTGGAGCAGGCTTGAGGGGCAATATGGTCTAAAGAGCAAAGAACAAAGCAAATTACAGCACAGGAACAGTCCCTTCGGCCCTCCAAGCCTGCACCGACTGATCTAAAAACCCCTACCCTTCCAGGGACCATATCCCTCTTTTCCCATCCTCGTCATGTATTTGTCCAGACACCCCTTAAAACTCACTATCGTACCTGCTTCCACGACCTCCCCGGTAGCGAGTTCCAGGCACCCACCACCCTCTGTGTAAAACACTTGCCTCGTACAACTCCTTGAAACCTTTAATAGGAACCTGAGGAAGTCTACTCCTGATCTGATACATTGTGCTGCTGTGTCCAGAAAGTAAAACTCATCCAATAATCTATTTCACATATCAGAATTCACTCCACAAACCGTGAACCATCAACTGTATCCTCACTGACAAACACTGACTCGTGGTTAAGCAATGTCTCAATCTTAAAATTCTCATCCGAGTCTTCAAGTCCCTCCATGTCCTCAGCTCTCGCTTTCTGTAATCACCTCAAGCCCATCAACCCTCTGAAACATCTGAGTTACTCTAATTCAGACCTTTTGAGCATCACTGATTCGTTTCGCTCCCCCAGTGTTGGCCCTGCCTTGAGGGCCTCGGGTCTGGAATGCCCTCTCTGCCTCTTTCTTCGTTCGTTCATCCTCCACTTTTATCGCCTTCCCTTCATTGACTTCCTCCTTTTCCCGTGGGATTTATCTTTTTCACACTCTGACTTTCGCCAGTCCTGTTTCCGTTTTAAAGTTGAACGTTTATTTGTAAGTCACAAATAAAGCTTATATGAACACTTCAATGAAGTTACTGTGAAATTACTGTGAAATCAAGTACAATCAAGAGTTATAGTTGTACACCTGTAATTCTCACCGCGATTGCGCTTGAAGATTTGTTTACCCGTCGTCAGCTCTCTGATTTCTCATTGGTTTCAGCCCCGGTTCGAATTATATGACGCAATGACGCTCGGCTGGGGATGACACGGAGGGAGTCGCCGAACAGCGCCGCATGATGAAGGATCAAGGATAAGCCTTGCAGTAACCTGGTTCAATTGGCTGAAGTTGATGTCAATTGTAATGTGGGCGTGTGTAGAGCTGAGCAAATCGCTCTGCTATTTGTCAGAATATGTAGCGTCATTTTCATTGTTCCCTCACATTTCAAACGGGAATCCTGATTGGACAAAGCAGATGTCACTCAGTTAGCGCCGAGTGTCCATTGAATAACAGGGACGTGACTTTGATCAGAGAATAGGCCGATAGAGAAGGCGGGGATTACCCGGGGCCTCTCAGACACCGGGCTGAGCGGCAGCAAATGTCCAGCCAGCGGCCTCTGTATCATAGAATTCCTAGAATACAGAGGAGGCCATTTGATCCATCGACTCTGCACCGACCGCAATCCCACCCAGGCCCTAATCCCGTAACCCCACCAATTCTCCCGATTAACCCACTGACATTCGGGTCAATTTAGCATGGCCAATCAACCTAACCCGCAGACCTTTGCACTGTGGGAGGATACCACAGCATGGGGAGAAAGTGCAAACTCCACACAGACAGTGATCCGAGGCCGGAATTGAATCAGCGTCAACATTAAGGCACTGGTAGAACGAGCAGCATTCAGTTAAATGACTTTTTTAAAAATACGTTTATGAGCTAACAAGGAGCAAGTTACACGTATGAGATTCAATAATTGATTCAAACGAGCGATTATGATTGTTCAACACATATGCGGAAATTTTGAATGGATTGTTATTGCTTTTAAGGACTATTGTTCACTTTGGCTGAAAGCAGTTTCCTGCGAGGCACCGCGGTCAAAAGACTATTATCTCTGACTAATGATGAAGCCGTATTACGAGGGAATAATTGAACCTTGTGATCAGTTAAAGCTTCGGGTGGAAGGAACGTTTCGAACACTTAATCATATTTCAGGTTTGATTGGCTTATTCGCTGCCCGCACGAGATGTTCTGGTGCCCAGCCGTGGTGCCATGAGTTAGTCTGTTTGGACAGTGACCTTTAAGGCAACGCGTGAGAATGTTTATTTGAACTCTGGGCTGAGCATTTTACTCGGCAATCAGGGAGTGGGTTCAGCCAAGATAGGAGTCAAACTCCAGATCATGGATTAGAATCTGGAATATGGATTTGTGTTCGAATATTCACCCCTCAAGCCTGTCCAAACTTCATCTTGTGTCCAAACTTCATCTTGGTTCTGTGAATCTCAAAATAACAACGAAACATCAGTTTCCCTTCAATGAAGGGGCAGAGAAAATGGATCATCAACGAGGAAGGAACTCGAACCCACGCGTGCAGAGCACAATAGATTAGCAGTCCATCGCCTTAACCACTCGGCCATCTCATCATGCAATGATAACCTTTCTGATCACCTCTTGTGATTTTAACACATGGGACAAAGAACACATTTCTCCTGCAGGATAATGTTGTTTCTGTACTTTCCCATTAATTTTGGTTCGCTCTTACTCTTTCATTCGATGTGAATCCCGAGAAAGTATAGAGGGAGGCAGTTCCCTTCACTGGTCCCTGTCCCTCACCGAACTCACCAGATGTAAAATGTCGCCAAATGCTGTGAGCTTGTGGTGCAAAGGTAGCGCGTCTAACTCGATATCAGAATGGTTGTGGGTTTAAATCACGTCAGGCTCGTGGAGCTTTTCTGCATCAGTCTTTGGATTTTGCATTTGTTGATTGTTCCAGAAATGAAAAGTCTCAAAACTGTGATAGGAATGAAATTTTAGGGATACTTCCGGTTCTCATGCTCAGTACTTGTTTGCACACTTTTACATTTGAACAACGTGTCAGGGATTTGATTCGTACATTGCTTGTAAAGTTAAGGCAAGGTACACAGTTCCAAATGTTTCTCGGTGTCATGAAAGGGGATAGCTAACTGGTGGTAATTTAAACGAAGGAGTCACACCTCAGGCGAGGAGCAAGGCTGAGAAGCCGTGGCCTTCATGAAAAATCCCAATCGATACAAGAATTGACAGCGAGCTTTTGGCTGAATAAGCTGTCCAGCCACATAGAAAGAAAGAACCCCTACAGTGCAGAAAGAAGCCATTCGAGGCCATCGAGTCTGCAGCGACCACAATCCCACCCAGGCCCTACCCCCATATCCCTAATTATTTACCCGCAAACCCCTCTAAGCGAAGCATCTCAGGACATTGAAGGGCAATTTTAGCATGGCCAATCAACCTAACCCGCACATCTTTGGACTGTGGGAGGAAACGCACGCAGACACGAGAAGAATGTGCAAACTCCACACAGACAGTGACCCAAGCTGCGAATTGAACCCAGATCCCAGGAGCTAGGAAGCAGCAGTTCTAACCACTGTGCTACCGTACCGTCCACATGAGGCAAAGAGTAAGGATAATGAGACTGAATTTCATTTATCACAATCTGTTTTCGACCAAGCGGTTGAGGAAATTGGGCAGCAGCCGAATGTTTCTATTTGATGTGAGCGAGAATATGACAGCAAGAGGATGGTTTCAATCCAGCGATCGCTGGGTTATCGGTCCAGTGCCCTTCCGCTTTGCCAGTCTGCTCCGGAATGTCACCCGCGTCCTGCCTATTCCTACTGCGTGGGAGAGAGGAAACTATTCATTGTATTTTTATTTCAAATAAGACTCACGTGTTGGGAGGATCACCCTGGCTGGACAATAACACGTAACATCACGCCGACTGTAACAGACAGAGAAAGACACACAGAAACTCAATAAGAGACTGTCAGGACACACACACAATGACAGACAGAAAATATTCCGAGCAAACCAGCAAGCTACCGAGATGGAAAAAATGATTATGTATGAAACGGGGTTTTTTGTTCCACAAAGATAGGCCCTGTTTTGAAATGCATTTCCTTTTGCGTAACTGTGCTCTCTGCTGTGTCGCTGTTCTCTCTGTTGTGAAACTGGGATCTGCCGTTGACAGATCTTCACTGTGGTTGTATCACATTCTTCCCTGTTGTGTAGGTGTGTTCCTTCTGTGAAGATGTTTTCTGTGGAAAAACAGCCGTCGGGACTTTCAAGGCCGCCATTACAGAGACTTGCTTTCAATTCCAGACATAGATTGGCTGAATGGCCTACTCCTGTTTCAGTTTTCTATCCATGTTTCTATGTATTAAATCAGGGAATTTAAATTTGTTGGGATTTACTCCGTGTCCCCAAACATTAGTACGGGCCTCTGGATTACCAGTCCAGTGGCATGATCTTTCATCCCTGTAAACAAAATCAGTTCATTCAGCTCATTATTAAACCTCTTCCGAGCAGATTAGAATTCCCTCCACAGAATTTCATTAAACCGATTGAAACAAAGCATTTGCTTCGAGTTGAGAAAATCAATAATTTATCCAATTCAAACAGATACTGTGGAATTGTTCGGAGGTAAAATTATTAGCATGAGTCTGAATTTAATTGACAAGATAACAAGGAAATGTATTCTGAGAAAGAGCGCTGCAATGTTTGGAAGCAAAAGTGGACTTCATCTGACACGAAAGAACGAGGTTCCCAGGAAGATGCACCAGATTTCTATATAAAGCAACCGCGACAGGATTCGAACCTGCAATCTTCTGATGCCACCATGAGAAATACCGAAGTCAGACGCCTTATCCATTAGGCCACACGGTCAACTGATGGTCACCGCCGCTGACGTTAGCATCGTGTGAGTAAGTACAGTGACAATGATATTTTTCATTCGATTCGAAGATGATCCACAGATTCCCAGGTCCCAGAAAATACAAGGGAATGCTCCAGCAACGTACGTAATATTTTTCGACATCGAAATAGCCTTTTACTCTGTGAGTCGTGAAGATACATGGAGCGTGAGGAATGGAGCATTAGTGTATGATTACAAGAGCAGCAAGGCAATGTTGGAGCTGTACAAAAATTTGCTGAGGCCACAATTGAAGTACTGATTGCAGTTCTGGTCAAATCACTATAGGAAGCATATGATTGCACTGGAGAGGGTGAAGAGGCCATTCACCTGGATGTTGACTGGAAGGGAAACTATTTAGGCTCGGGTTGTTTTCTTTAGAGCAAGGAAGGCTGAGGGGAGACTTGATGAGGTGTATAAGATTATGAGGGTTATGGACAAGGTGGATAGGAAGCAGCTGTTCCTCTCAATTTCAGTGTTGATAACAAGGGGTAGTATTTTAAGTTGAGGGACAGGAGGTTTAGAGGGGATTTGAGGGACACATTTTTTTCATCCAATGCTTGGTGAGAGTCTGGATTGCAATGCCTGGGAAGATAGTAGAGGCAGGAAAATGTCACTAAGTTTACAAAGTATGTGGATGAACACTTGAAATGTCATAATTTTCAGGACTATGGGCCACGTATTGGAAAGTAGGATTGGTATAGATTTAATGTAGGTTTCTCGGTGCAGACTTGATGAGTTGAGGCGCCTCTTCTGTATTGCATGACTCTCGCTATTATCCTCAGACTTGGCTGTTCACTGACATGTGTCACCATCCTCTGCCTACTCCACAATCACATGCAGTCAGTGACCCTCACCAAGTGAAAAACACAAACTCCATTCAGTAAAACCTGCAGCCGAACAAGTTTGTGACTTTGTCCCATTCTCTTTTTCTTTTTCCTCACTGCAATACTGCACCTGTCAACAAGCACCTTACCCACAAGCCTGGAGATAATCAAAGGAAGGACAGGAAATTGTTCGACCTGCCCCAGCTCACTGAGCATTCCTCCTGAGAAGCAGATGAGACTTTGGTTTGTAACATTCAGAAAACTAAAGATCATTTCCAACATTCCTGACTCGGAAACGCCCCTTGAAACAGCTCCATAAAGAACTAACTGAAGGGTTACAAATTAATTGGAAAAGTCAAACCCCTCCCAGCTTCACACAGAACACTGACCATCGGAACACAAAAGTCATTTCCCACGTTGTCTGATCATTGAGGTACAGGTATCTCCTCCTGCCTGTCTACATTCGTTGATGGAACTTTTTTTCAAACAACTGCTGAAATTGC
The DNA here is from genome assembly GCF_964213995.1 of Mustelus asterias. Classification (NCBI taxonomy): domain Eukaryota; kingdom Metazoa; phylum Chordata; class Chondrichthyes; order Carcharhiniformes; family Triakidae; genus Mustelus; species Mustelus asterias. The sequence continues at coordinate 321,084 of NW_027590415.1, forward strand.
GAGCTCGAGTTTCTCATGGGATTATAAAGGTGGGTATATTGAATGGTGCTGGACTATTCACCCCTCAAGCCTATCAAACGCTGTGTCCAAATACCTTCTCCAATGCCTTCACAACCTTCGTCAAATGTGGTGCCCAGAAGCGGTTGCAGTACTCAAGATCAGGCCTATCTGGGGTATTTAAAAGCTCAACATGACCTCCATACGCATGTATCCAATCGACTATTCAGACAACTTAGGAAAATATTTGCTTCATTAACTGCTCTCTCAAGATGATCTGCCACCTTCAAGGACCCCACCCAAACATTGGTATCGCCACATCAAATGTGAGCCAAAATGCCGATGAATTGAACGAACGTTGATCTCAGGTCACGAAACGTGTCCGTAAAAATGTAAGGATTTGCATTTTTGAGTGCTTCTTTCCTTGACAGTCTTTATTTTATATTTTCAAAGCCAGAGAGCAACACAGGTTGTTCAACAACAACTTGACATAACAAAAATGCGATAAACTCCTCGTCGGGGAATTGAACCCCGGTCTCCCGCGTGACAGGCGGGGATACTAACCACTATACTAACGAGGAAATGATGATTTGCATATTGTACACTTGCCACTTACACCTTCAGAGCGACAACTGAGTTCTGACGAGATCAGTTCTTTTCCGCAATTCGGAGGACCATTGAATGCAGCAAACAGCGGTTTTAACCAACCGACTTTTGGATTACCAGGAAAGAGAATGAGATGGATGCATGAAAAAAACAAGAATCAGATGGAGACAGAAAGGCGCGTTTGCCGTTCATTTCAAACTGCATGTTCTTATTAATTCTGGAGGAAAGACGGCGTGTCTTGAAACCTGAACATGCTGGACAATCTCAGCTGGTCTCTCTCCACAGATGCTGTCAGACATGCTGAGATATTTGTTGTTTCAGATTCCAGCATCGGAAGTATTTTGCTTTTATCTTGTCTCTAAAAACGTCTTTTTCTCCAACCCGCTGGAACTTCCAAAGTGCTTTACAGCTCAGATGCTTTTCTTTAATTCTATTGTCTTCTGTCTTGCCCGAGGTAGGTGCGGATTGAGCAAAAACGGAAATTATCATCCCCAATCTCACATAATCGTGGAAAGATTATTTCTGTGGCTTTTACCGTCTCATCAGTTGTTTGATATTGTTTCATTTGTTCAAAGCTGCCTCAGTTAAAATCTTATCAGGGCATATCTCTGTGAGCCACTGGAAAATGAATCAAGTTTCCAACCCGATTCTGAACTCATGAAGTTGTAATTAATTATTCTGTGTCTCCGATGATAATTTTAAGAAGCTCAAATAAAGCTCTACTGTCCATGGTTCGGCCACGGATTCGAAAACAAAACAGATTTCCAAGCAGTGTCTGCAACATAGAACCACGTAATCCCTGCAGCGCAAACGCAAGCTTTTCGCCAGAGTCTGATGTGATCTGATCAGTTGTTTCATTTGAATTGATTTGATTTGATTTATTTTTGTCACATGTATCAGCCATACAGTGAAAATTATTGCTTCTTGTGCGCTCTACAGACAAAACATTCCGTTCATAGGGAAGGAAACGAGAGAGTGCAGAATGTAGTGTTACAGTCATAGATAGGGTGTAGAGAAAGATCAACTTAATGCAAGGCAAGTCCATTCAGAAATCTGACAGCAGCAGGGAAGAAGCTGTTCTTGAGTCGGTTGGTACGGGATCTCTGGCTTAGGTATCTTTTTTCCCGACTGAAGAAGGTGGAAGAAAGAATGTCCGAGGTGCGTGGGGTCCTTAATTATGTTGTCTGTTTTGCCGAGGCAGCGATAAGTGTCGACAGAGTCAATTGATGGGAGGCTGTTTTGCGTGATGGATTGGGCTACATTTATAACATGTTGTAGTTCCTTGCGGCATTCGGCAGAGCAGGATCCGTACCAAACTGTGATAGAATCAGAAAAAATGCTTCTTTGTTGCATCTGTAAACGTTGGTGAGAGTCATAGCTGACATGCCTAATTTCTTTTGGGAAGAAGTTCCTTTGTTTTGGGAATGGAAAGTAACTTGCCTGACTGGGAATCGAACACAGGCCACGGCGGTGAAAGTGCCGAATCCTAATCACTGGACCATCGGAAAGTGCGTGCAGCCTCACCAAGCTGCAGTATTGTCTTCCAATCGGGCACCACTTCCGCAGTCAAGGGCACTCAGCCTCCGATCTTCGGTTGTCTTCAGGACACACGACAAAGCAGAATCGCCGAGCAGAAACAGACAGGCAAGTTCCACATGCATGAGGAAAGCCTCAACTGGGATCTTGGATTCAAGCCACAGGACACACAACCCTCACCATACACTCTGAATTTGAAAAATCCTTCATACTCTCCTGATCTGAGAGAATTCACACCTCTTTAACCGGTGATTATCCCTCTCTCCACCCTTGCTCTCTATGTCTTTAACGAATTGATTCCCTGAAAAGTCTCGCATTCTAACCATTGTTCACACTCCAATCTGTAATTATCGTACTATTGTGTTTGTGTCTATCGATGTCGTGTTTGTCAACCTCCCTCAACTCATCTGATGAAAGAGCAGCTCTCCTAAAGCTCGTGATTCCAGCTTTAACCTGGTGTTGTGAGAATTCTTATTGTGTCCACCTTTTCAACGCCGGCACTTCCACATCAACACGAGTGCGAGCAGATCATCTGTTGAGCGAATAGGGAAATAGATCAGAATTGTTGGTGTGATGTGTTCCATTATCCGTCCTCACGCAGTCCAGGTATATACCAACTATCAACGACACGTATGAGAGGGTAAGATACATTATTCTCTGCCCTTCTCTGGTCCATTTTATCGAAATGATTTTTTTCAAAATCTTCCAATAATTTAAAGCCCAGCATCAGGCCACCCCTCAGCCTTGTCATTATAAGAAAAGAAAGATGCAAGCAGTCAAAACTTTACCAGGTCTTTCCTTTGTTCTCAGTGACACTACTTTTTATGGGCTATGGGTGTCACCTGCAGGACCAACATTTGTTGCCTTTCCCTAATTGCCCTTCAACTGAGAGTGGCTTACTCGGCCACTTCAGAGGGCAAGTAAGAGTCACCCACATTGCTCTGTGTCTGGAGACAGATGTACGCCAGACCAGGCAAGGCGGGCAGACTTATTTATCTAAAGTGCACTGGTGAACCAAATGAAGTTTTATAACAATCGACGGTAGTTTCAAGGCGGCCATTACTGAGACCAGTTTTTCAATTCCAGATTGATCAAATCAGTGAATTTAAATTTCACCAGCTGCCATGGTAGAATTCACTCCACGTCCGCAAATATTAGTGCTGGCCCCAATTATTGGACGATTTTTAAAAGAAACATCGATTTGTTTGCAAAATTCTCTAATCTCTGAATATATTCCACCAATTTATCGCTCGTGTTTAGAATCCTTGGCAAAGTGGCCATTTAATCCAGAAATTTTGAAATCAATTCTAACTTGGAATTTCCACTGATGTCTTATTGTTCTCAAAAACCTCTTTCACTAACGTTCCAATGACTATTCCTCCCTACGTTTCACCTGCTCCTTCCATTCCCAAACTGTTCTCACCAGGAATACCGGACGCCCAGCTTGTTGCAATTTGTTTGAATGAACACGATGTCATATAATCGAAGCAGCATTTTGAAATTCTCATTTATTCAACGTATTCTGGTGACTTGCTTTTCTTATGTTTTATGTGCCATTACATAAGAATCTTACTCTGACATGAGACCACGTTTTGCTCTTTTGCTGCTATGTTTCTTTCCTCTCACGCCATGATTTTTCTCATGGAATTTACAGCACAGAAGCCATTCGGCCCATCTTGTAGATGCTAGGTGAGAACACACTGGTGCCCATTGCAATACCAACTTCCTGCTCCCGGCCCACAGCACAGATCCAGATCTTTATAGAAAAAAGACCACTGAAAATTACGATTCATTCTCATGGGCTGCCCTGGAAGAACTAATTAAACATTTCAAAGGGAACCGCTGCGAACACGTTTCTGCCCTGCGCGTGGAATCCGTACTGGGTGTCGAGATCAACACCTCAACTGCTCGGCCACGACAGAGGTTTGCCTGTTAGAATGATTTACCCAAATCAGAAATATTTGTAGTAACTTCAATAGGCAGCTAGATTATGCAGAGCAGTGTCTGAGCTGAAATCTGTTCGTCTCCCTCTTTTTGGTATCTTTTTCTTTGAAAGTCCCACATGGCAGGTTGGTTAAGAAGGTTAAGGCTCATGGGATACAAGGAGAAGTGTCTAGATGGGTGGAGAACTGGCTTGGCCATAGGAGACAGAGGGTAGTGGTCGAAGGATCTTTTTCCGGCTGGATGTCGGTGACCAGTGGTGTTCCGCAGGACTCTGTACTGGGACCTCTGCTATTTGTGATATATATAAATGATTTGGAAGAAGGTGTAAATGGTGTAATCAGCAAGTTTGCGGATGACACGAAGATGGCTGGACTTGCGGATAGCGAAGAGCATTGTCGGGCAATACAGCAGGATATAGATAGGCTGGAAAATTGGGCGGAGAGGTGGCAGATGGAGTTTAATCCGGATAAATGTGAAGTGATGCATTTTGGAAGAAATAATGTTGGGATGAGTTATACAATAAATGGCAGAGTCATCAGGAGTATAGAAACACAGAGGGACCTAGGTGTGCAAGTCCACAAATCCTTGAAGGTGGCAACACAGGTGGAGAAGGTGGTGAAGAAGGCATATGGTATGCTTGCCTTTATAGGACGGGGTATAGAGTATAAAAGCTGGAGTCTGATGATGCAGCTGTATAGAACGCTGGTTAGGCCACATTTGGAGTACTGCGTCCAGTTCTGGTCGCCGCACTACCAGAAGGACGTGGAGGCGTTAGAGAAAGTGCAGAGAAGGTTTACCAGGATGTTGCCTGGTATGGAGGGTCTTAGCTATGAGGAGAGATTGGGTAAACTGGGGTTGTTCTCCCTGGAAAGACGGAGAATGAGGGGAGATCTAATAGAGGTGTACAAGATTATGAAGGGGATAGATAGGATGAATGGTGGGAAGCTTTTTCCCCGATCAGAAGTGACGTTCACGAGGGGTCACGGGCCCAGGGTGAGAGGGGCGAAGTATAACTCAGATATTAGAGGGATGTTTTTTACACAGAGGGTGGTGGGGGCCTGGAATGCGCTGCCAAGTAGGGTGGTGGAGGCAGGCACGCTGACATCGTTTAAGACTTACCTTAATAGTCACATGAGCAGCCTGGGAATGGAGGGATACAAACGATTGGTCTAGTTGGACCATGGAGCGGCACAGGCTTGGATGGCCGAAGGGCCTGTTTCCTGTGCTGTACTGTTCTTTGTTATTTGTTCTTTGTTCTTTGATTGAGAATTCATTTATTAGTTGAGAGACTTTTAGTTTATTTCAATATTTTTCTTCAGTATATAGAAATTGAAGCCGAATTTAACGTCCGAAAAAAATAAAATTGAAACATTTAAATCAATTTCATTTCATGAGCGGCAAATATTGAGTCGAACTGTTTGTGCCCACATGCTTTGAAACGCAAGAGACAGTGGATAAAGTTCTTAATAAATGATCAATGCAAAAGACGGGAATCGAACACGGGCCAACTGTTTGGAAGGGAGCTATGCTCACCACTATATCACTATCACTTGCTCTACTGCAGGACTCGTCATTTTCATTAGATATAATTACAGAACTACCTGAGTTGCTGATTTCATCACACACCAGGCGTGTCCATAGCACAGTTTGGAAACTGAACTTGGCTTGCATCGTATTTCCGGACTGTTTAACTTACCTTTTTTACTGTTGTTTCTGACTGAGAACTCATGGATTGAGGCCTGTTGTTGCATTGAAACATTGAAGCAAATTGCAGCTGGATTTTCCGTTCGTAACTCATTGATACTAAGAATATTCAGTGAATTTAGTTTTAGGAGTGACCCGCTTCTGTTCTGAATGCGATTGCTACTTAAATGAGTCACCACTGTGATGGTCAGGAACTGGCACTCGGTCAAATGCTCGCACAGTCACCACTGCACCACCATCGCTCACCTGGCTCTGCCACTCCCTCTGTATTTACGGAATGAACAAACAAGCAACGAAGTGGCATAGAAATCAGAGATTATGGAATCCAATAGCCGACATTGCATTTCTGGGAGTCTTACATTTTCCATAGATCGGGGTGAGCAGGATCGCCCAATCAGAAAGCAGATCTCTGGAACATGGAATTTGATTAATATCATGTTTTGCAGTCATTTTCGTCGGCAAGAACCATGTTGATGTGATTTCACTCCAATCCAAAAGGGTTCTGAATGAATCGCGACCTTGTTGCACAACTCGCGTTCAGCCAGAGATGGCAGCAGTGAATAATAAATTGGATTTACTGTTTGCGTCAAGACATCTGGACAGGAATGGAGCTACTGTTGCCGCGGAGCTGGCCAAGCAATATCCTGACCAACTGCACCCGCTCCAAATAGATTCATAAAATTACTGAACAAATCTATGACAGTCTCTAAAAGCATTGTATTAACACCTTTTAAATAATCAATTTGCTGTAACTAATTCAATATGAACCGTTTCAATGTCAGCCCTATTCAAGGCCAGTTCTTAAACAGGCATTAACTGGTTAGAAGTTGTAATGCAATCAGAGAACAGTCATCAATATTCTCAGAGAAGTGAAATTGCGGCCCCGAACTTCACAGAAAATCTACAGTACAGAAGGCCATTCGACCCATCGAGCCTGTGCCAACAACAATCCCATGCAGGCCCTATCCCAGTAACCCCACGTATTTAACACACTAATACTCTTGATACTAATGGACAATTTAACATGACCATTCCACCTAGCCCGGCACTAATTTTCATGGCGGAACGACCGATTCTGGAAAGGCAAAATCTGCCACTAATGCCGCAAATGAAGCTGACGTCTGTTTTGGAGCTTCTGAAACCACATGTTTTCATGGTGGCAAACCTCTACCCAAAGCTAGTGTCCTGATTTGAATCGATTGCCAGCTCGAGTTTCTCATTTGTATGAAGAATATGGAATGGTGCTGGACTATTCAGCCCTTAAACCTGTGGAACTCTGAGTCTTACCTTCACCTTGGTCCGTGAACCTTAAAATAAGTGATCAGTTTACCGTCAATCAGTCAATGGGGAGACAGAGTTTTAAATGTCATAACAATAAAGATGGAATTCAAATCGATTTGGGCAGAGATTTTACACTTTGGCCTATAGTCTGGGTGGCCGAGCGGTCTAAGGCGCTGCGTTCACGATTTGTTTCTTCGCGAGGCACCATCCGAACCCAGGGAAATCTCTCACCTTGCAACACAAGGCCAGCAGATGCAGAGAAACAACGACGACCTCGAAGTTCCACTCCGAGACGCACATCATCCTGACTTGGCAACATATTGCCGTTCCGATGGTTCACAATCCGAGAAATCCCTCCCGAACAGCAGTGTGTGCGCGCACACACAACATGAACTGCAGTGGCTCCAGAATGAATTCATCGCCAATTACTCAAAGGTGATTAATTTGGAGAATATATTCTTCCCGGGTCAGCGACAAACATATCTCGTATGAATGAAGTATTTAATGAAAGTCATCTCGCGCCACAGAAGGGGCCTGTCTGCCTTCAGAGCAGAAAACTGTGTGCATGAATCACACCCCGAACACGGCTACTTTTATACCAGATGTGTTTCTGAAAACAGTAAATAGAACCAGCTCACGATAAACCGCTCAATGTTTAGCGGAAGAGTTTCACTGAGTCATGTGTGCGATTCCCGCTGATGTGCTTGTTCACTGTCGGGGAAAGGCAGATTTGAAAGGTTTGCAGGGAAATCTGTGCAGTTTCGATGGGCCGCTGTAGGATTCAATTATTTTTCTTTTAATAATCTATCCGAGATCACATCGCATCTGTGGAGAGAGAAACGGCCGTTCCCGTGTAAGGTCTGCATCTGAAATGTGAACTATCTCTATTTTCCCGGATACTTTCCAGTACTGGTCGTATCTCTTTTTTCACAAATACCACCAGATCTGGAACATATTTCCAGCATTCCGCTGTACCACGGGTAGCAATGTCAGGCTCTGTGGCAAAGTTGGTTAAAGCGCCTGCGTAGTAGCAGGCATATCCTGGTTTCAAATCAGTGTGCATATGCACTGTTAGTATCACTAGTTTTCACAAATACCACAAGATCGAGAAGGTTTTTCCAGCATTTGACCTTACAGAGAGCCTGTGTGGTTTAGTTGTTTAAAGCGCGTTTCTCCTACACAGGTGGTCTGGCCTTCAAATCCCAGTTAAGCCTGGATTTCTTTCACGTGATATTTGCAATTGTGCAAGTCACAATGCCGTTTTCTTCCTCGGCAATATTATCTTCCCTTCACAGTGGATGGTCTACAAAGATGAAACAAAAGCATATTTCGAGACTCCCCACGAATATCCCGACTGTTTATTTACAAAATCCAAGTATTTTCATCATGTTGCAATAAAAAAAACATTTACTTTGCAATAAACCCAATGGTGTAAGTTCTACAAACACAGCTTTCCATTTTTTTCCCCACAGAGAATTTCTAACACAGCCAAATGACCTTAGAATCATACAATCGCGACAGTGCTGAAGGAGACCATTCTGCTCATCGAGTCTGTACCGACTCTCCGACAGAGAATCGCACCCAGGACCTTTCCCCGCGGCGCCACGCATGCACCACACTAATCTGCCTATACAAACACCTTGGGGACCAAGGGGTAATCTAGCATGGCCAATCCACCAACCTGCTCATCTTTTGGGAGGAAACCGGAGCACCTGGTTTCCTGGGTGAATGAAACTTGAACAGCACTCCAGACGTTTGGCACTATCCAGCTCAAAACATCCCACTTCATTCGCTTCTTATGCATAAACGTTCACTCCCTCCACTACCGACACACAATGGCAGCAGTGTGCCCCACCTACAAGATGAACTGCAGCCTTTGACAAGGTGCCTCACGGGAGACTGCTGAGTAAAATAAGGGCCCATGGTATTCGAGGCAAGGTACTAACATGGATTGACGATTGGCTGTCAGACAGAAGGCAGAGAGTTGGGATAAAAGGTTCTTTCTCAGAATGGCAACCGGTGACAAGTGGTGTCCCGCAGGGTTCAGTGTTGGGGCCACAGCTGTTCTCTTTATATATTAACGATCTAGATGACGGGACTGGGAGCATTCTGGCCAAGTTTGCCGATGATACAAAGATAGGTGGAGGGGCAGGTAGTATTGAGGAGGTGGGGAGGCTGCAGAAAGATTTAGACAGTTTAGGAGAGTGGTCCAAGAAGTGGCTGATGAAATTCAACGTGGGCAAGTGCGAGGTCGTACACTTTGGAAAAAAGAATAGAGGCATGGACTATTTTCTAAACGGTGACAAAATTCATAATGCTAAAGTGCAAAGGGACTTGGGAGTCCTAGTCCAGGATTCTCTAAAGGTAAACTTGCAGGTTGAGTCCGTAATTAAGAAAGCAAATGTAATGTTGTCATTTATCTCAAGAGGCTTGGAATACAAAAGCAGGGATGTACTTCTGAGGCTTTATAAAGCACTGGTTAGGCCCCATTTGGAGTACTGTGAGCAATTTTGGGCCCCACACCTCAGGAAGGACATACTGGCACTGGAGCGGGTCCAGCGGAGATTCACACGGATGATCCCAGGAATGGTAGGCCTGACATACGATGAACGTCTGAAGATCGTGGGATTATATTCATTGGAGTTTAGGAGGTTGAGGGGAGATCTGATAGAAACTTACAAGATAATGAACGGCTTAGATAGGATGGACGTAGGGAAGTTGTTTCCATTAACAGGGGAGACTAGGACGCGGGGGCACAGCCTTAGAATAAAAGGGAGTCACTTTAGAACAGAGATGAGGAGAAATTTCTTCAGCCAGAGAGTGGTGGGTCTGTGGAATTCATTGCCACAGAGGGCTGTGGAGGCCGAGACGTTGAGCGTCTTCAAGACAGAAATTGATAAATTCTTGATTTCTCGAGGAATTAAGGGCTATGGGGAGAGAGCGGGTAAATGGAGTTGAAATCAACCATGATTGAATGGTGGAGTGGACTCGATGGGCCGAATGGCCTTACTTCCGCTCCTATGTCTTATGGTCTTATGGTCTTATGGTCTTATAACACAGCAAGACTCCTTTGCCAGCACCTTCCAAACCCACGGCCACTACAGCCGAGCAGGGCAAGCGCAGCAGACACATCAAGATAACACCACCACGCTGCAGGGCACTGATATTTATTTAATGATTGTAGTTATTTATAAGTTGTTACTGCGTGTGAATTTTTTTATCTTGTTTATCTTCCAAAAGAAACGAAATATCTGATTGAAAATTATGGTACTCCTTCTAAAGCAACCAGCGAATGTTGTGTCACACTTTAAGAAAGCCACTGGGGTTTGCGTTTTCTTCTCGAGTCAGTGGTTTTCCTGGGAGCCGAGTCAACAGGAACAGCACGGAAAGGTGGCAGAGCAGAAAATGTCGGTGCCGAAACTGAATCACATCAAAGAAGAAGCAAACCGTTTGCTACTAATCTGATACCAAAATCCGACTCTGGTGGGACTCGAACCCACAGCCTTTGAATGGCTAACTTGCCCTTATTTAGAAGTCCAACGCGCTATCCATTGCGCCACAGAGCCACGTGCCAATAGATTAATTTACAGGTCCATATGTGGATTCTTGACAATGTAGAAACTACTGATAAGTTCACAAATCTCGTATTTAAAACGTAGTAACAGTTAGGAGGAACGTCGCTGATTGCAAGTCATGTTGGGACATCTTATGTCTGTTAAAACAACTGTGGAAATACAGACCTTTATCTCTTTTATACAGGAAATCTGTCCATGACGGAATGATCCTCCCTTCCTCTCCTCCTCATTCTCTTCAACAGCCTGGAGTGTAATCTCGCAGGCTTCATAGTTGGGCGACACATTCTGCTCCGTCTGTCACAGAGCGGATCAATTGCAGTAAAATATCTACACAGAACACAACGCAAAGCGGGAAGTTGGAAATCCGAAGCAAAAACAGAAAATGCTGCAAATGCTCAGCAGGTGAGGCAACACTTATGATTAATGGAGATTTCTTTAAAACAAGATTTTGAAGCACAACACAGCTACACAGTTTAAAGTTTGCATTCATCCACAATGGATGCTCCATTCTATGATTTTGAACAATTCAAATTGATAATGTGCATTGTTATTTTTGTCGCCACAGCCTGAAAACTAATTCAGGCATTGATGTCACCCTTGGATTTTAAATTTGTAAATCCATTCTCTATCTTTTTAACGCCACTATTGAAACATTATCCATCACCCGCTCAGTTCTTTTTCAATGAGAAGGAGAATTGAAGATATAATTAGATAACGTTATTTGACAAAATTTGTACAGAAGCATAGAGGCGGGAATCACACACAGCGCTTCATTAAACTCAAACGCTAAACATTGAAATGAGAGAGTTATTAATCAAGGGATGGTTCCATTTATTCATTTATTATTTATGCAGAATAGAAAAGTTGGAACAGTATGCAATCTGGACAGCGTAACTGAGCAGAGTGAAACACAATGGGGACTGGACAGGATAAGCCGACCATGGGCAGTGCACAAAGAGAAGGTGCAACGTTGACTGAGTTATCAGACGGAGCAATGAGTCGTTGCAGAGGGAAGGTACATCGGAACGTGGGAGTGCTAAATGTTTAATGATCACTGCACAAGTGGACGGTGAAATGCAGACTTCAGGCTGGATATTCAATTGGTTCTGTGAAGGGTGAATAGACGGTGGCATCTTGGCATGGTGAAGGTGCCAAGGGACGAGGAACACTAAAGGCATACACTTTATTTTATCTCACCTCTCCTCGATCTTCGGACCAAAATATAACACTTCACACTTTCTTACATTAATTAAATTGCATCTGTCACGTGTCTGTCCATTCCACCAGCATGTCTGTATCTTCTTGAAGATTATCAATATCCTTCTCACTAAAGTTCATAATATTTTCAAGTTTCGCACCACTGGCAAATTTTGAGTTTGAAACTTAGTCATGATGTGGAGATGCCGGCGTTGGACTGGGGTAAACACAGTGGAAAAGAGCAGATTTCCACTCCATCTGACGAAGGAGCAGCGCTCCGAAAGCTAATGGCATTTACGACCAAATAAACCTGTTGGACTTTAACCTGGTGTTGTTAAAACTCTTACACAGGTATTTGTCAGTGATATATATGAAGAAAAGTAGGTTTCTCTCTATATACCATCCCCAATGAGAAATAGGTAAAACTTTGTGTAATATATGCTTTAATAGGTTTGTACCAATAATTAAATTGTTGCATAATGAAATTCTAACTCTGCTAAACAACAGTGATTCAAAATGCCACTTGGTTCAAAAGAAAATACAGACCGGTACAAATACCTTCACTTAAACAGCATAGCCTTGCTGATTTATCGGTATTTAAATGATGAACACAGAGGAAAGCAGCGTACTTGTAGATTTCGAATTGATATGGCAAACAAATTTAGTATTTCGAAATTCCTCCGTCTCAGTTCAATATAATGTGTACAATTCTTGTCTATTCTGTCTCTCTCTGATGTCTAAAGTTCAGTCTGCCAGAGTATGCTGACCTCTACTGGCCGCAATACAGAACTGCAATTGTGCGGAAAAATAATCACATCACTGTCGCTGTTGCAGGGACAGATCAAATAGGAATTAATGATTGGATGTCAGCGTTAAATCCCAATAGAAAATTCAATATTCATGTACTTTCCCATGTCGTCAGTATAACTTGCAATTTGTTATTACCTGGGGCAGCTGAGTCGACTAGCACAGATGTACTGAAGGTAAATCGAGGTGATGCGACGATGGAGAATGAATTTCAGAGATAAGCAGATGATGTTACATTGAAGATTTTGAGTAGAGGATCGTGTGGAATCATGTGCTAATTAGAACAAAAGGCCCGGTTTCAATTATGTACCTTCCAGGTAGAATGTGTACAGATTTGCAAAGTCTCTCAGATAGATTTATCATGAATATCACACAGATACGTCGCGCCAGAGACAGAGCGGTACAGAATGAGTCCAACACTCATACATCTAGAACCTTAGAATGGATACAACAAAGAGAGAGGGAGACCATTCGGCCCTTTGTCTGTGTGCTGGTCTGTACAAGAACAACTCAGCGCATCCCTTTCCCAGTCCTTTTCTCATATCCCTGCAAATACATTGACTTCAGGTGCTGAACCCATTCCTCTTTGAGAGCTCTGATTTGATGCTGCCTCTGCCACACTCTCAGGCAGTGCATTCCAGGTCCTAAACACTCAGCGCATTAAAATCCATCCTGATCTTCTCTGGCAATGGGAGCAATATTTTTTCATCTATTCTTATTAGATTGCACCCACAAACCCACCACCTCTACAATCTCGAAGAACAGCGGCAGCAGATACATGGCAGCACCAGCGCTGCAAGCTCCCCCCAAACCACTCACCGACCTGACTTGGAAATACGTCACGGCTCCTTCACTGTCTCAGTAGCAAATCCTGAAAGACTGTTAGGCTAACAGCACTGTGGCTGGACCGACATCCCAGCAACTGCAGCAGTTCAGGAAAGCAGCAAACCATCACCTTCTTAAGGTCAGTTCGGGATTGGCAATGAATGCTGGCCTCGTCAGTGATGCCCACCTCTCGAAATGAATAAAACAAATAAAAACTCGCAACAACAACCGGAGACGGACAGATACAGAACAAATCTCACTCACATGCATCTGTTGGATACAATATGAATCCCCAGTCACATTCACTAACAGAGGGTAAAAGACAGTCGAAATATGGCGATCGTAATCCAATTGCAGTTTAACCAGAGTTTCTCAAGAACAGGGAACATGTTAGCACAACATGCAACATTTTAACCTAATATGGAGCATCATGAGACCAGATAATTAACTTTCTGCCGAACAGAAAACATTTTCACGGAGAATATTTTGACACAACAAGGAACACGTTTACAGTGCAGGGCATTTATTAACAGAACATTTAATAAATAATACACAAGATGGATCGTATTTTCACAGCCGGAAAGACATTTACAGCATCAGGGAAGCATTTTACACAACAGCAGAAAACATCTCTCAACAACAGGCAGAGGACAGTTACACAAAAGGAAATATATTTGCAAACTTGCACTTCCAACAGAAAATTCCTTTCAATATCAGTGATCGATTCTGCAATTCCGTGTCTTGCCGGTTTCCTCGCACCTTTGCCTGTCGTTACACATGTCCAGACAATCTCTTTAACTGCTCTTGATTGTTTTTATCTGTCTGCTGTATTCTCAGTGTGATGCAGTGGCTGAGCTTCCTGACAGCGGTGCTCGTGTTAAACGATACAGGGGCGAAAATCTGCCTGGCTGCAATTGATAGGCAGCAGAAGTAATGCGTACCGTAGCAGAGTGGCGCAGCGGATGCGTGCAAGGTCCATAACCCAGAGGTCGGTAGATCGAAACCATCCTCTACTATTCCTAATAGCACTGGGAATGAAACAACTTGGCAGCAACCATGAAGCATTTTGTGACTTTACGTCGAGTATCGAGACAAGCATTTTTCTCGGATTCTCTTTTCCCCGAAAAACCTCGATCTGCAGTAAACCTCTTTTGATGTGCAACCAGAGTTTTAAACAAGTACAAGGAACATGTAAACACAATATGCAACAATTTACTGACAGAAACATCTTCACGGAGAATCTTCTCACACAACAGGGAACACGTTTGTCGAGCAGCAGACATATTAACAGAACACTTACACAGCCGAAAACACATTTACAACAACTGGGAGGCATTTTGCACAACAGTAGAAAACAACTGTCCACAACAATTGAGACAGTTACATGGGTAAGATGGTCTGGAGGGATATGGGGCAAATACGGGCAATTGGGAATAGCTCGGTGGCAAAACACTGGGCGGCATGGACAAATTGGGCCGATGAGCCTGTTTCCATGCTGGAAACCTCTATATTACGGAGCACAGCAGGAAGTATATTAATAAACAGTGAAACACTTTGCACAACAACAGTGAATATCTTTGAACAGCAGAGAGCACCGTTACTCAGCAGGAAATATATAATTAGAAACACATTTACACTAGAAAACTCCTTTATAACATCAGTGATCATTTCCGTATCTTGCTGGTTTCCCGGCACATTTCTCTGTCGTTACACGCGTACAAACAGTCTATTTTGCTGCTTCTGTGCGTATATTTCTCTGTCCATTGTATTCTTGGTGTTGTGCAGTGGAAATGTGTGGCCAGACTGAGCCTCCTGACGCTGGTGCTGGTGTTAAACAACAATGTCGAAGACAATATCTGATTGGCTACATTGATAGGCAGCAGGTGGGGCTGAATTTACTGGACCAGAGTGGTGCAGCGGAAGTGTGCTGGGCCCATAACTCAGAAGTAGCTGGATTGAAATCATTCTCTGCTATTTCCTATTAACAATGGTAACCAAACCAGTTGACTACAATTCTGCAACATTTACGTGGAATATGCGGACATTTGCATTGGTTCCTCTTTTCTGTTATAAGCCTCAAACTGCAGTTGATCACCTTGATATGCACAAAAGCTGCAGATACTGTGAATATGCACCAGGATGTGTTAGTGACCGAGGTAATGGTGCACGGGGCACAATTTCAGAATTTGTAGATAACGTGAAACGTGGAAACATTGTGACCTGTGAGGAGGATGGTGTAAAAGTTCAAAAAGGACAGGGACAAGTTACAGATGAAGTTCAAAGCTGAGAATTGTGAAGTGATTCATTCTGGTAGGAAGATTACAGAGAGACAATGAAAAGTAAAAGGAAAACAGTTCCAAAGTATCTAATCCATTTCATTAGTGAGGTTTCTCAGACCAACAACTCCAAATGAGGTGCAACAGTCCAACTCTAAAATAACAACAAATTACTGCGGATGCTGTCATCTGAAACCAAAAGAGAAAATGCTGGAAAATCTCTGCAGGTCTGGCAGCATCTGTAGGGAGTGAAATGAACTAATGTCTCGAGTCCAGATGACCCTCTGACAAAGTGTCATCTGGACTGGTTTACTGCTGGCTGCTAACTTCCTTAAAGTCAATAATAATCCATTCAAAATATCAGCATATGTGTTTTACAATCATAAGGAAAAATGTGCAGGGTTACAGGGAGAAGCTGGAAATCTTTATTGTACTGAACATCGAAAGGCAGCCTGTTGAGGGGATATCCCCTCAATACAGATTTCATTTCTGTGTCTTCCTGACCGCCTTTTCGTCATATATTTGTTATTTTTTTTAACTCTGCCGTTGGACTTAGGCCACCAAATCTATTTTCATATAATTATTCCTGCACTTCTCCTTGTTTAGAAACGACGAGAGAACAGTTCATAATCGATGAATGATGAATGAGAAATGATGTGAGCAGTTGTGACAGAAAATAAAGATTTCCAGCTTCTCCCTGTAACCCTGCACATTTTTCCTTTTTACATAACAGTCTAATCCCTTGAGAACATTTCAATTGAATCTGTATCCATCACAATCTCCGGCAGCGCATTCCACACATTAAGCACTCCTCGTGTTCCTATTCCTTCCTTTGGCCATGATGCTCAATCTGTTCTCTCTTATTCTTCATCATTCCATGAGTGGGAGAAGTTTGTCCCTATCCCCTCTGTCCAGACGTCTCATGACATTAATATCTGTAAGTGGGACCCCTGATGGGGTGGTCAGATTTTTAAGCCAGTCGACATTAAGCCACTGATAAAAGTAACAGCATTCAGTTAAGTGACTTTTAAATGGGTTTATGAGCTAACAAGAATCAATATGACTGCAATAATTGATTCAAATGAGTAATTATCCAGTGCCCATGCAGGGCACCATTTTCAGTTCTAATCAGCAGGTCTGGGAGTATCTATGGAGAGCGAAACAGAGTGAATGCATCGAGTCTGTATGACTTCTTCAGAGTTAAGGAGAGGTTGAAATGTGACGGATTTTAAAATGTTGAAGAAAATTCGGAGCACAATCGATATTATTCATTCAAGCAATTAGAAAAGCAAAGGGCACATTTGTTTTTATTGCAAGTGGATTGGAGTAGATGAAGAAAGGTGTCTTGCTGCAATTGTACAGGATTTTATTGAGACCACCGCTCCAATACTGTGTACAGCTATTGTCTCCACATTTGAAAAATGATACACTTGCATTGGGGGCGGCACAGAGAAGGTTCACAAGATTGCCCCGGGAAATAAGGAGGTTGTTCTGTGATGAGAGGCTGAGGGAATTAGTCTGAGAGACCCTGAGGCTCAGAACAATGTGTAGATGCTGAGTGAATGCTTCCATTGGTGTCCTCTGGGCAGACGAGTAGCAGATAAAGTTTAAGTAAAGTAAAGGTAAGTTGAAGAGAAGTTTATTTATTTGTCACAAGTAAGGCCTGTATTGATACTGCAATGAAGTTACAGTGAAATTTCCCTAGTCACCACATTCTGACTCACTCTCGCTGTGTGATTCTCTCTCTCTGACTCTCTCTCTCTCGCTCTCTCTGACTCACAGGTTTTCACTTTCTCTCTCTCGCTCGTTGACGACTGCACACTTTGTGGTTGCGTTTGACAGAGGCTGTGCAGGAGGCTCACCAGTTGTAGTGACTCCCGGGCCGAGTTAATGGGGTCTTGCTGCTGGAGGAGCCCATCAGGATTGACAACAATCGGGGCACCTTCTACTCACTCACCAACTGGATACAGCTCGGTTGTGCCAAACCTCACGGCACCTTCGGCTTCTAGGCCAAGAGAGGGTCCAGCAGCCGGCCTCACCCTCTGAACTGTCCCTGTCCCCAACTAAGACACAACACATCCCTCAATAAACTCACCCAGCATTAACAACTTGGTCCTGCTATTTACTGTCTGAGGGAGACAGGGGGACAGAGAGAGAGGGGGGGTGCAGAGAGAGAGGGGGCAGTGAGGGGGGCATGCCGAGCGGGAGGGGGGCATGACGAGAGAGGAGGCATAGATAGAAATAGGGGCATAGAGAGAGGGGGGCGGGGGTGACATGCAGAGAGAGGCCGACAGAGAGAGAGGGAAGCAAAGAGGGGGGCAGAGAGAGAGGGTGGGCAGCGAGAGAGAGGGGACAGAGAGAGAATCATAGAACCATAGAAACCCTACAGTGCAGAAAGAGGCCATCTGGCCCATCGGATCTGCACCGACTACAATCCCACCCAGGCCCTACCCCCATATCTCGACACATTTACCCGCTAATACCTCTAACCTACGCATCTCAGGACACTAAGGGACAATTTGGCACGGTCAATCAACCTAACCCGCACACCTTTCGACTGTGGGAGGAAACCGGAGCACCCAGAGGAAGCACACGCTGTCACGAGGAGAATGTACAAACACCACACGAACAGTGACCTAAGCTGGGATTCGAACCTAGGTCCCAGGAGCTATGAAGCAGCAGTGCTAACCACTGTGCTACCGTGCCGCCCTAACCGTGCTACCCACTGTGCTACCGGACCGTGCCGAGAGAGCGGGGGCAGAGAGACAGAAAGGGGCAGAGAGTTAGAGAGGAGAGGCAGGGAGAGAGACAGAGACTGTGATGTTCTTCAGCCAATTGACAAAGGAAGGGACAAGGTTTTGGAGGTGTTGGGAGGCTTGCTTGGACAAGTCTCCAGGTCTGGGGGATTGTGCCTCAAGATGCTTTGGGAGGCAAGGGAGGAGATTGCAAGATCTCTGACCCAAAGTTTTAATTCCTGCCTGACCACGGGGGAGCTGCCAAAGAACTGGAGAACAGCTGATGCAAACACATACTCTCTCACACACACATGCTCTCACATACATACGGTGGCACACTGGTTAACACTGCTGCCTCACAGCACCAGAGGCCCTGGCTCAATTCCAACCTTGGGCCATTGTCTGTGTGGAGTTTGCACTTCCTCCCCGTATCGAAGTGGGTGCCCTCCAGGTGCTCCAGTTTCCACACACATTCAATTTCTGTGCAGGTTAGGTGGATTGGCCATGCTAAATTGTCCAGAACTGTCCATAGGTGTGCAGGTTAGGGAGATAGAACATAGAACATAGAACATAGAACAGTACAGCACAGAACAGGCCCTTCGGCCCACGATGTTGCGCCGAGCTTTATCTGAAACCAAGATTAAGCTATCCCACTCCCTATCATCCTGGTGTGCTCCATGTGCCTATCCAATAACCGCTTAAACGTTCCTAAAGTGTCTGACTCCACTATCACTGCAGGCAGTCCATTCCACAGCCCAACCATTCTCTGCGTAAAGAACCTACCTCTGATATCCTTCCTATATCTCCCACCATGAACCCTATAGTTATGCCCCCTTGTAATAGCTCCATCCACCCGAGGAAATAGTCTTTCAACGTTCACTCTACCTATCCCCTTCATCATTTTATAACCCTCTATTAAGTCTCCCCTCAGCCTCCTCCGCTCCAGAGAGAACAGCCCTAGCTCCCTCAACCTTTCCTCATAAGACCTACCCTCCAAACCAGACAGCATCCTGGTAAATCTCCTCTGCACTCTTTCCAGCGCTTCCACGTCCTTCTTATAGTGAGGTGACCAGAACTGCACACAATATTCCAAATGTGGTCTCACCAAGGTCCTGTACAGTTGCAGCATAACCCCACGGCTCTTAGACTCCAACCCCCTGTTAATAAAAGCTAACACACTATAGGCCTTCTTCACAGCTCTATCCACTTGAGTGGCAACCTTTAGAGATCTGTGGATATGGACACCAAGATCTCTCTGTTCCTCCACAGTCTTCAGAACCCTACCTTTGACCCTGTAATCCACGCTTAAATTAGTCCTACCAAAATGAATCACCTCACATTTATCAGGGTTAAACTCCATTTGCCATTTTTCAGCCCAGCTTTGCATCCTATCTATGTCTCTTTGCAGCCTACAACAGCCCTCCACCTCATCCACTACTCCACCAATCTTGGTGTCATCAGCAAATTTACTGATCCACCCTTCAGCCCCCTCCTCTAAGTCATTAATAAAAATCACAAAGAGCAGAGGACCAAGCACTGATCCCTGTGGCACTCCGGTAGCAACCTGCCTCCAATCCGACAATTTTCCATCCACCACCACCCTCTGTCTTCGATCAGACAGCCAGTTACCTATACATTCGGCCAACTTTCCCTCTATCCCACACCTCCTCACTTTCATCATAAGCCAACCGTGGGGGACCTTATCAAACACCTTACTAAAATCCATGTATATGACATCAACTGCCCTACCTTCATGAACACACTTAGTTATCTCCTCAAAAAATTCTATCAAATTTGTGAGGCACGACTTGCCCTTCACGAATCCGGCCTGACTATCCCGGATTAATCCACATCTTTCTAAATGGTTGTAAATCCCATCGCTAAGGAACTTTTCCATCAATTTACCAACCACCGAAGTCAGACGAACCGGTCTATAATTACCAGGGTCATTTCTATTCCCTTTCTTAAACAGAGGAACAACATTCGCCATTCTCCAGTCCTCTGGCACTATCCCCGTGGACAGCGAGGACCCAAATATCAAAGCCAAAGGCTCTGCAAGTTCATTTCTTGCCTCCCAAAGAATACTAGGATATATTTCATCAGGCCCAGGGGACTTATCGGCCTTCAGTTTATTCAAAACTGCCAGAACATCCTCCCTCCGAACATCTATTTCCTCCAGCCTATTAGCCTGGAACACCTTCTATTCCTCAAAACATGGCCCCTCTCCTTGGTGAACACTGAAGAAAAGTATTCATTCATCACCTCGCCTATCTCTACTGACTCCATACACAAGTTCCCACAACTGTCCTTGACCGGCCCTAACCTCACCCTGGTCATTCTTTTATTCCTCACAGAAGAGTAAAAAGCCTTGAGGTTGTCCTTGATCCGACCCTCCAAGGACTTCTCATGTCCCCTCCTAGCTCTCCTCAGCCCCTTTTTCAGCATTCCTTGCTAACTTGTAACCCTCAATCGAGCCATCTGAACCTTGTTTCCTCATCCCTACATAAGCTTCCCTCTTCCTTTTCACAAGACATTCCACCTCGTTCGTGAACCATGGTTCCCTCACTCGGCCATTTCCTCCCTGCCTGACAGGGACATACCTATGAAGGACACCCAGTATTTCTCCCATGAAAAAGTTCCACTTTTCATTAGTTCCTTTCTCTGACAGTTTCTGTTCCCAACTTATGCCACCTAATTCTTGCCTAATCGCATCATAATTACCTCTCCCCCAATTGTAAACCTTGCCCTGCCGTACGGCCCTATCCCTCTCCATTGCAATAACAAAAGACACCGAATTGTGGTCACTATTTCCAAAGTGCTCTCCCACAACCAAATCCAACACTTGGCCCGGTTCATTTCCCAGTACCAAATCCAATGTGGCCTCACCTCTTGTCGGCCTATCCACATATTGTGTCAGGAAACCGTCCTGCACACCCTGCACAAAAACTGCCCCATCCGAACTATATGACCTACAAAGGTTCCAATCAATATTTGGAAAGTTAAAGTCCCCCATGACAACTACCCTGTGACCCCCACACATCTCCATAATCTGCTTAGCAATTTCTTCCTCCACATCTCTATTACTATTTGGGGGCCTATAGTAAACTCCTAACAACGTGACCGCTCCTTTCCTATTTCTAACCTCAGCCCATATTACCTCAATGTGCAGATCCCCCTCGAAGTGCCTTTCCGCAGCCATTAAACTATCCTTGATTAACAATGCCACTCCTCCACCTCTTTTACCAGCTTCCCTACATTGACTGAAACATCGATACCCCGGAACGTCCAGCAACCATTTCTGTCCTTGTTCTACCCACGTCTCCGTAATGGCCACAACATCGTATCCCAAGTACCAATCCACGCCCCAAGTTCATCTACCTTGTTCCGGATGCTCCTGGCATTGAAGCAGACACACTTCAACCCACCTTCCTGTCTATCGGTACCCACCCTTGACCCTGATACCTTCCCCAATACCTCACCACCCTCACTGACTTTTGGACGACAACTCCTTTTCCCACTCCCCTGACAAATTAGTTTAAACCCCCCTGAAGAGCCGTATCAAATTTCCCTCCTAGGATATTGGTGCCCCTCTGGTTCAGGTGCACCCCGTCCTGTTTGTATAGGTCCCACCTTCCCCAGAATGTGTTCCAATAATCCACGTATCTGAAACCCTCCCTCCTACACCATCGCTGCAACCACATGTTTAACTGCACTCTCTCCCTGTTCCTCAACTCGCTATCACGTGGCACCGGCAACGTACCAGAGATGACCACATGTTTTGTCTTGGCTCTCAGCTTCCAGCCCAGCTCCAGAAGTTCCTGCCTTAAATCCCCGTCCCTTCTCTTACCTATGTCATTGGTACCAATGTGTACCACGGCTTGTGACTGTTTCCCCTCCCACTTCCGAATCCGGAAAACACGGTCTGAGACGTCACGGACCATGGCATCTGGTGGGCAACATAGTATCCGTGAGCCTCTTTTGCTGCCACAGAACCTCCTATCTATCCCTCTAACTAACGAGTCCCCAATAACTATTGCCCTCCCGCTCTGCCCCTTACCCTCCCGAGCCACAGAGACGGACACAGTGCTGGAGATCCTCTCACTGCGGCTCACTACTGGTATGTCATGCCCCTCAACCGTATCCAAAGCGGAATACTTGTTGCTAAGGGGAACGACCACAGGGGATCCCTGCACGGACTGCTTCCTCCCAGCCCCTCTCAACGTCACCCATCTGTTTTCATTCCTCGGAGTAACTGTATTCCTAAAGCTTCTGTCTATGGCCAGCTCTGCATCCCTAATGATCCTAAGTTCATCCAACTCCAGCTCCAGTTCCCTCACACGGTTTTGGAGGAGCTGCAGATGGGTGCACTTCCCACAGATGCAATCAGCAGAGACACTGTCGTCGTCCCTCACCTCAAACATAGTGCAAGAGGAACACAGCACTGCCTGCAGACCCATCCCCTCTAGATACCTTGCCAGTACCAGGTAGAAACAGCAAAAATGAATTAAACTCACCCCTGCTCGCCCTTTCTGCCTAAGCCCTGTGAGCCAAAGCCTTATAGCTCACACTCTGCTTCCCATGCACTCCACTGCTCGCTCCCCACGCTGCCCGCTGTATACTGCAGCCTACCCTTTATACTTCGCGCGCTTAAAAAACCCTTCCCAGACTCCTTAGCAGCCCACTTCCAGTTTTCACTTTAAACTTAAAATACTACCACAAAAGTAAAGGCCAAAACAAAACACACACTAGCTAACTAATTAAATAAATAAAGAATTCAATCAATCTCTCACCAGCACTCCTGCCTCCAATCACTCCCTCTCAGCTTGCTCCATTGGAACAATGAGGGGGAACCTCCCAGGTAACTGACTTTTAAAGTTAAAATAAAAACCCTTCCCAGACTCCTTAGCAGCCCACTTCCAGTTTTCACTTTAAACTTAAAATACTACTGCAAAAGTAAAGGCCAAAAAAAAAGACACAGACTAGCTGACTAATTCAATAAATAAACAATTCAATCAATCTCTCACCAGCACTCCTGCCTCCAATCACTCCCTCTCAGCTTGCTCCAGTGGAACAAAGTGGAGATTTGTGTGGTAAGTAGATGGGCTTATGGGGATAGGGTCTGGTTGGGATTCTGCGTGTCGATTGAATTGGCTGAATGGCCTCCTTCTGCACTGTGGTGATTCTGCACAAACTCAGAAACACACATACTCTCAGAGACAACGAGAGGGAGTGGAGACAGCGACATCAGCGATGGGAAGAGAGAGGGACGGAGCGATAGGGTGAGACAGCGACACCAGCGGTGGGAGGAGAGAGTGAGAGAGCGAGGGGGAAAGCTGCAGCGACACCAGTGATGGGAGGAGAGAGTGACAGACCGAGAGGGAGAGACTGCGGCTTCTGCCCTGGGAGTCCAGTGTGACAGAGCGAGAGAGGGCGAGACAGCGACACCAGCGGTGGGAGGTGAGAGTGACATCTTTTTGTAAAGATTTCAACCAATCAAACTGCCAATTCCTTCTCTCTGACTCTCCGATTGGTTCAAAGTGGGATTGAGATGAGAGTCACCAATCCGAGTGTGACTTTTGCTGCAACCTCACAAACCGCTCTCAATGATTATTAATAGAGATTAAGCTGACGGAATCTGTATTTGAGTGACAAAATATCTTTTGTTTCAACAGACAAATATTTGTCGGAATCAGAATAAATGTGACGCTTCCTCCAGAAGTTGCAAGGAAGAGTGTCGGCTGCTCCTTCTCACACACAGTCCGTGCATTGTCACTGACAGAACTCAGAGATACAGACGGCTCATCAGTTCCACACTCTCAGACAGCAGAAATAGTTACAGAGACGACAATTTTCTATTCCTCAATCAAACAGAGCAGGAGAGACAGATGTTGTGACCATGTCACCCCCAAATCAGTACCATGGACAGGGGGGTTCTTAAATCCGAGTCCAGATTCTCACCCACTACCAGATAATCATCGTGTCAATCCCACAATAGAGCAGACTTAGAGACTGACAGATGAGAGAATAATTCTCAAAAACAAGTTCAGTGTCGGGAGCTGAAAGATACAGATTGTTTGCTGCCCTCACTCACAGGAGCTGAGTCTGAGTCATAGGGAATAAATCTGACATATCAATAGTGTCACTGAGAGATTTAGAAAGAGCCCAGGAAACACAGCGAGAAAAGCATACTAATGGAAGATAAGATAGTGAGACATGACTGAAAGTATCAAATTAAACCTATAATTTCAAACAGCATCATAGACTTACACAGAGAATTAATACCACTGGCAGGTACATAATGAACTTTGAGTACCACAAACAGCAGCACGGCACTTAAAATTGCATCTGACCGATAAATCTATATAATTGATACCCTCGGAATTACCCCCAGTCAAATTCAGATACAGAATTGTACCAGAGGCAGAAACTTTTGAAATGTTTCCCACAGTGACTGTGCCCTGGGCAGCCCATACTTAAGTGGATGCAGTGAACCATGAGGACGAAACGCACCATTTACACCACCAGGCAGCGCATTCCTCCACAATGTAACTCTGCAATGAGGCTGCACTTACCAAACAATCTCGATTGTGCTCAGAATTACACCGGCAATGTGACTAGGAGAACAGCGCATACGAAATAAACATCTCCCATTTCAGACGAAGATAAGAAGAAACCTCTTTGTTCCGTATTTTTGTTGTGTTCATTAATGGAATTTGGGCATCACTGGCTAGGGCAGAATTTATTGCCCATCCACAATTGCCCTGGGAAAGGTGGTGCTGCGTTGTTTGCCTCAGCTGCTGCAGTCAGTAGGCACATGCACAATGCTGTCGGGAGGGAGTGGGAAGGTGGGAGGGGCAGGGTCAGTGAATCATAGAATCCCTCCAGTGCAGAAGGAGGGCATTCCGCCCATCGAGTCTGCACCGTATACAGTCCCATCCAGGCTCTATCCCCATAACCCCACATATTGACCCTGCCAATCTCCCTGACATTAGGGTCAATTTAACAATCTATCCGGATCTCGGATACATTCATGAAAGACAAATAGTTGAATCTCTACAGTGGCCCATCGAGACTGCACCGAGTTCCCTGTAAACCTTTCAACTCTGCCTTTCCCGACATTGAACAAACACATCGGAGGGAACACACACATCACTCAGTGAAAATGGTCAGCTAAACACTGAGCGATTTATAGTGAGCTGGTTCCACTTACTGTATTCAAACACACATCTGGTATAGAAGTAGCCGTGTTCAGGATGTGATTCACACATACTGTTTCTGCTCTGAAATCAGATGCGTTCCGACTGTGAGACGAGGTGATTTTTTTGTTAGAATTTATATTATAAGGGATATACCTGTCACTGACACAGGAAGCATTTCTTGTCCAAAATTAATTATGTTTGAGAATTTGGCGGTGAATTCATTCTTGAATCACTGCAGTTTATGTCCACACACATTTTTGTTAGGGAGGGAGTTCCAGGATTGTAAACCAGCCACAGAAACGGCGATATATTTTCAGGTCAGGATCGTGTGTGTCTCGGAGTGGAGCTGCATGTGGTCGTTGTTTCTCTGCATCTGTTGCCCTTGTGCTTCTCGGTGAGAGATTTCATGGGTTTGAATGGCACCTGGTGCACCAAAAAGAATCGATGTCAGGAGTGGGTTTTGAACCCACATCTCCAGAGGAAACTGCTACCTGAATCCAGCGGCTAGATCTTCATGACGTTTGAATTTCGACGTCCTTTTGCATTTTTCAATCCCACCCAGATGCCTGTATCTGAGTCCCATCCTTCCCCAAACCGCCGGTGGGTGAAGAGCTTCTCATTGCTGTATTGTTCTGTTTGCTCAAATCAACAAATACCCAATTCCCGCCCTACCTGTTCCTTACACGAGATGTTGAGAGTGTAAGATTCTGAGCAACGCGAAGTGTCCAATTGGAGAGTTACATTGACGCGACAGGAATATCTCTCCACAGCTGTTTTCGGAGCTGCTGACTATTTCCAGCATTTCCTCTTTCTGATTTTGTGCTTTCATGACAGGATCTCATTTACTGACAGTACAAACTTGTCTCTCGGGCACAGCACCAGACACAGCTTTTCTTTGATCTTCTCGCAGACAAGTTCACTCTTCACTTTTCTACACACAGGCTTTCACTCTCAGCACCCTGTGGCATTGCCTTCAATCCTCAGCCCACCCTCCATCCGCCCACCAGGGTCTCGGTCGTATAATTATTTCTTAGGAATTCACAAGGGCAAGGGGATCATTGTGTCAGTGTATGAATACAAGGGGTTATTTCACACTCACAGCCTATAAATGAGTGAATCTCTGTCACCCAACTCCCCCCACACACACACACACACACACAGGTACACACACACACACGCACACACACATACACATGCAACCTCTCACAGACCAACACTCACACATATCCTGCCATGGCAGATGGAGAAATTCGAAATCAATAAAAATATCTAGAATTAATGACCTTGAATCGATTTTCTTAAAAATAAACCGTTGTATCACTAATGTTCTTCAGGGAAGAAATTCTTACCTGGCCTCAGTTACATGTAACTCCCGACCAACAGCAATGTGGCTGACCTCGTATTTCAGAAGAAATTTCGAGGCCTTGGACTTGTGGTATTGTCGCCGAAATCTGAAACTCAGCTAGTGTTCAGGAGACCCTGACTCGAATCCCACCACAGCAACTGGTGGAATTCGAATTCAATTAAAAATAAAATCTGGAATTAAGAATCTCCTGATGACCATGAAACCTTTGTCAATTGTCATCTGAATCTATCTGGTCCGCCAGGGACCGAAATCTGCCGTTTTTCCCCGGTCTGGTCGACATCTGACTCCAGAGCCTCAGCAATTTGGTTGACTCTCAACTGCTCGCGGGCAACTAGAGTTGGTCAATAAATGCTGGTCAGCCGCATTTCACGTCCCATGAAATAATGAGAAAACAATTGCTGGCCCAGTCAGCGACGCTGAAAAAAATACATCGGAGATTCCGAATGAAGAGATCCATCAACTCGTTTACAGTTCCAGAGATTGCAAATGCAGAATGAATTCCAAACTAATTTACAGTTCCGGGAGCTGACTGCCAGAACAAATCCCTTCTACACGCACAGTTCCACTGATGGAATCAGAAATATCCCAATTCTCAGACAGCAGCAGATAATGCAAAACACAGCCTGAACATGATACGGACATAAAGGTAAAGTCACCATAATCCCATTTGACAATCGGCTGTTCCCCATGTCAACAGGCAGAGCTTACTGGTATTGATTTAACCTCAGGATTGCCACACCTCAGGCTGAGAATATCTAATGTGCTATCTAATAGCACATCTGCATTTTCTTCGCAGTAAATTTGTATTAACTTCTTACTTTTGGTTGTAAAGTCGAGGATACGTTTTTTTTATTCAAGGCTCTTATTACCGTCAATGATTTATACACATGTCCACCTATGTCCCGCTGTTCCTGCACACACCTTTGGAATGATACCCTGTATTTTATGTTCTCTCTTTGTGTTCTTCCCTCCAAAATGAATCAATTCCTTCTTCATCTCCCACATGACCTCCCATCCCACCAACCTGTCTGTGCCCTGTCAGAGTTCGACTGGAATTTCTGCTGCACTTTTCACAACCACAGGACGTTCCAAACTATTTTAATGCCGATAAAGTATTTTTGAAATGCAGTCACTGTCCAATTGCTGAACTGTCTGTTCGACGACGTCAGAAATTCCCGTCTGCGAATGGGGAATGGATGCTGCAGCTATGTCTCTGTGGCGCTAAGATTGACATGTTGGACTGCTAATCATTGTCTTGCGAGATGCTCAAAGGTTGTAGGTCTGAACCTCATCGGAGTCAAGTTTTCGGGTAAAATATGAGGAAATAAGGAACTGCTGTGTCAGTGATCTCGGAGAAGTGAAACTGCCGCCTCGAACTTCATCGAATCCCCACAGTGTGGAAGGAGAACATTCGGCCCATCGAGGCTGCGCCGACAACAATCCGACCCAGTCCGTATCCCTGTAACCTCACATATTTACTGTGCTACTCCCCCTGACACCAAGTGCCAATTCAGCCTGGCCAATCCAGCTAATACAGCACTAATTCTCATGGCTGACGATTCTGGAAAGAGAAACTGCCACTATTGCCACAAATGAAGCTTGTGTCTGCTTTGGAGCTTCTGAAACCACATATTTTCATGGTGACAAAATCCTGCCCAACGCTGGTACCCTGATTTCAATCGATTGTCAGATCGCCTTTCTCTTAGGATTAGAATTATGGGGACATGGAATTGTGCTGGACGACTCATCTCTCAAGCCTCTGTGTCCATACTTCTTCTTGGTCCCGTGAACTTCAAAACACTAAACGAACCAGCAGTTCACCCTCAATAAGGAGGCAGAGCAAATACACCACCGATGAGGTTGGGATTGTGCAGAAGACAATGGGTTAGCAGTCCATCGTTTTAACCACTCGGCCACCTCGTCACATGCACCAACCGCCAGCTTTTGTGATTTTAACACCCGTAAAAAAGAACAAATTTCTCCAATAGGATAATGCTGTGTTTCTGCAATCTCGTTAATCTCTGTTGATCGCTGTTACTCTTCCATTCGATGTAAATCCACAGAAAGTAAAGAGAAAGACAGTTCCCCTCTCTGGTCCCTGTTTGATTTTGAATTCACTGAACATAACCCAGATGTAAAAGACAGTAAGCATCGTGAGGTTTTGGCAGAACGGTAGCGCGTCTGACTCCAAGATCAAAAGGTTGCGTGTTCAAATCATATGAGACTCACGGAGCTTTTCTGCGTCGGGCTTTGGATTTTGTATCTGGTGCAAGTTGGTTGTTTCCGATTGTTCCTGAAATGACAAGTTTCGAAACTAAGACGGAAAAGATATATCAGGGATGGTTCCGGTTCGCATGCCCAGTGTTTTTTTTAGCACAGTTTTATATCTGAACGATGTGTCAGGGATGTGATTCGTCCATTGCTTGTAAATTTCAAGTAAGATTCACAATCCCAGATGTTTCTCGGGGCATCAAAGGGGGGAGCTGACTGGTGGTGATTTCACTGGAGGATTCGCACCTCAGGCGAGGAGCAAGGCTGAGAAGGTGGGGCCTTCATGAACGTCCTTAGAAAATACAGGAATTGATCACGAGAGTTTGGTTTCATAAGCTGTCCAGTCAACTGAGCTAAACTTGCACAAATGCGTTCACGGTAACGGAAATCAAGATGATGAAGCAAATGAACTGTCTGGAAAATACAGATATCCCATTGGGCAGCAGCCGAACGTTTCCATTTGATGTGAGAGAGAATATGACAGCAAGAGGATGGATTCGATCCATCGACCGCTTCGCGAAGGACCTAGCACGCTTCCGCTGCGCCACTCAGCGCCGGGGTGTCAGCTGTTCCTCCCTTTCACTGTTGTGGGGAAGCCAGGAAACGATTCACTGTCTCTTTTTATTTCAAGCAAGACCTACGTGTTGGGAAACTCACCCTGGCTGGACAATAAACATCACGCCGACTCCATCAGACAGAGAAAGACACACAGAAAAGCAGTAAGAGACTATCAGGACAAACACACACAATGACAGACAGAAAAGGTGCCGAGCAAACCATCAAGATACTGAGATGGAAAAAACTGATTATTTGTGAAAATATGTTTTCCATTACGCAAATACAGGCCCTGTTTTGAAATGTATTTTCTGCTGTGTAACTGTGCTCTCTGCGGTGTAATGTTCTCTCTGTTGTGCAACTAGGACTCTGCCGTTAAGAGGTCTTCACTGTGATTGTGTCAAATTTTTCCCTGTTGTGTTAATGTGTTCCCCGTTATGTAAATATGATCCGTCTTGAGTGGAAGTTTTCTCAGCTCTGTAACGATGTTTTCTGTTGTGTCAAATGTTCTCTGTTGTTCTGTGAAGATGATTTCTATGGGAAAACATTCGACGGGAATTTCAATGGCGCCGTTTTTGAAACTAGCTTAAAATTGCAGACTTATTTCGGTCGAATGGGATACTCCTGTTTCTATTTTATATCCATGTTTCTATGTATTAAATCAGTGAATTACAATTCATCAGCTGCCGTGGTGGGATTTACTTCGAGTCCCCGTAGATTTGTGCGGTCCTCTGGATTACCAGCCAAGTGACATAATCTTTCATCCCTAAAAACAGAAACAGTTCATTCAGCTAATTGTTACACCTCTTCCGAAGGAGATTATAATTCCCTCCACAGAACTTCAATCAACCAATTGAATAAAAAAAAAATGCTCTACATAGGAACACCAATAATGTATCCCGACCAAACAGATATTGCGGAATTGTTGGCGGGGGGTGGGGGGCGGGGGGTGGTGGGTGGGGAGGAGGAGAAATACCGACATCTCTGAGAACTAAATTTACAAAATAACAAGGAAATACATTCTGAGAAAGAGCCCGGCAGTGCTTGGAGAAAAAGGTGTGTTTCAGCTGACGGGAAAGAACTCTGTTCCATGGGAGTTCCACCAGATTCCTGACACAAGCGACCGCGACTGGACTCGAACCTGCAAACCATCACGAGAAAAATCGAAGTGAGACACCTGATCCATCAGGGCACGTTGTCAACGCATCGACTGCTAACCTGATGTTAGCACAATGTCAATCAATATTGTGATTATATATGTTTTTTAGTTCTATTCTTAGATCGCCCAGTTATTCCTAGATCCTCGAAAATACAAGGATAAGCTCCAGCTCCCGGGGATAATGTTTTTCGATGTGGAAAAAGCCGTTTGATCTGTGAGTTGTTAAGATACAGGGAGCGTAAGGGATAGAGCATTAATGTATGATTCTAAGAGCAGGAAGATTCAGTTGGAGCTGGACAATACTTTGGTGAGGTCACAGCTGGAGGACTGTGTGCATTTCTGGTCACATCGCTATATTAAGGACGTGATTGCACTGGAGAGCGTGCAGAGTCTATTCACCAGGATGTTTCCTGTTTGGAGAATATGAGCTACAAAGAGACATTGGATATGCTCGGGTTGTTTTCTTTAGAGCAGAGACGGCTGCGGGAAGACCTGACTGAGGTGTATAAGATTATGAGGCGTATCGACAGGGTGGATAGGAACCAATTGTTCGTCTTACTTGCAGGCTCGACAACAAGGGGACACAATATTAAGGTGAGGATCAGAAAGTATAAAGCAGATTTGAGGGAACAATATTTTTTCATCCAGAGGACGGTGGGAGCCTGGATTGTACTGCCTGCGAAGATAGTAGAGGCCAGAAACGTCAAAATTGCTATTTCCTTCTGTATCATTGGATGCCGATCACCCAGTCGCAGTGTCTAAGTCAGTGCAGAAAACCTCTCTGAAACCTAATTGTGTGAATTACTTCGGGACTGGAATGCCGAACAACATCAAAAAATTCACTTCCTGCTCAGTAAAACCCCTCAGTTAGAATATAATCAATTCAAAACCAAACTCCACCCCCCGCCCCTCCTGCCCCCAACCCCCTCCCCCCCCCCCCACCCCGATTGGTTTATTGAGATATGTTTGCAGTCCGGTTACGTGCGAAAACATTCTTTAAAACCTTCCCACATTTTCTCCACGTGTGCAGTTTTGAGAAAGTTGCTGCAATGCGTTGCAGGTTCCAAAACCTCATCTCGAAATAGGGAAACCCCGTGTCTGAAACGTAACATTTGTTTTCAAATAAACAATCGACAGTTGGGACCAAAACTGGCAACAGGTCAGTGCTCGTCCCGGATTTGAATCTGGGACCTCTCGCACACTCATTCTCTGTGGAGAAATGGCTTAAAGTTGATATTAATTTATTAGTCATAAGAAGGACTTAAATTATCACTGCAATGAAGTTACTGTGAAATTCCACCAGTCGCCACACTCCGGCGCCTTTTCGGGTCAATGCACCGAACCAACACGTCCTTCAGACTGTGGCAGGAAATGTAAGCAGACACGGGGAGAAGTGCGAAATCCACACAGAGAGTGACCTAAGCACGGGAATCAAACCCGGGTCCCTGGCGTTGTGAGGCAGCAGTGCGAAACACTGTGCTACCATACGGCTGCAGGTGGGAATTGAATGTCGCGGCGGATTCAACGTTTAGGAAGGACAGACATAAAGGAAAAAAGTGGTGTAGTGTCACTGCCGGTTAAAGAGGAAATTAACACAATAGTGAAAAAGGATATTAGCTCTGGCAACGTGGAGTGTGTATGCATAGAGTTGCGAAATACCGAGGGGCAAAAAGCATGCGTGAGTGTCATATATACACTCCCAACCTGCAGTGGCGATGATGCGATTGACATTTAACACGAAATTAGAGATGCATGTGATAAGGGGATATCGGTGATCATGGGTGATTCTAATCTGCACATGGATTGCACAAATCAAATGAGCCGCAGTGGAAAAGATGAAGAATTCCTGGAGCGCATACTGGATGGTTTTCTTTAAAAATATGTCCAGGAACCAACGAGAGAGCAAGTCATCTCAGACTGAGCACTGTTTAATGAGGAGGGAATCATTGCCAATCTAGCTGGACAAGACCCTTGGGGGTGAGTGACCATAACATGAGAACATTTTTTATCAAGATGGAGAGTGAGGTTGTTGGTTCGGAGACTATGGTGTTGAATCATAATAAAGGACACTATGAGAATATGAGGCTTGAGTTGGCCTTGATAGAATGGGGAGAGTTAATTGAAAGGAAGACAATGACAAACATTCAAGGAACATATGGGGGAACTGCAGCAACTGATTGTTCATGTCCGGCACAAAAGCAAAATGGCGAAGAGGGCCAATCCATGTCCTACAAAGGAAATTAGAGACAGTATCCAATCCAAAGAAGAAGCATACAGATTGGCCAAGACAAATAATAGGTCTGAGGATTGGGAGCAGTTCAGAATTCAGCAAAGAAGGACCAAGGGATTGATTAAGAAGGGGAAAATACAGTACGAAAGTACGCTTGCAGGAAACATAAAGACTGACGATTAGAGTTTCTAGAGATGCATGAGGAGAAAGAGGTTGGTGAAGACAAATGTAGATCCTCTGCAGACAGAAATCGGGAATGTATAATTGGGGGAAAAGAAATGGCCGAGCAACTGAATGCATACTTTGGTTCTGACTTCACAAAAGAAGACATAAATCAAATGCCAGGCATGTTGGAGAATGCCAGATTTAGTGAGAGGGAAGAACTGAGGGAGATTAATATCAGTAGATAAATGGTGCTGCGAAAATTGAAGGGATTAAAAGCGGATAAATCCCCAGGGCCTCATAATCTACATCCCAGAGTACTTAAAGAAGTGGCTCTCGAAATAATGGATGCATTGGTGGTCATCTTCCAGGATTCTATAGATTCTGGAACAGTCCCTGCTGATTGGAGGGAAGCGAATTCCTTTCCAATATTCAAAAAGGGAGGACGAGAGAAAACAGGGAATTATGGAACAGGAAGCTTAACATCGAAATGTGGGAAAAAATTTCGAATCCATTATCAAGGGCTTTATTGCAGAGCATTTAGAAAGCAGCGGCAGGATCAGACAGAGTCAGCATGAAGTTATGAATGGGAAATCATGCTTGACAATCTTCTGACATTCTTTAAAGACGTAACTAGTAGAGATGACAAAGGGGAACCAGTTGATGTGGTATATTTGGACTTTCAGTAAGCGTTTGACAAAGTCCTGCACGAGAGATTATCGTGCAAGATTAAAGCACATGGGACAGGGGAAAGTATAGAACATAGAATAAATACAGCACAAACCGGCCCTTCCGCCCACAATTTGCACTGGTCATGTCCGTACCTACTGAGGCTTATATATAGGCTTACCTATAACCCTCAATGCTATTACGTTCCATGTACTGATCCAGAAGTCTCTTAAAAGACCCTATCGAGTTTGCCTCCACCACTACTGACGGCAGCCGATTCCACTCACCCACCACCCTCTGAGTCAAAAACTTACTCCTGACGGTGCGGGACCCCTGACAGTTATCCTGACGGGGCGGCACGGCAGGAAAGTGGTTAGCACTGCTGTTTCACAGCTCCAGGGACCTGGGTTCGATTCCTGGCTCGGGACACTGTCTGTGTGGAGTTTGCACATTCTCCTCGTGTCTGCGTGGGTTTCCTCCGGGTGATCCGGTTTCCTCCCACAGTCCAAAGATGTGCGGGGTTAGGTTGATTGGCCATGCTAAAAGTACCCCTTAGTATCCTGAGATGCGTTGGCTAGAGGGATCAGCGGGTAAAATATGTAGGGATAGGGGGGCAGGGCCGAGGTGGGATTGTGGTTGGAGCAGACTCGATGGGCCGAATGGCCTCTTTCTGCACTGTAGTGTTCTATGATCCATGATCTCTTCTGTACCTACTCCCCAGCACCTTAAACCTGTGTCCTCTCGTAGCAGCCATTTCAGCCCTGGGAAAAAGCCTCCGAGAATGCCCCTGATCTATACATCTCAACATCTTGTCCACCTCTATCAGGTCACCTCTCATCCTTCGTCTCTCCAAGGGGAAAAGACCGAGCTCCCTCAACCTGTCCTCATAGGGCATGCCACCCAATCCAGGCAACATCCTTGTAAATCTTCTCTGCACCCTTTCAATAATTTCCACATCCCTCCTGTAATGAAGCGACCAGAACTGAGCACGGTACTCTAAGTGGGGTCTGACGAGTGTCTCATAAAGCTGCATCATTATCTCTCGACTGCTAAACTCAATCCCTCGATTGATGAAGGCCAGCACACCATACGCCTTCTTAACCACCTCCTCTACCTGTGAGGCCGATTTAAGAGACCTATAGACCCGGACCCCAAGGTCCTTCTGATCCTCTACACTGCTAAGAATCTTACCCTTAATATTATACACCTTCATCCCATTTGACCAGCCAAAATGGACCACTACACATTTATCCGGGTTGAAGTCCATCGGCCACTTCTCTGCCCAGTCTTGCATCCTATCTATGTCACGCTGCAGCTTCTGATATCCCTCCAAACCATCCACAACATCACAAACCTTCGTGCCGTCGGCAAACTTTCCAATCCATCCCTCCACTTCCTCATCCAGGTCACTTATGAAAATGACAAACATCAAGGGTCCAAGAACAGAGCCCTGGGGCACAGCTTACCATGTTGATTCCAAGGATGGCGGGACAGATGTATGAGGGGAGACTGACTAGGTTAGGATTGCTTTCGCCGGAGATCAGACGAATCAGGTGGGATCTCATCGAGGCTTATAAAATTCGAACAGGACTCGACAGGATAGATGCAGGTCGAATTTCTCCGATGGTTGGGGAGTCCAGAAACTGGGATCACAGTCTGAGGATTCAGGGGAGACCATTGAGGACAGAGGTGAGGAGATATTCCTTCACCCAAAGAGTAGTGCGCCTGTGGAATTCATTACCACAGGAAGTAGTTGATGCCAAAGTATTGAATGCATTCAAGAGGCGGCTAGATATAGCACTTGGGGCGAATGGGATCAGAGGTTATGGGAAAAAGCGGGATGAGGCTATTGATTTGGAGGTTTAGCCATGATCGTAATGAATGGCAAAGCAGGTTCGAAGGGCCAAATGGCTTCCTCCTGCTCCTTTCTTCTATGTTTCTATGAAGCCCCCAAAGCGAGAATCATACCACGAGATCAACGAGCCGGTGACATGCAAGGAGCTGAGCCGATCAATATATGTTCCACTTAAAGCAGACCAGCTGTCTTTGCAGACCATGATAGAGTAATAGAAAATTGAGGACAACAGAGCAGATTCACAGGGAAATGTGATTCTCTTTGTCTTACACCTTGAGTATTGAACGAAAAGTTCAATGTTGGGATTGTATTTTCTCTCAGCTAAAGGGACTCCAATCACATCAGTTCAGACATTGTTCTGAAGAGCCGCCAAGAAACAAAATGTGGAATAACACAGCTACATGTGTTCAAATGCAGAGAAGCAATGTATGAAACGTTCCATAGATTGATGATGAGAGTGGGTTTTGCACCCACCCGTGCAGAATGCAATCGATTAACAGACCATCGCCAAAACCACTCGACCATCTCAGCAACTACACAGAAACTTGTAAACCGTCTTCATCCATTTGATTTTCTATCCATGAAGAGTTGGGGAAGAAGGTCTCCCTCACCATCGCTCCTGGATGATCAGCTAGATGGAACATGCTGGAAATGTAGCTGCTGCAAACAGAAGAAATTTCCATTCCATCAGGTCAGGGAATGTTGGGAATGGAGTCGGGTGAAACATTCCCAGACCATGTCCCACATGTTTCTCCTCAGCATGAAAACTCACCGCGGAAAGACTGAAACAGACACTCATTTGATCACATCATGATTCGCATCACTCATACTTTAACCATGAGGCCACTGATGAAGCCAGGATGACTTCGAATTTCTACTAAAATGCCAACTGAACTCACTGACTGGCAGAATGACATTACCCACGGGACTGGTGAGTCACAACCACAGGCCGACTTGGCGATTGGTGAAAACAGATATCACTGCTTCTGACCTTCAACAGAACACACAGTGAAATGAACCACTGCTCATTAACATCGCTGATGCGTTGAGAAAAGATAGTCGATAAACAATTGCGTTGTGAAAAGATAGTTGCTGAACTTTGGGATCCATCGAAAAGTTGTTTTCAGTGGGTGGGCTGCAGTGGGTGGGCTGCAGTGGGTGGGCTGCAGTGGGTGGGCTGCAGTGGGTGGGCTGCAGTGGGTGGGCTGCAGTGGGTGGGCTGCAGTGGGTGGGCTGCAGTGGGAGGCTCGTTGGTCTACGGCTATGATTCTCGCTTTGGGCGTAGTATTGAAATGCGAGAGATCCCAGGTTCAAATTCCGGACGAGCCCCAAAAATGTTTTTTAAACGTAATTATTTGCAATGAAAACGGCGACAATGAGCGAAAGCTGAAACAATGGTGAGTTCCCGAGAACTCATTGCAGAGAAAATATCGCTGCAGAAGTCGAAAAGCAACCATGCAGTCTGACAGAACTGGGAATCCCACGGTCTGATTTTCATTTTTCCGTGTTTTAGTTTAATTCCGGTGCTCTGGGTGAACCGTGAGTATTGGTGCTTTTCAGCAGTCCTGTTCAGGGGAAATTTACAATCAGGCGACGGACACACGAACAGAACAGAGGAAGTAAGGGGAGAAGAAGGCCATTCGGCCCCACAAGATTGCCCCGCCATTCACTAAGATCATGGCTGATCTGTTCATGTTTCGATTTCCATCCGTCCCCGACAACCTTTGATTCTGTTGCCAAATAGGAATTACCTACCTCACGCTAAAAAATATTCAATATCGTCGCGTCCACCGCCTTCTGAGGCAGAGTTCCAAAGTCGCGCAACGTTCCGAGAGAACAGAATTCGCCGTCCGAAAAGAGGAAGCTCAGTTTTCTTTAAGTGCCCGTTGTTCTGCATTCACTCACAAGAAGATACATCATTTCCACGTGCAATTGTGAAGACCATTCAAGGTCTGATATGCTTTGAACAAGGTACCTCCTACTCGGAGTATCTCCGGTGCAAAGATGCCCAAACAGAGGAAATTCTTTCCTCTTCGCAATCTGGTAAATCTCCTCTGCATTGTCGAACGATTCAAGTTATCAACCTGGTAATCTCTTCTGGACCGTTTGCAACGCACTTACATCCTTTATTCGATGTGGATCCCAAAACTTCAGATAATATTCGAGATACTTCATTAATGACCAAAACAACTGAAGCATAACATGATTTTCTGACATGGTCAAATGCTTGAAACAAAGCAAACATTCCATTGACCTTTTTTATTACTTGCTGTACCCGCTCACTAAATATTTGTGACTCGTACACTCGAAAAACGAGATCCCTTTGCATCTGGGGAAGTTTGCAGCCCTTCTACAATTGACTAATAATCTGATTTTGTTCTCTTCCCGCCAAAGTGAATAACTTCACATTATATTCCAGTTGCCACGTTTCTACACATGCACCAAACCTGTCTATAACTATCTCCTTACGTCCTCTCCTCTCCACAAGTTACTTTACGACATATACTGTGTCTTCTGCAAATTTTGCTGCCGTGCTTTCAGCTGTGGGCTGCGATAGCTGAGCTTCTATGGAGATGACAACTCCCAGACACAAAGTGTCCGATTATTTTTTCCTGCGCTGTAACTATTCTGTGTGCATGGGTGTGAAAACCATTCTGTGTCCCTTGGTGTGTGATGCAGGAATTTCGAGTGGAATTCATTGTCCATCTGTCAGTCTCTGTGGGTGTATATGAGTGAATGATGCATTCTGTATCACTCTGTATTTTGTTCACACTGTGATTGCGGATGTATTGTTTGTCTCCCAGTCTCTGAGCCACTTTGTAGATCTGGGATAATTCAATAAAAAATAGACCTCAATGAAATTGGGACCATTATTTTCTCACTGATAAAGTGCTCAACACGATCCTCCATCCAAACTATTTCATCTTTTTGTCTCTGAAATCCATTCACCCTCAAACACGTACCCAGTTTTTCATTAAATACAGCTGTGCTAATCGTCTCCAATCATAGAATCCATCCCGTGCAAAAGAAGGCCATTTGGCGCATCGAGTCTGGACCGACCACATTCCCACCCACGCCCCGGTGCTAACACCCTCATTTACCTTGATGATCCCCCTGACACGAGGGTCAACTTAACATGGCCAATCAACCTCGCCCGCGTATCTTTGGGTTATGGGAGTAAACCCACGCAGATGTGGGGAAACGTGCAAACTGCACACAGTGAAACGAGGCCGGAATTGAACCTGGGACCGTCGCTGTGAGGCAGTACTGCTAACCATTGTGCCACCGTGCCGCCCAAAATTCTTTCCAGTTTGTTGGCAAATTTCCTGTCTCGTATCCTTCCGTATCTTTGTTTGGACAACCGAAATTTAAATCGTGTAATCGTTTCTTCTTGTGTTCTGCAGTGATATCTTCACTGCTGGGAATTCTTTTGAGCTCAAACCTGCTCCCGATTTAATAAACGGTTGTTCGGCTTGTCCGTGATTGTGAACCCGGGATCTCTGACATGCTAATACTCCCCCAAGCGAGAATCATACCCCAAGGCCAACAAGCCAACTGCCAACGCTTTAGCCGATTGCAAATTGCAAATGCTGCCAACTCAATGATAATTTAAGAGTAATTTCTATAGTGGATTTAATGATTAAATTACGAGGCCTATCCTATCACACCCCAGCATTAATTCTTCATATTGACCGAACCACTAGACCATCAGGGAGCACACAAGACACGTTCGGAATGATCAGGCAGCAGTGTCACTTTCTACCCACATCATGCCTGCAGCGGAAAATGTAGCCAATTTATCCTCTCGCGTCAGGGCAGCCGATTTCCCATTTCCCCACCGCCTTCTATCCCAAAACTTTGCTCGGGTAAATAATGGAGACGCTGACAGGTGGGCCACTTATCAGCATGACTTGACATCCCAAATACAGTTGGTAGTTCAACAAACATTTGAATTATTGTAAAACAGACGTTACAAACACAAGATCTCTTTCAAAGCCCGATGTGGAGTGATCATTTGGTCTGGGAATGAACATAACATTCGCTGAGCGGGAATCGAACCCGGGCCGCGGGAGCGCCGAATCCTAACCACTAGACCATTAGGGAGCCCAAGAGACACGTTCGGAATGATCAGGCAGCAGTGTCACTTTCTATTCGGGGAAGACATCAGCAGTGTCGGTCATTCAGCCTCCCATCTTCGGGTCAGCGTTCTCCAAGGCGACCTTCATGACACATGACAACGCAGAATTTCCGAGCAGAAACTGACAGGAAAGTTCCACATACTTGGCTTTAGGTCGCACGACTCCAAACCCTCGCCATGCTACCCGCATTTACAATATCTTAATAACTGCACTCGCATCACTCAATTCACACATCAGTATCCTGTCATCCCTCTCCTCACTCGCATTGTCTGTACCTTTCAACACTGGATAAACTGTAAAGACTCACATTCTAACCATTGTTCACAATCCAAATGGTAATTGTTTTCCGATTGTTTCTTGGCCTGACGATGCCGTGATGTGAACATCCCTCCGTTCACCTGGTGGAGGGGCAGCAATCCGACATCTCGCGATTCCAAATCAACCCTGTTGGATTTTAAGCTGTTTTTCTGAGACTTCTTACAGTAACCCCGCCAATCCAACGCCGGCATGCCCACATCAGAGGTGAGTAAAAAGTTGTTGAATTGAAAGAAGGTTGATCTGCAGCGACGAGAAATGTCCAAGGCATGGAAAGAATCGCATTTTGGAAAGCATTTTGACTGGAGAGTCATTTTTGTGACATTAAAATGTCGGCGATCTCAAACGGACAACGTGAGATACCGAAATTAAGATAAACTCCCCGTCGGGGAATTGAACCCCGGTCTCCCGCGTGACAGGCGGAGATACTAACCACTATACTAACGAGGAAACAATGCTCCGCGGAGGTAGGCGCATTGAGCTCAGGTACGCATTGTACATTTGTTGCCGAGGAACGACAGAACTGTGCCGAGATGTGTTATTTTAGCAGATTACGGAGTGCCATTGAATGGAGCGAACTGCAGGTTTACCCAGTTGACTTCGTCTTGTGGATTAGCCGTAAAGAGATTCAGAGGGACGCATGAAAACTTCAAGAAAGTTGAGATCGAAAGTTGCGCGTGCATGTTCTTTTGCCATTTCGATCAAAGATGGCATGTCTACAAATCTGAACATGAGGGACAAATTCAGCTGCTCTCTCTCAACAGATCACGTCAGAGCTGCTGATCTGTTCCAGTATTTTTGTCTGTTCTTTCTGATTGCAGCATCTGC
This sequence comes from Mustelus asterias, assembly GCF_964213995.1. Classification (NCBI taxonomy): domain Eukaryota; kingdom Metazoa; phylum Chordata; class Chondrichthyes; order Carcharhiniformes; family Triakidae; genus Mustelus; species Mustelus asterias. Next base: position 362,315 of record NW_027590415.1, read on the forward strand.
AGTATTTTGCTTTTATCCCATGGCGAGAAATTCGTTTTTGTCCCCCTTCGCCCCACCACCCACATTCCCCACGCCCACCGGCCGCTCCCCCCCCCCCCCCCCGCCCCCTCCCCCACCCCCCCCCCCCCCACCCCCCGCCCGCCCGGCCTCGCCCCCGCCCCCCCCCCCACCCAAACCGCTGGAAGTCCCAAAGTGCGAACAGCTCAGATTTTGTAAATGATTTTCTTCTGTCCTGACCGTGGTTTAGTTGCAGATTCATTGCAATTATCATTGACAATCACACACATTTATGGAAAGATTTTGTTCTTATTAATTGTTTGATATAGATTCATTTGTTAACTGCTGCTTCAGTTCACATCATATTCGTGCATATCTCTGCCAGCCACTGGAAAATGAAGCCAGATTCCAAACCGGTTCTAAAATCTTGAAGTCGTTGTTTACATGTTCTGTGTTTCCGATGATAATTTTAAGGAGCTCAATTAAAACTCCACGGTGTTGCGACGTATTCGAAAAATAACGCACATTTCTAAAAGATCGAACCACATCATGCCTGCAGCGGAAAAGGGAGCGAATTTATCCTCTCGCGTCAGGGCAGCCGATACACCATTTCGCCACCTTCTTGTATCGCAAAACTTTGCTCGGGTAAATAATGGAGACGCTGACAGGTGGGCCACTTATCAGCATGACTTGACATCCCAAATACAGTTGGTAGTTCAACAAACATTTGAATTATTGTAAAACAGACGTTACAAAAATAAGATCTCTTTCAAAGCCCGATGTGGAGTGATCAGTTGCTCTGGGAATGAACATAACATTCCCTGACCGGGAATCGAACCCGGGCCGCGGCGGTGAGAGCGCCGAATCCTAACCACTAGACCATCAGGGAGCACACGGGACATGCTCGGAATGATCAGGCAGCAGTGTCACTTTCTATTCGGGGAAGACATCAGCAGTGTCGGTCATTCAGCCTCCCATCTTCGGGTCAGCGTTCTCCAAGGCGACCTTCATGACACATGACAACGCAGAATTTCCGAGCAGAAACTGACAGGAAAGTTCCACATACTTGGCTTTAGGTCGCACGACTCCAAACCCTCGCCATGCTGCCCGCATTTACAATATCTTAATAACTGCACTCGCATCAATCAATTCACACATCAGTATCCTGTCATTATCCCTCTCCTCACTCGCATTGTCTGTACCTTTCAACACTGGAGAAACTGTAAAGACTCACATTCTAACCATTGTTCACAATCCAAATGGTAATTGTTTTCCGATTGTTTCTTGGCCTGACGATGCCGTGATGTGAACATCCCTCCGTTCACCTGGTGGAGGGGCAGCAATCCGACATCTCGTGATTCCAAATAAACCCTGTTGGATTTTAAGCTGTTTTTCTGAGACTTCTTACAGTAACCCCGCCAATCCAACGCCGGCATGCCCACATCAGAGGTGAGTAAAAAGTTGTTGAATTGAAAGAAGGTTGATCTGCAGCGACGAGAAATGTCCAAGGCATGTAATGAATCGCATTTTGGAAAGCATTTTGACTTGAGAGTCATTTTTTTAACATTAAAATATTGGCGATTTCAAAGGGACAACGTGAGGTACTGAAATTGAGATAAACTCCCCGTCGGGGAATTGAACCTCGGTCTCCCGCGTGACAGGTGGAGATACTAACCACTATACTAACGT